>NC_133663.1:109040989-109364093 GCF_037893015.1 Macrotis lagotis | reverse complement strand
CCACTGTACCACCTAGCTACCCCTCAACTCTACTTTTTAACACTAGACAAATTGAAAAACAAAGTAACAATCAATCTGGTTTTGATTTGTAGCAATTGCTAATTACCAAATTGCAAGTGCTGAATTAAGACTTTAACCCTGATAAAAGAGGAAGAATTTGGGAAGAAAAGAATTAAAAGGAATTTATTAAAAAAAAAAAAAAGTCTGAAATACATTAACAACATGATTATCAGGAACTAAGTTGGAATTCAAATGATGAACTTCTTTTTGTAATTATATAAACATTTTATTTATTTTCTAATCATATACAATAGCAGTTTCTACCCATAATTTTTTGGTAAGGTTTTGAATTTTACACTCCCCCCCCTTACTCCTCCCCACCTCAGAAGACAATATGATAATTTTTGCATTGTTTCCATGCTATGCACTGATCAAAATTGAATGTGTAGAGAGGGAAAAAATATTCTTCAGGGAAAAATAAAATATTAGAGATAGTAAAATTATGTAGTATATAATACAACCTTTTATAGTCTTTGTTTAAATTCCACAGTTCTTTCTCTGGATACAGATGGTATTATTTTTTTGCAGATACCCCTAAATTATCCCTGATTATTGCACTGATGGAGTAAGTCCATTAAGATTGATCATCACTTGAGGGCGGCTAGGTGGTGCAGTGGATAAAGCGCTGGCCCTAGAGTCAGGAGTACCTGGGTTCAAATCTGGTCTCAGACTTAATCATTATCTAGCTGTGTGGCTTTGGGCAAGCCACTTAACCCCATTTGTCTTGCAAAAAACTAAAAAAAAAAAAAAAGATTGATTATCACCCCCATGTTGCTGGTTCTGCTCATCTTGCTCAGCATTAATTTATGCAAATCTTTCCAGTCTTCTCTGAAATTCCATCCTTCTTCATTTCTAATAGAGCATTAGTGTTTCATAACATACATCTATCAAGATTTGTTCATCTATTCCCCAATTGATGTACGTGCCCTCGATTTTCAGTTCTTTGTCAGTACAAGGAGGTGCTATGAATATTTTGCACAAGTGGTGTTTTTACCCTTTTTTCATAATCTTTTCAGGGTATAGACCAAGTAGTGGTATTGATGGATCAAAGGATATACACATTTCTGTTTCCATTTGGGCATAATTCCAAATTGCTCTCCAGAAAGGCTGAATCACTTCACAGCACCAACAATGCATTAGAGTCCCAGATTTCCCACAACCCTTTCAACAATCATCATTGTCCTTTCTGGTCATATTGGTCAGTCTGAGAGGTGTGAGGTGTTATCTCAGAGATGCTTTAATTTGCATTTCACTAATCAGTAATGGTTTAAAGCAATTTTTCACATGACTATGATTTACTCATCTGCAAATTGCCTTTGCATATCCTTTGACCATTTGTCAATTGGGAAATTTTTTTTTTTATAAATTTGACTCAGTTCTCTATGTAGAGGACCAGCCCATGGAAGTGATACTTACATATTCTTGGCTACTTTTTCCATCAAAGATGTGTATGGGGGGGAGGAGCCAAGATGACCACAAGAAAGGATCATGTCTTAGGCGCTCTCTCATAAAATTCATAAGCTAAGGACTCTAACTAAACTTTCAAGAGACAGAACCTACATAGCAACCCAGTGAGTCTGTTCTCCTACTCAAGGTAACCTGGAAAAGAGCAGAAAGGCTCTGCTCCCTGGGGTCGGAGGGGTGGCCCACCGGAGGGACAGCCCACGGTGGCCCACCAGAGCAAAAGAACTTCATCCTCCCAGAGGCAGCACCAGGGCCCTGGGAGCTGCAGCTCACAGCAGCAGGGGAGTTTCCTGAGCTATACCCCAGAGAGCACTGGGCACAAAGTGGGGGAATGGGGGTGGGGGAAGCTCTGCCAGAGGGAGCCCATGGAGCCCAGCCCTCAGGGCACATGGCAAACAGTGTGGCCACTGCATTCCAGATCCTGAAACAGAAGCAGGCAGAGCCAGTAAGCAGGAGCCCCCAGGGCATGAGCCCATTGAATCTAGGGAGGGGAGTGAAGAGAGAGTCTGAAGAGCTCTGTCCTCTGCCCCTGGAACAGGACTCTGGGGCTCTGACCATATTCAGATCCTGATTGCAGTCTAGGCCCCCCCCAATGAACAGCAGCCCCCCCCCTACCTCAGTCCCATGGCAGAGGGGGGCGCTTATGGTCATTCACAGACCAGGAGGGAGGACAGAGCCTCACACACTGAGACCCTTGTGGGAGTGTCCCAAAAGCTCAGGAAGCACCCCAAAACCAGGCTCAGGCTAGGAAAATGAGCAAGCAGAGAAAAAAGAGGAACACCATTGAGAAATATTTGCAAATGAGTCCAAGAAGGATCAAAATACTCAGTCTGAACATGAGGAAGCACAAGCTCCTGCATCTAAAGACTCCAAGAAAAACAGAAATTGGGCTCAGGCTATGACAGAGCTCAAAAAAGACTTTGAAAATCAAATGAGGGAGTTAGAAGAAAAACTGAGAAAAGAAAGGTGAGAGAGGCAGGAAAAACATGAAAATGAAGTCAGCAGCTTAGTCAAGGAAATCCAAACAGATGCTGAAGAAAATAGCATGCTAAAAACCAGCTTAGGTCAAATGGATAAAACAGTTCAAAAAGTTATTGAGGAAAAGAATGCCTTAAAAAGCAAAATTGGCCAGATGGAAAAAGAGGTAAGAAAACTCTCTGAGGAGAACAAATCCTTCAGACAAAGAATAGAATTCAGGGAGATTGATGAATTTACCAGAAATCAAGAATCAATACTTTAAAACCAAAACACACAAAAATTTACAAGAAAATGTGAAATATCTCATTGAAAAAACAACTGATATGGAAAACAGATTTAGGAAAGATAATTTAAAAATTATTGTTATACCTGAAAGTCATGATGAAGAAAAGAGCCTTGACATCATTTTCAAAGAATTGCTACAGGAAAATTGCCCTGATATTCTTGAAGCAGAGGGCAAAATAGAAATGGAGAGATTCCACTGATCCCCGGACAAAGAGATCCCAAAAAACCAACTCCTAGGAATATTATAGCCAAGTTCCAGACCTCCAAAGTCAAAGAGAAAATATTACAAGCAGCCAGAAGGACACAGTTCAAATATCATGGAGCTACAATCAGGATCACACAGGACTTAGCAGCAACTACATTGGAAGGTCATAGGGCTTGGAATATCATATACCGGAAGGCAAAAGAGCTTAGAATGCAGCCAAGAATGAACTACCCAGAAAGGCTGAATGTCCTCTTCCAGGGAAAAAGATGGACTTTCAATGAACCAGGGGAATTTCAAATGTTCCTTTTGGAATGTCCAGAGCTGAACAGAAGGTTTGATCTTCAAATACAGGACTCAGGTGAAGCAAAGAGAATAGAGGAGAATGGGAAAATATGAGGGACTAAATGATGTTGAACTATATGTATTCCTGCATAGAAAAATGACACTGATAATACTCATATTAACCTTCTCAGTTAATAGAGCAGGTAGAGGAAGGTTTTATAGTTGAAGCACAGGAGAAAGCTGAATTCGAAGATAAAATATGGTGTAAAAATGGAGTCAATAGAGAAAAAGGGAAATATAATGGGAGAATGAAAAGAAGTGGAATAAGCTAAGATATTTCATATAATAAGATTTTTCTTTATTACAATGAGCTATTGCAATGATATGGAAGGGGGGAGGCAAGGGGGAATGAGGGAATCTTTGCTCTCATCAGAGGTGGCTAGGAGAGGAAACAGCATATATACTCAATGGGGTATAGACATCTGTAGTAAGAAGGAGAGAAGGGGGACAGGGGGAAGGGGGGATGTGAGTGATGGAGGAGAGGATGGACCATAGGGGGAGAGTGGTCAGATATAACACATTTTCTTTTTTACTTCTTGCAAGAGGCTGGGATTGGATGGCCTGTCCGGGACCATAGGGCCAGGTGGATGCTGGGCCTAAGGGGTGGTAGTGGGGCTCAGGGCCTCTTGGCCCCAGAACCTGGGATCTGTCTGCTGTGCCACTCAGCTACCCTACAGCAGAGTCAGAGTGAAATGAGAGAGAAAATATAATACATGGCAGTGCAGAAATACAAAAGGAGGGAGTTGCAATCAGCAATGGCAATGGTGGAAAAAATATGGAACTAACTTTTGCAGTGGACTTACCATAAAGAATGTGATCCACCCACGACAGAGTTGTTGGTGTTGGAACAAAGACTGAAGCACATTTTTTATTATTATTATTTGGGAGAGGGTGCAGGGCAAGTGGTACTGGGTGGTCTGCTTGGGGCTGCATAGCAGTGTGATGGTTGGTTTTCTGAGGCTGGATTTGGACCTGGGTGCTCCTGGCTCAAGGGCCAGTGCTCTGTTCACCACCCAGCCACCTCTACTATTATTACTATTTTATTTTATTGTGGGTCTTTTTTTTTTCTCTTTTTTTGGTTTTTGCAGGGCAGTGGGGTTCGGGTGGCTTGCATGTCACATGGCTAGGTGATTGTTGGGTCTATGGGGCAGGCCGGATGTGCGCTCAGGTGATCGTGGCTCCAGGGCTGGTGCTCTGTCCATTGCACCACCTGGCCATACATACAATTATTAATATTAATTTTTTATTTTAATTTTTTTCTCTCCCCTTTATCGCTCAAGCAAGTCTATATTTATGGGGGAGGGGGTATTTTATTTACTTTTAAACAAGAATACTTTATTAATGTAAAAAAACATTATTTGTACAAAATGAGAATAAATATTAAAAAAAAAAGATGTGTATGGATTATTGCTCATTGTATGGATCCCTGACCTGGGATAATCTGTGGCTCCCCAAGGTGGTTGTAAAAGGTTTTTCTGATGGAGAAATATGCATATTTCTAAGAACAAATATTGTAAATTTACCCAAGAATTGTGAAACTGGGTTTCTTTTAACCGGCCATTCCTGAGATAAATTTTTGCCATAAAAAGTCTGAGTTTCCAAAATTGAAGTTGGTAGATTTTCACTTCCCAGCCTTGCATGTTTGGGTATTTTTTTTTTTTAGGTTTTTGCAAGGCAAATGTGGCTAAGTGGCTTGCCCAAGGCCACACAGCTAGGTAATTATTAAATGCCTGAGACCGGATTTGAACCCAGGTACTCCTGACTCCAGGGCCAGTGTGCCACCTAGCAGGCCCGGGTATGTTTTTCTACCCAACCTAACTCTTGGAAGTTCATGTCCAGACCCACACAAGAGCTATCTTGTGTGATAATTTTAGAAATAAGTCCTTTGTCAGAAAAACTAGTTGTAAAATTTGTTTCTCAAATTACTACATTTGTTTTGATGCTGGTTACAGTGGATTTGTTTGTGCAAAAGCTTTTTAATTTAATGTAATCAAAATTACCCAGTTTGTTTTTAATGACGTTCTCCAACTCTTCCTTGATCATAAGCTGCAGTAAATTTGGTCTCTGAGTTTCTGCCATACTAACTTCCAATTTTCCCAAGAGGTTTTTTTTTAATCAAAGAGTGTTGTTATCTTAGAAGCTGGGTTTGGGTTTATCAAACAGCACATTACTATAATCACTTCCTCCTGTCTCTTTTGTACCTACTCTGTTGCAGTGATCCACCCTCTATTTCTTAGTCAATATCATTCAATTCTGAAAACTGATGATTTACGATATAATTTTAGATGTGGTAAGGCTAAGCCAACTTCTTTGCACTTTGTTTCATTAAATCCCTTGATATTCTTGAATTTTCTTCGCCATATGAATTCAGTTACAATTTTTTCTTGCCCATTAAAGTAATTTTTTGGAAGTTTAACTGTTAAGACACCAAGTAAGTAGTTTAATTTAGGTAGAATTGTCATTTTTATTATGACTTTGACCTATGCATGATCAGTTGATATTTGCCCAGTAATTTAAATCTGATTTTATTTTTGTGAAAATTGTTTTAGAATTGTTTTCATGGAGTTTCTGGCTCTGCCTAGTCAGGTTGACTCCCAAGCAATTTATATTATCTCAAGTTATTTTGATTGTGATTTCTCTTTCTAACTCTTGCTGCTGTATTTTCCAAGAAACATACCGAATGGCTTAGAATTTATGTAGGTTTATTTTATATCCTGAGACTTTGTTAAAGTTGCTAATTTTTTCTAGTAGCTTTTTAGATGATTTTTTTGGATTCTCTAGGTATATCAATATGTCATCTGTAAACTGTGAGAGTTTTGTTACTTCCTTCCCAATTCTAACTCCTTCAGTTTCTTTTTCTTTCTTATTGCTGATGTGAATATTTCTAATACAATATTGAATAACAGTGGTGATAATTGGCATCCTTGTTTCACCCCTGATCTTACTGGGAATGCCTCTAACCTATCCCCATTGCACCAAATGCTTCTTGATGGCTTCAGATAGATGATGTTTATCATTCCAAGGACAATTCATTAATTCCTAAATTCTCTAGTGTTTTTAGAAAGTGTGGGTGCTGTCTTTTATCAAAGGCTTTTTCAGCTTCTATTGAGATAATCATAATATTTCTGTTCACTTGTTATTGATATCATCAATTATACTGACAGTTTTCCAAATATTGAACCAACCCTGCATTCCTGGGATAAATCCTTTTTGGTCTTATTATATAATTCTAGTGATAACATGTTGTAATGGCTTAGCTAAGATTTTAAGATTTTTGCATCCATATTTATTAGGGAAATTGGTCTATAATTTTCTTTCTCTGGTTTGACCATTCCTGGGTTATGTATCATCACCATATTAGTGTCATAGAAGAAGTTAGGTGGAGCTCTTTCTTCATTTATTCCAAAGAGTGAGATAGGGTTATTTAGATATTTAATATTCTCTTCATTTAACCTGAGCAATTTATATTTTTATAATATTATTTCCTCTCTGAGCCATTTCTGATGAGAATGAAAGCTCACTCATTCCCTCCTCACCTTTCTCCATTCCACTTGATTGAAAAAGTTTTTTCTTGACTCTTATGTGAAATATCTTAGCCCCTTCTTCCTCTCCTTTCTCTTACTACCAGTACTTTACTTTATCACCCACTGATTCCATCTTTTTCTGTATTATACCATTATAGTCTGCTCCTTCCTCTGCCCCGTCTATATATACTCATTCTAATAGTTCTTTTAAATGAGAAAGTTGATGAGTTATCTGTAGCTTCTTCCCATGCATGAATGCGAATAGTTCAGTATCATTAAGTTCCTTGTAGTTAGTCCTTCTTGTCCATCCCCTCTATGGTTGAACAGAGTCCTGTTCTTGAAGATCAAACTTTCTCTCAAGCTGTGCTTGCTTCAATAGGGAAGTTGGAATGGTCCCTGTTTCACTGAAAGCCAATCTTTTAACCCGAAAGAGGATGTGTAGTTTTGCTGGGTGGTTGATTCTAGGTTGCAAACTAAGATCTTTTGCCTTCCAGAATATCATATTCCAAGCCCTATGAGCTCTTTATGTAGATGCTGCATGTTCCTGTGTAATCCTGACTTTAGAGACATGGTAGTTGAATTGTTTGTTTCTGGCAGTTTTTAGTATTTTCTTTTTGACTTGGGAGATTTGGCATTTGGCTATAATATTCTTGGAAGTTTTTCTTTTGGGATCTTTTTCAATAGGTGATCAGTGAATTCTCTCAATTTCTAACCCTCTACTTCTAGGATTTCAGGGCAATTTTCCTGTATCATTTCTTTCTTTCCCTTTTTTTAAGGTTTTGCAAGGCAAATGGAGTAAGTGACTTGCCCAAGGCCGCACAGCTAGGTAATTATTAAGTATCTGAGGTCAGATTTGAACTTAGGTACTCTTGACTCCACTGTGCCACCTAGCTGCCCCTGCTGTATTATTTCTTGAAAAATGAAGTCTTTTCTTGGTTGTGACTTTCAGGGAGCCCAATAGTTTTTAAATTATTTCTTCTTGATCTGTTTTTGAAGTTGGCTTTTTTTTTCTGATGAGATATTTCACATTTTCTTCTAATTTTTGGAAGACTTTTATTTCTTCCTGATTTCTCACAAAGTCATCATCTTCCTTTAGTACCATTATGCATTTGTAGGAGCTATTTTCTTCAGAGAGCTTTTTTATCTCCTTTTCTAGATGGACGATTCTGCTTTCTTACATCCTTCTCTTCATTTGCCTTTTGTTTTTTTTTTTCCTTCTATTTGGCCTAAACTGGTTTTAAAATATATTCTGCAGTATTTTTTTATATTTCTTTCACCAAACTGCTGATTTGGTTTTCATGATTTATCTGCATCAATATAATTACTCCTCCGAATTTTTCCTGTACCTCCTTTAATTGATTTTCAAAGTCTTTTTTGAGCTCATCCATAGCTTGAGTCTACTTTCGATGTTTGTTAGAGCCTTTGCTTCATGTTTGTCATCTTCTGAGTCTTCCATGGGATCAAAATAATTTTCTGTGGTCACATTGTTCTTTTTGTTTTCTTTGTTCATTTCCTCAGCATAAGACTAATTGACCACACTTCCAAGTCTGTGGGAGGCTTTGGGGACACCCCACTGGGACCTTTATTCCTTCATGGTCTTATCCTCTAGTGCCTGATATGTAGATGACCACAGCTCCCATCTGCCCTGGAGCTGTGAGTACAGTCCCTTTTCTTTTATCTTTGTATGGAAGCCCAAAATGCTACCTGGATCTGAGTGTGGGCAAAAGCTGAGTCCTGCCCCAGGAGGAATAGAGAGATTTCTGCAAACTCGCCCTAGGTTACCATCTGTGGGCTGCAGGCTGGCTTCCCCAAATCCCACTGCAGGTTCTCACTGCAGGGCTGTTCTGAGGCTGATGCTCCAGCAGTCTAATTCAGCAGAGTTCTCTCACCACCCCTTCTAGCTGTTCCTGGTGATTCTTGGACTGTGCTGTGACCACAGCATTTTTCTAACCCCTGGTCCCAGTGAAACAGACCTTTCCTGAGGAACTTCTAAGTTGTCTTAGACTGGGATATTGTATCACTCTGCCTTTCTGTGGGTTCTGCTCCTCAAAATTTTGACTAGAGTCATAATTTGACAGCTTTTGGAGTTTTTGGGATGAAGGAGTTTCAGGGAAATCCTGCCTTTATGTTGCCATCTTGGCTCCACCACCAATTTTTAGAATTTTTAATTTTGTATTTAATTGGTGTTTTTATTTTGTTCTTTGTTTTTCTAATTGCATGCTTAGTCCATGAATTTCTTTTTTTCTCTATTTTATTCATGTTAAGCATTTAAAGATATAATATATTAAACATATAATATATAAATTTAAATTAATAAAATACATTTATTAAAATAAAATTTAAAGATATACATATATAATAATTGCCTTTCCTGTATTCCATAAGTTTTGATATGTTCTCTCATTGTCATTGTCTAGGAAGAAATCATTTATTCTTTCTCTTTTTTTTTTTGCTTTTTGATTCACTCGTTCTTTAAAAAGAGGTTATTTAGTTTTCAATTAGTTTTATATCTATCTCTCCATGGCCCATTATTGCATGTTTGATTGCATCATGGTCTGAGAAGGAAATATTCACTATTTCTGCTTTTCTGAATTTGATTGTGAAGTTTTATGCCCTAATACATGGTCAGTTATTGTGTAGATGTCACATATTGCAGAAAAAAATAACATTTCCTTTTTGTCTTCATTCAACTTTCTCCAAAGGTCTAGTCTAGGTTTTCTAACATTTATTTCTTTTTAAAATTCCTTCTTGTTTATTTTATGCTTAAATTTATCTAATTCTGAGAGAGGGAGGTTGAGGTCATCCACCAATACAGTTTTGCTGTCCATGTTTTCCTGTAACTCACTTAGCTTCTCCTGTAAGAATTTCGATGTTATATCTCTTGGTGCATACATATTAAATATTGGAATTGCTTCATTATCTATAGTAACTTTTAGGAGGATATAGTTTTCTTGCTTATCTCTTTTAATGGGATCTATTTTTTCAACTGCTTTGTCTGAGATAAGGATTGCTTCCCCTGCCTTTTCCCCTTTAGCCAAAGAATAGTATATTCTGCTTCCACCTTTTACCTTTACTCTGCATGCATGTCTACTTTAAATGAGTTTCTTGTAAGCAACATATTGCAGGACTCTAGTTTTTAATTCACTCTGCTATTAGCTTATGTTTTATGTGTAAGTTCATCCCGTTCATATTCTAAATTATGATTGCTAACCCTTTATTTCCCTTTATGTTATTTTCCCTCTGTTGGTATTTTCCCCCTTTTTTCACCTTATCCATATACTCCAGTAATTTTCTTCTGAATACCCCCTCTTTCAGTGTGTTTACCCCCTTATATCCAACTCCCTTCCCCTTCCCTTCCCTTTTCTCTTTTGCTCTTTATTTTTTCCTTCTTTCTATTTGTTTCTCTTTTCCTCTTCCCTCCACTTTTGCCTTCTTAATACTGGAAAGGTAAGATCAGTTTCTTATCTGAACAGTTATATAAATAAATCATTCTTTGAGTTAAATCTGTTGAGAGGTAAGAGTCAGGTGGTTCTTACCTCCTCCCTCTTCCCCTCATTGCAGCAAGTCCTTTGTATCTCTTCGTGTAATGTAATTCACCCCCATTCAATCTTCTCCATCCTCCTTTCTCTTTACTGTCCTCCCCATTTTAAGGAGATATTGTTTTTAAATCATTCTTTTAGACTCATGGACAAGTCATGAGTGTCCATTACTTCTGACTATGTATATTCTTTCTAAAAGTCCTAAAATTTTCAAAAGTTATGAGAATCTTTCCCCCAAGTGGGCATATAATCAGTTACATCTTATTGGATAACAGTATTTTTTTTGTCCTTTTATGCCTTTTCATATATCTCTTTAAACTCTTGTTTGAAGTCCAACTTTTATATTTAACTTTGGTCTTTTCATCAGGAAAATTTGAAATCTCCTATTTCCTTAAATGCCCCTCTTTTTGCCTGGAAGACAAGGCTCAGTTTTACCAGAGAGTGAATTATTAGCTGTATTCTAAGCTCTCTTGCACTTTGGATTATCATATTTCAGACCCCTTGATCCCTTAATGTTGATGCAGTCACATCCTGTGTAGTCCTTACTGTGACTCCATGCTATCTAAATTGTTTCTTTCTGGTTGCTTGAAGGATTTTCTTTTTTATCTGATAGTTCTGGAATTTGATCACAATATTTCTTGGTATTTTCAGTTTGGGATGCCCTACCATGTATTGCAGAAAATAAATAATATTTTCCTTTCTGGCTCCAGGAGGGGATCAATGTATTCTTTCATTTACTATTTTGCCCTCTGACTCAATGATATCAGGACAATTTTTTCTTCACTATATTTTGAAGTATCAATACAAGCTTTTTTTTAATCCTCAGTGTTTTCAGGAAGCCCAGTGATTCTTAAATTGTTTCTCCAGGCTCTATCCTCTAGTTCAATTGTTTTGTAGCTCAAGTATTTTACATTTTCTTCAATTTTTATTTCACTTTTTGGGTTTTGTTTGATAGATTCTTGCTTTCTCCTGATTTAATTAGTTTTCACAGATTTCAGTCTTTTTTTTAAGAGAAAACTTTTCTTCTTTTCCTTTTTGCAACACCTTTTCTAATTGGAAAATTCTGTTTTTGAAGGAGATTTCCATTTGCCCAATTGTGGTTTTGAGAGAATTATTTTCTTTTTGCACTTGTCAATTGCATTTTTGAAGAATTTGATTTCTTGTTGCAAGATGTTAACAATATTTTTAAAAGTTTTAATTTTATCTTGTATTTCTTTTCCCAACTTTTCCAATTGTTTAAAAAAACTTCTTCCTGATTTCTTCTAAGAAGTCTTTCTGGACTGGAGACCAGTTCATATTCTCCTCAGTATCTCTATAACAAGATAAGATCAAAATGGATAGAGGATTTAGACATAAAAAGCATATTATAAGCAAACTAGAAGATCAAGGAGTAGTTTGCCTGCCAGATCTATGAAAAGTGAAGCAGTTTATGACCAAGGAAGAGATGGAGAGCATCATTAAAACCAAACTAGATACTTTTGATTACTTTAAATTAAAAAAAAAAAACTTTTGCACAGACTAAACCACTATAACCAAGGTCAAAAGAAATGTAGTGAACTGAGAAACAATCTTTACAACTAATATTTCTGAAAAAAGACTCATTTTTAAAAAAATATCCAGAGAACTGAGTCAAATTTTCAAAAAATCAATCCATTTCCCAAGTAACAAATGGTCAAAGAATCTGCATGATCAGTTTACATGTGACAAAATCAACATGATCCATAGTCACATGAGAAATTGCTGTCTAAATCACTACTTAGAAGAGAAATGCAAATTAAAGCATCTCTGAGATACAACCTCACACCTCTCAGACTGGCAAATATGACCAGAAAGGACAATGATCAATGTTGGAAGGGATGTGGGATATCTGGGAGGCTAATGCATTGTTGGTGGAGCTGTGAATTCATCCAATCTTTCTGGAGAGCAATTTGGAATTATGCCTAAAGGGCAACAAAAATGTGCATACCCTGTAGTCCAGCAATACCACTACTGGGTTTATACCCTGAAGAGGTTATGAAAAAGGGTAAACACATCACTTGTACAAAAATATTCATAGTAGTCCTGTTTGTTTTGTCAAACAACTGGAAATTAAGTGAATGTCCTTGAATTGGGAAATGGCTTTACAAACCGTGTCACTGTATGTCATAGAGCACTATTGTTCTATTAGAAACCAGGAGGGATGGGAATTCAGGGAAGCCTGGAAGTATTTGCATGAAACGATGCTGAGAGAGATGAGCAGAACCAGAAGAACACTGTATACCCTAACAGCAAAATGGCAGTGATGATTAAACCTGATGAATTTGCTCATTCCATCAGTGCAACAATCAGGGACAATTTTGGACTATCTGTGATGGAGAATACCATCTGTATCCAGAGAAAGAATTGTGGATTTTGAACAAAGACCAAAGACTATTACATTTAATTTAGGGGAAAAACCATTATTTTATTATGTAATTTTGCTATCTCTTATACTTATTTTTTCTTCTTTAAGGTTATGATTTCTCTTATCACATTCAGCTTAGATCAATGTTTACCATGGAAACAATGTAAAGACTAACAGACTGCCTTCCTTGGTGCATAGGGAGAGGGCAGTAAGTTTAGGGTGAAAATTGTAAAACTCAAAATAAATAAAATCTTTCTTAAAAAATAAAAATAAATAAAATTAAACTTAAAAAGTCCTAGATCTTTCTCAGTTAGGATCTTTGGTTTCAAGGTAGCTTTTGATGGACTCCCCTTTTTGTTGTATTTTCTTCCTTTTTCTAGGATCTTGTGTTGGTGGAAGGACCTTTCACAGACCTTTGGTGTTGAAATCCCTTAGAGACTTTGCTCACTGGGTTTAGTAACTCCAAGTAGGCCGGCCAAATGGGGTGCTAAAGGATTTCTCTGGAGTGTCTGTGACTTTGTTTAGTGGCCCACTCTCTAAGACTTCTGAAGTGTGTGTGTGTGTGTGTGTGTGTGTGTGTGTGTGTGTGTGTGTGTGTGGAATAGGTTCTGATTATCCTTGAGCAATGTATGTTGGGCCTTCAGGCTATAGAGTTAATCCCCACTTAATCCCCATTCAGCCCTGAGGGAGATCTGCTGCTCACACCTGTTTTTTGGGGGGGAGAGGGTGGTTCACCATTACTGTATTTGGTCTTGGAAGAATCACTTTCTTCCACAGGGATAGGAGGAGAATTAGGGAATTTTGCTGAAAGACCGAGTCTTCCAGACCAGGGTGACTGGATTGATATATAGTCTCAGTGCAGGAATTCTCCCTCCAGCCTCACTGGAACTCTCCTGCCTACAGCTCACACAGCCAAAGCTTCCATGACTTTTCTTAGTTTAGTGCCCGTGCCTCATCCCACTGCCCCTGAGTTGGCTCTGTTCTCTGTCCCTAGCTCACCCACACTTCCCTGAGACAGATGTTGTCAGGAGATGTTCTTCTCCTTTGTTCTTCTCTGGGTTTTGTGGATCTAAATTATGTTAAAGACTTGATTCAAATTAATTCGGGGGAAAGCCAAGAGATCTAAGGATGTGCCTGTGGCTAGAAGTCTGATCACCTTCTTTTAAAGATAATTTTTCATTATAAGAACAAGATAATTCTGAAAGATACTTAGTTACCAAAGAGGATGGATTATTTCATCTTTGTTCCATATGGTTTTACTATATCATTGGGAAATTAGATTGGAGTTAAATTGGAAGGGAAGACTGTCTATCTGATGACAAGATGAAAAATCAATAATAAAAAAAGTCATTGAAATGGTAACAAAGTATTATTCCTACAGATTTCTTGAAAACTTGCTTAAGGGACTAATTAACCCTGTAGGTTATCACAGAAAACTATACAGAATAGTAACCATGATGTAACTAACAGTGCAAATTTTAATAAATCTCTCAATGGTGCTAAAATTTAATAATTTTCAAATATTTTGGCCACCTTTTAACAGCTCACTTAATAATTTATAGAATGCAGATTTTTGAAAATTATTTTCCTAAAATAATTTCTGATAATTATTTTCTACATTTCACAATATACAAAAAATTAAAATACAATAAATATATATATTATTATGTATTTTAAAAGTGAAAGATTACTCACTACTAGTGAGATGACATCAGTTCTAACAAATAAATTTCCAAATTAACTTAAATATTAGATCATTCATTTTATCACTTTTGATACTCTATTTTTATTGTAATCAGGGACAATTTAGAATATGTACATTTACTAATATTTTCATATGCTTGTCATGAACCAAATGCTGGGATAAGAATGTTTTTAATTATATTATCATGGAAAACAACTCCATAAGATAGAATGCTACCATTTTCCTCTTTGTAGGTTAGGAAACTGAGTGAACAGAGGTGAAATAAATTACTTAAGGTGACACAGTTAATAACTTTTTGAGATTGGCTCTTTAACTCAGATTTTCCTGATCTATGCATTTTCTGCATATAACCTTAATATTAGCAAATATATTTTGCATTGTTTTTATATACAATTATATTAATAGGATAATGTATTTCAAACTATTAATATGGCTACATTATGACTGAGTTTAAAAACAAATTCAACAAAATTAAATCTGATTTTATAATTATTAATGATGAAATCCAAAATTTCAGTTTTCACTTGGGGTGTTTAGCTGCAAATATTTCAAAATTTTGAATCTATTTTCAGTTTCAATTTCAATTTCAAAAAATTGAATCTATCAATTGGCTAATTTTTCAGATTGTTAAAAAATCTCAGGAAGAGAAAATTAAAAGGAGGTTATTTAATAAAAAGGACAAAATACTATGTCAGGATTGTACTCAGGGACCAATACAGTATTCAAATCACTTGTCACTTTTAACAATATTTTTTCATGATAAGAGCTAAACAATCTTGCAATATAGAAGTACAGCAGAGGATGGGCCTCTGTTTCTCCTTTCCACCTCCATTACAGAGAAAAATGAGATTGGAGATGACGGAAAGTCCATAAAAGCCAGAGTACCCAATGAACAATAGTAGGTAATATAAAAGGCAAAAAAATGGGATTCATTATATGCCTGATGACTTCCTGGTGCCTCTCTTAAAGTAATATTAGGTGCTACCTCAGAAGGAAAGTTAAAATGGAAACATTGTGTCCTTGCATCACAGGATTCAATAGTTTAAGTTGAAAATTTAACTTTAGACTTTCAGGAACTTTTCAAGCTAACTAATTATAAATGTGTGCTAAATTTCACAACTTTATGTATGACATTGGTCAAGTGACCTAACCTCTCTTTGCATCAGTTTCTTCACCTATAAAATAAGGATAATGATAACTCCTTAATTCTCAGAAGATCAAATGAAACAATTGCAAATTGCTTAGTTAATACCATTTAAATTATTATTATTTAGATCCCTCTATGTCTACATAAATTCACACAACTATTTTGCAAATGATGCTATGAAATTTATTATAATTTGTCAGGCAACTCTAATTTAATTTATATGGCATTCTCCTCACCAATATGTCTTGCAACACACAGCAGTACAGCATTATGAAATACTATGATGAAAAAAACCACCTAGAACATCCACAATTGGTATGGCATTCTAAAAAGCTTAAGTAGCCTATTCCTCAGAGAATTCACAAATTGTACATTTTCAGATATGTACATGCAACCCCATTTCAGCTTGTGTGTTAATGCCTTGGTTGTTCTGAGAAAATTTTCACATCGATATCATAAGGATATCCAGAATATTTAATATACTGCATTTAATTTAGAATCAACAATTCTTTTATTCAGCATTTAACAATTCTATAATGGATGACCTTTGTGCTTTATCAGGTATTCATGAAGATTAAATTTCAAAACATATTATAACTAGGGAACTTGCTGAAATTTTGTCAAATTTAATGTTCTTCAGATAATTTTGGTAATTTATCATTGCTACAATTTATTACATTTATAAAACACTTTATGTATAAATGCACATTATATGTGCATGCTTCCTAATTTACTCTTTTTATTTTTATGATTAGAAAATAAATTTCTCAGAAAAAAATGCTTCTCTGTTTTCAAGAAATAAATAATGAAAGGAGGAATAAATGGGAAAGATCATGGTGTGCATAATTAATCAGAGTGAAGAGCCAGTTCACTGTGATGGACTTCTTAAAAGAGTCACCTATATCCTGGAAAATTAATGTTCTACAGTCCTAAACAATATCTATGGCACTAGCTGACTGCAAGTATATAATTGCTTTAAAAAAAACTATGCATTAAGTAGAAGGTTAGAAATTGTTTTTTTTTTTCTTTTTTTACTAATTCCAGGCCACTCAGGCTTTTATAATGTTGCTCTGTTAAGGAATTAGAGGAGCTCCCACAGCAAAAATTTATTTCCCTCCAGGCTCTAGCCAGAAAAGAACAGCAGTGTCACTGTTACTTCTATCCCCTAGCTGGAAGCTTGCCACAACCTTTACTCTGAATCAATGTTCTTTAAATAAAAACAGCACTGATTTGCTAATTTCTGTATTAATGTTTAGTGTTTCCTCACACAAGGACTTTTGAACTTTTTAAATTTCTTCTACTCATTTATTTTCTTTTTTTTACTGTAATTGATTCACATATCTCTTAAACTAGTATATCTCTCTCCTACCTTTGATGATGAAAACCTTAATTAATATGATTCCACACATATATCTTGAACCTATAGATATATATAGCATTCATGACACATAGGGGTAATTGTCAACTTTGCAGTTTTTAAATTATAACTTATTTGTGCTTGTAAGTATATGTAAGAATTTGTTTCCTATGACAAAAGCATTTATTGCTTTGCATTATTCATCCATGCCCATTTTCATGATTGAAAAGAGAAATCTTAGATCTTCTCCAAAAAAAGCTTTGCTTTTAGAATTTCTTATGAGGGAGGTCTGATTCATTTTTCCTTCTTTTTCATGCAGCTAGACAAATATGAAAACCTTAAGGATAGTATTTTTATAGAGAAAAACAAGAACATTTCATAAATTTATGACTTGTCCTTTCCATTATGAGAAATAAAGGTAAAAAAGGAATATATGCATATTAATTATTTATGCATGCAAGACAGTCTTATTCCTTTCTCCCCATATTTTAATTTTTCTCTACCTATATGCCAAAAATGTACTTCATTGTCATTAACAGAATGTTATTAATCGTTGTTGTCTCCTTGCTTACCTAGTTTCCTTTAAATCTCAGCTAAAACTGCATTTTTATAAGTGATACTTCTTAGACACATTAATTTAATTTACTTTCATTTCTAAAATTTATTATAATTTATTTTCTTTATAACTTATATATAACCATGTTTTACATAGTCCTTCCATTATTAGAATGTGAGCACCTATATGGAAAGGTCTTTCACTTTTCTTTGTATCTCCAAGGCTTAGAATAATATCATGTACAGCATAGGCACTTAATAAGTGTTCATTATTCAACTGATGGCTTTGGATAATCATCAAATTAATGTTTAATCAATCATTAGATTTGGTAAAGTAAAAATATAGTAAAAGTTTTTCTAGAATGAAATATATCCCAGGAATTTAATTTTATTTGCAACATTATTTTTAATACAGATGTATCAATAACTTGTTTTTATTCTACGTTCATTCAAATAATATACTGTATTTAAAATAAAAAGTTTTGTTATCCAAAGTTGTTTGCTGCTCTCAATAATTATACCTAAAACAAAAACAAAAAAAAATTCTTCAGAATCTGATAAACATTTCATAAAAATTATCTTTTATGTATCTCTTTCCCTTAATCCTAATTCCTCATACCAAAAATGACTAATCTATAAATATGCTAATCAAAAATATATATGTGCAACCTCATTGTTTGTTGCTGAGGGGAGGGAGGTGGGAAGGGAGAATGGAAGGAAATTTTGTGACTTCAAAATATACATATGCATATGAATGAAAGTTAAGAAAATAAATTAGATATAACTTAAAAGCACTAGAAAAAAATGAATACCTAGAATAGAATGTACATAGTAAGGGGAAGATTCTTATACAGAAGCAGATGAGATCTTCTTGCTCATATTTATGCTTGATATGATCATAATAATAACAGATGCCAGAATTGGTCTGTTAAAAGGAAAGTTATTGCAAAGCTTTTAAGTAAATTATATAAGCATTCAAAAATTTATCTCTCTCTCGATATATATATATACACACACACACAGAAAAAAGCACCAATATGATGTGAAGTTGGATGGACAATGCAAAGAACTGATATCACATTATTATATTAGAAATAAATTCTGGAAAAGGAACATAACTAAGATACTGAATTGAATGGGAAAAGAGCAAAAGGATTGATTATTATTGGATGGTAATCAGTACTTTTCATTAATCAATTTTTTCCTGAAAAAAAGATCTTTTTTGAAATAACATTCTTACAGTGATGCTTTATGACTATTAGTAGTATTGTTTTAGAGTTCATTTTTTATAAGAAATGCAAAGTAGGAAGACTTGTTTCTTAACTCTTTAAATGGATCAGGAATATATTTTATTCATCTGCTATATCATGGGATAATAGTCTATCATAAAGAACTTTGGATATGTAGCCAATACATCAAATTCTGCTGCTGACACATGCTTTTGTGGGAAAGTAATAACATACATGGTCCTCAGTTCACTCATCTAACTGTCAACAACTCCTACTTTCCTAAAATTTGAAAACAGTCTGCATAGGAGAAAATAAGAAGTGAATGACAAATGTGTATTTCCCAAATTTCAATCTGGACTTTCATGTTTGCATTATAGAGCATATCTATGTGGGACAAAGAGTACAGATGGACAATGAGTAGGACAGAGAATTGAATGGGAATAGAATATGTTCAATACTTTGGAAACAGAAAAACAGTTTTTTTTTCTATAAACTATAGAAGTCAGTAACCATATTTTCAATACCAATATTTTACCTATATTGCTATGTAGCAGTGACACATGGAACATTCAGGTCTCTGAAGAATTAAAATGAGTGTTGTTCATAAGACTGCAGTGTAGTACACAGTAGATTTGTATACACTGAAATAGATAAATGTTAAATAAATAAATGATAGTCTATATAGAAATATATAATGCATATGTCCATGCCTATGTGATATAGAAATAGATATATAGCTAGCATAAGTTGTATGTGCACATGCAAAGACATGTATATATTTATATATTATGTATATACATGAGTATAATATATATGCATACATATATCTATCTTTCTATCTCTCTACATATATCCATATAACTTTATCTCTATCTTTTTAACATTAAAGGAATTCTAAAGAATTTTATCAAGAGATGTACTGTTAAGAACAAAATTTGATAGCTAAATAGCCACAATATTATGCTTTTATTCCTATAATGTTGTGAGAAAAAATGGATGCATCTTGTATGCTACATGGACTTCCAGTATAGGATCTTTGGAGAGAGTGCACTAGTCACACAGTACAGAAAGGAACTGAAAAGTTTTTGCATCATTTGAGGGAACTCTTCAGTTAATGAAATAGCAGATGCAGTACTAGCACTCTCCCACAGAAGTTTTGTAAAGAAAAGTCCTAATAATCCTAAAAGTAACATATGAATGGGAATTATTATGTAGTTGCTAAATTCCATGAGTGTACAAATCTGAGCTAATTATTTCATAGGATATGAGAATTTGTGGTGAAGAGAAAGTTTTTCCAACTGTTCTTCTCAGCATCTGTGATGTGAATTAGTGTCCCAGTTTTCCCACATCCCCTCCAAAATTTATCACTTTCTTTTGAGTCATATTAATCATTATGTTACCTCAGAGTTGTTTTAATTTGTTATAGTCAATAATGATTTGAGCATGTTTCAAAAGTCTATAGATCATTTTAATTTCTTCAACTTAAACAGTACCTGTTCATATCTTATGACTCTCATTTGGGGAAATGGCTTATTTTCTTATACATTTTGACTTGTTTCTCTATAAGTTATAGAAAATGAGGCCTTTATCAGAAACAAAGACTGTAAAAATTATTTCCCAGGTTTTTGATTTCATTCTAAACTTGATTAAGTATTTTATGTGTAAAACCTTTTTTAGTTTAATGTAATCAAATTATACATTTCATATTTCATACTAGTCTCCATCTCTAATTTGATATTAATTCTTCTAATCTCCATAGATCTGACAGTTAAATTATTTCCTGTTCACTTAATTAGCTTATGATATTACACATTTTGTATAAATCATGTACTCATATTTTCCAGTTTTCCCAGAAGTTTTTGTTTAATAGTGAGTTCTTATCACAGAACCTGGAATCTTTGGATTTTTCAAATAGTAGATTGGTAATTAATACTGTGTTTGATGTACCTAATCAAATCCACTGATCAACCACTCTACTTTTTTTGAACCAGGAACAAATAGTTTGATAATTGCTACTTTAGAATATAGCTTTAGATCTTTATATGGCTAAGTAATCTTCTTTCAAATTTTTATTCATTAATTCCCTTGATATTCTTGATATTTTGTTCTTCTGGATGAATTTTTCCCCTTACTTTATAAAATTATACATATGTGTGTATGTGTACTTTGATGGTTAAGGCATTGAAAAGTAGATTAATTTAAGCACAATTATCATTTTTATTATATTAACTCAGCCTACCATGAGTAATTGCCATTTTTCCAATTTTTTAGATCTAATTTCATTTCTGTGAAAAAAAAATTTTTTTTTGTAATTGTGTTTATAGAATTTCTTGGTATGTCTTGACAGGAAACCTACCAAATATTTTATATCAACTCTAGTACTATTTCCAGTGAATCATAATATCTTCCACTTTCTTTCACATATTTGATAAATGTTATCTGAAATAGACTTTTTCAAGCTGTCCATAGAAGAATGAATAATCACAATAAGTAGAAGTTGAAGAGATTCAGATTTAGGTTTGATATAAGGGGCAATTTCCTAACTTGGTTGAAATGAGACATAAGTACCTAAAAATGCATCATTAACCACTGTTGAAACATACCAATATTATACAAATGTAATAATATCTAAATTAATTTAGTCATACCATTTTAAAAAATTGAACTTGAAAAAATGAGAAAAATATGGGGAAAAGTCAAGGATGTCAAAAGAATTTGTAGATAAAAACAAGGCAAAACTATATCAAAATAAGTTCAATAGAAGGGACTCTAGTAGAAACATCTCAAAATATCTTTTTAAATATAACTTTAATGTTTTGTTATTCTAAACTTGCAGTATTTTTTCCAAAAAAATAGTAAAATTAAATAAATCAGTATTGATCATATCCAGCCATTTTTGTCTCATTCTGTTTTTAGAGAAGAGCAAATTGCTTCATCATTGTTCCTGTAGATTCAGGACTGACTCCATCATACACTATTATTAAGTCAAAGTTTTTATTTTATTTTCTTTCAATTTTCTAGATTATGTATAAAAATTCTCCCAGTTTTGATCACTTCACTCTATCTCAGTTTGCAAAACTCTGTCCTATTCTTTTTTTTTAGGCTTTTGCAAGGCAAATGGAATTAAGTGACTTGCCCAAGGCCACACAGCTAGGTAATTATTAAGTGTCTGAGCCCGGATTTGAACCCAGGTACTCCTGACTCCAGGGCTGGTGCTTTATCCACTGCACCACCTAGCCACCCCAACTCTGTCCTATTCTTTCTAAATGTGCTCTTTTTTCCAATTTTTATGACTTAAATTAATATAATTATTGTATATTTATCTAGAATAATTTTTTAGTTATTCCCACTTCATAGATGCCTAGTTTATTTCCAGTTATTTTAACCAAAGAGCATCTTTAAATACCTGTTTTTTAAGATGTTAGTTTCTTCATTATTTTATATGCCTCCTTCATCGAACTATTGACTCATTTCTCAGGATTTCCTTGCATCACTTTTACTTCTATTTCCAATTATTCCTTTACCTCTCTTAATAGATTTTCAAAATCCTTTTTGAATTCTTCCATGACCTGAGACTGAGTTATATTTTTCTTGGGGGCTTTGGATGTAGGATTTTTATATCTGTTATCTTCTACGTCTGTTCTGATTTTCCTTGTAACAATTGTCATTTATTATAGTCAATTTTTTCCTGTTGTTTTCTCACTTTCTTAGTGTATTTTTTGACTTTTAATCTCAGTTAAATTAGGATACTACTTTCAGGGTGGATTGGTTGAGCAGCTATTTTCAGAGAAACTTTTAGGCACCTATAAGTTTCCATTCTTTCAAATTAGTAAGATATGAGGAGAGGTGTATTTATTAATACTCTGAGAATGAATACAAGCATTCTTTTTTGCTCTGGAAAATTTAAGAGGGTCCCCACTCCACTGTGACCACGAACTTAGATGGGCTACTTCTCTATTTGGCCTGAGACTGCTATTCAAAACAGTGATGCAGATCTGAGTATAGGAAATGCAACAGAATTGTGATAACAAAGAAACTCCTGCAATTACCTTCTGACCTATTGTTTGAGCTCCTTACCAATTCTGGACTGAAAGCTCAAGGAATGGTTGGTATTTTCTTTTGATCCAGTTTTTCCCAAGGCCCACAAATGCTATGCTGATTTGTCCTGTGCTGTACTGTGCTCCACTCTCACACAGAGTGTTGGAGGTTTCCTTCTGATCTTCTAAGTTGTCTTTGCCATCTGAGGGCTGAGAGGTCTGAAAGCCACTACTGATGCCACAGAGCCCTGATCTTGTTTTTCTGGGCCCATTTCTGGTGGCAAAGGCTCACTGGACCATGCTCCTTTTGTCATCCTGTTGCAACACACAGTTTTTGATGAAATCTTAGATTGTCTTGGGCTAGAAAATTATTTCACTCTTTTTTGTGGGTTCTACCACTCTAGAATATTTTTAGTTAGTCATGATTTTTGTGGGGCTTTGGGGAGAGCTCAGGGGAGTTCCTTTACTTTGTCCTTTTGGCTCTGCCTTCTCCAAAAAATTGATATTTCAGAAATCAAATGGTTTAATGATTTTCTGTCTTTCCATTGGTTTTTCTTTAAATCATTTTTATCACTACATGTATATTTTTAAAGAAATTCAGTCTATTATTTTTGTAAACTTGAATATGAGGATGAGTTCCTAAAGTTTTTTTTTTAAATATGAGAATGAGTTCTTAAATTAAGTAAAGGTACATCTACCTACCAATCTGGCTATTCAGTACCCTCTCAAACATTATGGGAATGAAAAAAATAAAAAAATTGTACATAGTGTTTCTGGGTAATTAACAAATAATTGATTAATCAATTTGATTGAAAAGTATAATAATCAATAAATTGAAGGTTGTTTCTCTAGATAAATAAAAATATCTAATGGAGACACTGAAGGCTTTGTATATCTTTTAAGAATGGGACTGCCTCTAATAGAAAAAAAATCAACCCTATTGACAGCTCATATATTGAGGATGTAGGTTAGAAATCTTTAATTCCCTAAGTTACGAATGTGACTTGATCATGAAAATCATCCACCTTCGGCAATATTAACAGTTATCCATCTCAACCCAGACCACCCAATTGGCTTTCTCATTAATAAACTGGATACAATTTTACTTCACTGGAAAGGTCCCAGGACGTGTTTATTTTTTAGGGCTTTAATTCCTTTAGATTGGATTCTGTTTACTCTGTATACTTCTAGCTGATTGAGGTCTTGCCCAAGATTGAGCAGCATGTTCTCTGAGAATTAGGGTACCCTCTTTTATTACCTATGCCATTCAGAGTCTGACAGACTGACTTACAAGGGACGGTCATTGAATGAAGAAATAAAGAATAAAATAAAAGAAAGAGTAAAAGTTTTATAATTGAGCATTAATATATTAGTAAAATAATTTCTCTTAATTATAATATAGGATAAAAAAGCTTGATGGTAGCTATATGGTACTGGGGATAAAAGCACTGGGTTGGAATCAGGAAACATCATCTTTCCGAGTTCAATATAACCTCAGACACTTACTAGCTGTGAGACCCTGGCCAAATCACTTAACCCTATTTACCCTAGATCCTCATCTGTAAAAGAAAGTGACAAAAACTCCAGACTCTTTGGAGAGATATTTCTAAAGGGGCTATGAAAAGTTAGACACAACTAGAAAATTATTTAATAACAGAAAATCTAAATTTAGTTTTATAAGTAGTCATATTATTTTTCATACTGACAGAATACACAGGGAAGAAAAAGTACATATAATTCTGTTAGAATAATGTTATTTTCTTTTTGGAAAATCCACTCAAATTATATTCATGAAAACTCCCTGCTTATTAAGTGTCCGAAGCTAGATTTGAACTAAGGTCCTCCTAACTCCAAAACTGGTGCTTTTATTGTCATTTATTGTCATAAGCCATTATTGTCAGCAAGATTTTTATTTTTCTTTAATATTGGGAGTCCTGGCATTGGCTAACCATTGTACTTTCTGGAAATATAAACAAAGTAAAATTGTTTTTTTTATTCTCTCCAAATCTCAGTTTTCTCAAGTGTGAAATGAAATTAATAATAATTACATGTCCTATATCACAGAGTTGTTGTGATTAAGAGAACTTTACAGATCTTATGTTGGCATATTCATCTGAATATTACAAGGAGATAAAGTAATAAACAAAAGTCAGTTAACATTGCTATAAAAAGAAAGGGACAAAAACATTGTTTGATCATAGTGCAATTGGAGTATATGTATATAATGTTATACTAACCAGAACATAGGAAATGGACTAGAATTAGAGGATATTGAGAATGGAATTTTTAAGGAGGTAGATTTTTACCTAGGATTTGAAGAAGTCAGGGAAACTAATAGAGATAATGATAGAGACAATTCCTAATTTGTGTGAACAATGACTTAAAACGACTAAAGTCAGGACTAAAAGCATTTTGTGCAAAGTAAAGTATGAAAAGCAATCTTATTGATTATGTTTATCCCATTGGCATGTGATAGACTACACACAAACACACACACACACACACTCACACAGACACACACATAATCACACACAGACACAAATATACTGAGGCAGAGCAGGATCTTGAAGACAAATAGAGGATCCATTATATTTGATTCTGGAGCTAAAAAGAAACCATTGGGGTGGCTAGGTGGTGTAGGGGATAAAGCACCAGCCTTGGAGTCAGGAGTACCTGGGTTCAAATCCAGTCTCAGATACTTAATAATTACCTAGCTGTGTGGCCATGGGCAAGCCACTTAACCACATTTGCCTTGCAAAAAAAAAAGAAAAGAAAAGAAAATGAAACCATTGAAGTTCATTGAATAGAAGTCTTAATTAATCCTCTCTGTACTTTAAGAAAGGACACTTCAGGGGCAGCTAGGTGGCATAGTGGATAGAGCACCAGTTTTGGAGTTAGGAGGACCTGAGTTCAAATCTCGCTTCGGACACTTAATAATTACTTGGTTGTGTGACCTTGGAAAAGTTACTTAACCCCATTGCCTTGTACAAACAAACAAGCAAAAAAAAAAAGGAAGGACATTTTGCCAACTGAGTGTAGAATAGATTAAAGTGAAGAGCTTTTTGTGGTAGGGGGATCAATAAACAGGCCATTTCAACAATTTAAGTGTAAAATGAGGTTGGTTTCAATGAGAGGGGAGAATCACTATTTGGGGAATAGTGAAAGAGACTGAATAATTCAGGGCAACACCTATATTTTGAGACTGGAATGCCAGAAAATCGGTGATACCCTTGATAGAAATATTGAAATTATGAAGAGAACAGGGGATTTACAACAAAAGACTTAATGAATTTAGTTTATGAAACATGTAGGTTCAGATATGTATATGTATTAAATATTCAATTGGAACTCTGACCTTAATTTTTTAAATGTTTTCATCAATAGAGATTTTCAGGTGAGAAGATGTTGGGAGCTTTGAAAAGTTGAGGGGAAAATTTATGGAGAAGTGCTTGGGAAGAAAGTATAATAAGAAAATTAGGAAGGCTTAAAACATTACCTTGTTGCAGTGAGGGTTCATTTTAAATTATATGGTATAAATGTGTAATGGATTCATTCAACATGGTTTCATGGACTTTTGCATATTTATTAAATAACACATAAATAGGAATGGAATCAATGCATGTTGGGAATAACCCAGGCCAAAGCCTGAGAAGCGTAGCATGGCAAAAGAAGGCAAGGCATTAAAGAGATGAGGATTTCATAGAATTAATCAGCTTCATTTACTCAAAACATGGAAGGAAGGGGAATGGAAGGGTGATGGCTTAGGAAAGAAAAGTATTAAGGGATTGGAAATCATAGTCAGAAAGAAAAACAGAGTTTGGAACTATAACATATTAAGGATAGGTAGAATTATAACAATTTGTGAATGGATAATTTCAGAATTCATGAATAGAGAAATGTTGCACATGTGAGTGAAGATAAGATAAAAGGTTTAAACCTAGGTATACATGAGGTGCAATGAAGAAATAGGCCATGGAAAATGAACAAGTTGTGGAACTAGGAGTTAAAGGATCTTGAGCAAGTGTGAATATGTATTTTAAAGACCAGAGATAAGAGGCTAGAAGATTAAGAAAGATTGTGAGTCTGCAAGTGACAATGTAGAATAAGGAGTATTTTAAGTTCCCTAGCTTGATCAGTGAGAAGGGGAAGAGAGAACAAATGTAGCAATTAGTAAAAAAGAGTTTTCAGGTAGTCTCTGTTATTAGGATGGTGGTATGTCTCAGTGAAAGCCAGAAGATGAAATAAGTTGAATGAACAAAATATTTAAAATGAATACATTTTTTTATTTTTAAATTTAAATTTATTTTATTATATTTGGAGTAAACATTTAAAAGAGCACAGTCAAAAATTACATACATTCATGTAAGTCAATGGTGTATTGAGAGAGACTAGATAAAAGAGTTGATAGTGAAGGTTGGAGAAAAGTGATTACATAGTGAAAACCCAGGTTTATAATCACAGGCAAGAGGTCAATATGGCAATAGGTCACAGGCAATAGAGGTCAGTATGGCAAATTTTACTCTTTATAGAAGAATTTATTTAGATGGGTTATTTGAAATATTAGGGAATTGACCTCAGTACAGTGTCCTTTCTGGGAGTTAGGCAGTTCAAGATGGGGTGTCTAGGACAGGAGATAGGCAGAGAGAGAAGAAAGAAAGGAATGCCTTTGTTGACCTGCAGACAAGAAAGGTTCTCTACCAATTAAAAGAGGCCAATTAAAGGACATTGGCATGGTATAGACTGGTATTTCTGATAAACAATGCTTTCAAAAAGAGGTGAGTCTGGGATATGGGCTTTCTATCTCTCTCTTCTCTCTTTGTTTCTATTACTTTTTCATTGTATGTACAAGTAGAAAAAGGACATATGAAGAGAAGAGTATATAATGTAATTGTTCTTCATCTTAACATTAAGAGAAATCACCTAATTACAGTTTATAAGAGTGGAACTTGTTACCATATAGGATGATGAGTTATCTCTCAAGAATGATGTCTAAAAGTGGTGTTAAAGACAAGTAACTTCCCTGAACTCATCAAAGTTCCCCACCAAACAATTTTAAAATGACAACTCAAAATTAATTCTGGAGCACCATAAGGACAGTGTGAAACAATTTGCCAGTCCAAGACTCCTCAGAGGGTTGGCAGAAAAAGTGTGTCTTTTTGGAGTAAGAGTGGAGTAAAATTAGGCACAAACTGCTACCTGGGGAGCCTGGGGAGATCCTGGGGTAATAAGAGTCAGTGAAAGTTTACTGAAATTTCAGACTGTAAAGGGAAGAGATCATTGGTCAGAAGAAGATTACAGGAGAAACTTTCTTGATACTGGGAGTGGGACTCTGTACATTGCTCAAAAATTATTTTGTTCATAGTCCTATGGGGAGGAGGAAGCACTAGGAGAAGTGGGAACCTTGGTCAGTAACAGGGTAGAAAAGAGTATGTAGGGTCATTCACAGACCAAAGCATAGCCATGGAGAGGAATAACACACCTCTCCTTAGATCATACTCTTAAAGAATGAAAAATAACAAAAATCTCCAAACTATCTTTGATAACATCAATGGTAAAACAGTGTACCCCCAAATTTGGTAAGCAGAAACAAACTTTAGTATGTCTTGTTTCTTTATTGATATTTTATTTAACTTTAATTAGTTTTCAAAATTCATCCACTTTCAGTGTTATAAGTCACACAAATTTCTTTCACCTTTCCTTACCATCAATCCTGCCCTCAGTGGTGAACAATCTAGTGAGCATTGCACATGGACATTTATATTTAACATTTAAATTTACATATTAGTCATTTTCTGTATGAGGAATTAGGATTAAGGGGAAAAAAGAAAGCCACTGGATTGTAAGGTAAAAGATAAGACAAATTTTTTAAAAAGTGAATATAGTATTCATTCAGATTTTTTATTTTGTTTTTTGAATGTGAATGTCATTGTCCATAATAGGTCTTCCAGAGTTGACATAACTCTTTGAATGGCTGAGGCCTTGCATCCAGCAAGACTGATAACACAATGTTGTTGTTAATGTGTACAGTGTTCTCTTGGTTCTGTCCCATTGCTCAACATCAGTTCCTATATTTTTTCCATGCGTCTCTAGAGTCTGACCATTCTTGATCTCTTATAGAATAATAATACTACATAAAATTCATATTCTAAAACATGTTTAGCCATTACCCACTTGATGAGTATCCCCACAATTTCTATTTTTGTGCTGCTACAAAAATAAGTGATACAAATATTTTGGAACATGGGGAAATTTTCCCATTTATTTTATATAGGTCTGCTATTGGCATTGCTGGGTCAAAGGGTACGATCAGTTTTATTGCTCTTTAAGCATAGTTCCATACTGCTATCTAGGACTCCACTTACAGACCATTAATATACCAAACCTCCCAAAAAGCACTTCAACATTCATTGTTTTCCCTTTTTGCCATCTTAGTCAACTTGATAGATGTGAGATGGTGTCTTTGATTTGCATTTCTCTAATCAAATATGTTTTGGAATATTATTTTACCTGATTACACAAAGATTTATTTTTTCTTTCAGTTTTCGCAAGGCAATGGGGTTAAGTGACTTGCCCAATGACACACAGCTAGGTAATTATTAAGTGTCTGAGGCTGGATTTGAACTCAGGTCCTCCTGACTCTAGGGTGAGTGCTTTATCCACTACTCCACCTAGCTGTTTCGATTCAATTTCTTAATTTAAAAACTGCCTGTTCATATTCTTTTACCTTTTGTCAACTGGGGAATGATTTGTAACCTTATAAATATGATACAATTAATGATATATTTAGAAATGAAAACTTTATCAAAATCCCTTGCTGTCATAATTGTTTCTCAGCTCTCTTGTTTTTCTTCTAGTCTTGACAGCAATGATTTTATTAGGCAAAATCATTTCGATTTAGTATAGCCAAATCAGCAATCATGAATTTTATAATGTATTCTTTTTCTAGTCTGATCAAACTCTTTTCTCTTTCCATAGTTACAACAAATAAGAATATTTCTTGATATGTTAATTGGTCATTGGTCCTTTATGTCTAAATCCTCTTCCAATTTTGACCTTATTTTGGTATAGGGTATAAGATGTGGGTTTATGACTAGTTTTTACCATACTAATTTTGAGTTTTCCCAGAAATTTTTGTGAAATAATGAGTTCCTATCACAGGAACTAATGACTTTGGTTTTGCCAAACATTTACATATAATGCATTCACATATATATAGACATTTACTACTGTTTTTTTGTACCTATTCCAATTCATTGATATATTATTCTATTCCTAACCAGTGTTAGGCAGCTTTCGTAATTACCATTTTATAGTATAGTTTTAGATCTGCTACAGCGAGGCTAACTTCTTTTATATTTTTTAAAAATCATTTTCCTTTTTATTCTTAGCATTTTATGATGCATATGAATTTTCTTACTAATTTTTCCAGGTCAATTAAAAAGTTATTTGGTACTTTGATTAGCATGGCAGTGAATAAATAATTTAGTTTGGATAGAAGTGTCATTTTATTATTTCCTCTCAATCTAATTGCAAGCAATCGACATATTTCCAGTTGTTTAAATCTGATTTTATTAGTGTAAAAAGAGTTTTGCAATTGTGTTTACAGTTTCTTTGTTTATATTGGATTTCATGCTGTTTGTAATTTCTTTAAATGTAATTTATCTTTCTATCTCCTGCCATTGGAGTTTGCTGCTCATATTTAGAAATATTGATGATTTATATGGGTTTATTTTATATCCCAGTACTGTGCTGAAGTTTTTAATTGCTTTAAGTAGATTTTTTAACATAATTTTTTAGATTTTTCTAAATTTAGCATCATTTCATCGGTAAAGAATGAAAAAAATCACTTCGTCATAGCCAATTCTAATTCATTCATTTTCTTTTTCTTCTCTTATTGCTAAAGTTAACATATCTAATAGCAATGGTGATAATGTACATCCTTGATTTGAGGCTGATTTTATTGGAAATGATCCTAATTTATCCCTGTTAAATATAACATTTATTGATGGTTTAAATAGATATTGTTTACTATTTTAAGAACAACATTTATTCCTATATCCTTAAGTGTTTTTAATATGAATGTTTGGTGTATTTTGTTAAAGGTATTTTCAGTATTTATTAATATTAACAGATTATTTCTGTTGGTTTTGTTATTGATATGTTCAATTGATTTGAGTGTTTTTCTAATATTGATTATTTCTGCCTCCCTGGCATAAATCCTACCTGATTATGGTGCATTATCCTAATAATAACATATTATTATTGTTTTGATAAAATTTTATTTAAGCAGTGTTTGTTAGGGAGATTGGTTTTTAATTTTTTCCTTTGTCTGTTTTGATTCTTGCAGATATATATATATATATATATATATATATATATATAATGTTATATATATGCTATATATTATATATTATATATATTTATATATATATATTATATCAGTATTATATATATACACACACATATATATCAGTATTATACTGGTGTCATAAAAGAATTTCACAGAATTTCTTCTTTTTTTCTTAAATAGATTCTGTAGAATTAGAATTAATTGCTTCTTGCATGTTTGGTGAAATTAACTTGTAAATTCATCTGCATCTGAAGACTTTTTCTTATGAAGTTTATTGATGGTTGTTTCTAGGGCAGCTAGGTGTCACAGTGCTTAGAGCACTGGCCTTGGAATCAAGAGTACGAGTTCAAATCTGTCCTCAGACAGTTAATAATTACCTACCTGTGTAGCCTTGGGCAAGTCACTTAACCCCATTTGCCCTGCAACCCCCCCCCAAAAAAAAACCAGAAAAAAAATTTCTGTTTCTAAAATGGGTTCATTTAAGGTTTATTTTTCCTCTTCTATTAACTGAGTAGTTTGTATTTTTGTAAATTTTCATCCATTTATCTCAAGTTACGAAATTATTGGCATACAGTTAGGCAAAATAGATCCTAAATATCTCTTTAATCCCCCCCCCCTGCCATTCATGATGAGTACACCCTTTCCATTTTTGATATTGGTAATTTGATATTCTTATTTCTTTTTTAAAATCCGATTATCCAAAGGTTTCTCTATTTTATTGTTTTTTTCATAAAACCAACACTTAATTTTATTTATTAGATAAATGACTTTTTTGCTTTAAATTAACTTAATCTCTCCTTTGATTTTCAAAATTTCTTAATTGATATTTAATTGGGAATGCGTACTTTTTTTCTTTTCTAGCTTTTATTTAATTTCTCTGCCCAATTCTTTGATTTCTTCTTTCTCTATTTTATTCATATAAGCATTTAGATGTATCAAATTTCCCCTTAAAATTGCTTTGGCTGCATTCCATAAATCTTCTTATGATTTCTCTTTGATCTCATGTTCCATGATGAAATGATGGATGATTTCTATGACTTTTGCTTTGATCCACTCATTCTGAGTTTATCTTTCCATGACCCTTTATTACATGCAGCTTTTATTGCATCATGATCTTAAAAGCATGAATTTGTCACTTCTGCCTTTCTGCATTTGATTGCAATATTTTTCTGTCCTAGTATATGGTAATTTTTGGTATAGGAGTCATTTACCAAAGAGAAAAATCTATATATTTTTTCCTATTTCCATATAGTTTTCTCCAGAGTTCAATAATGTCTAGCTTTTGTAAAATTTTATTACCTTTCTTATATTCCTTTTTGTTTATTTGTAGTTAGATTTAAATAATTCTGAGAGGGTGGCACCAAGGTCCACCATTATTAAAGGTTTGTTGTCTATGTCTCCTTGTAATTTGTTCAGTTCCTGCTCAAAGAATTTGGATGCAAAGCACTTGAACATATTTTTAACAATGTTGTAACTCCATTGTCTATGTTTTATAACTTCATTGCCTATGTTATAACTTCATTGCTTATGTTTTATAAAAATTTTATAAATTCATGCCTATCTTTTAAGAAGGTGGATTTTCCTTCCTTATGACTTTTAATGACATTTATTTTTGTTTTTTCTTTGTCTGAGATCAGCATTGGTATTCCTGTTCTTTTTTTACTTCTGATGAAGCATATGATATTTTACTCCAACCTTCAACCTTTATACTGTGTGTATCCCTGTATTTCAAATATGTTTCCAGTAAATAGCCTCCCTTTCCCCTTTAACTTTTCTTTTAAATTTCAACTTTGTTTAAATTACCTCCACCTTCCATTTTATCAGTCCCACCTTCCCCTTTCTTTCTCTTTCACCCCCTACTTTCCTGTAGGTTTGGTCAGATATTTAAACCCAATTGGGTATGTATATTATTCTCTTTCTGGACCAAGTCTTTGGAATAGGATTTAGTCAGTGTTCAAATCTTCCCTTCTTCCCCTCTATTATAATAGTCTTTATTCCTCTACAACTGGTATTATTTTTCAACTTAACACTGATCATTCTCCTAGGATAGTTATTTTTATGTTTTTATTGCTTTAATTTCTTCTTATACTCCTTTATCTGTCCTGATAGAAGTGTTCTCAACTTTGAGGGTGGAGCCCAGATAACACAATGAAGCTAACATGTTCTAGTTGCTTTTTCCTACCAAATAAAGCCTTTGCATGGACATTAAAACTACAGATTCCACCAAGAACAAAAGAAAAGCCAAAGAAGTTTTCAACAATAGATATCATGGAGGATCTTCAGTGAAGATCTTTCTTTTGTGGGGGAAAGGGGAAGAAGAGTCAAGCAAAACTGGAGAGGTAAGAAGCCAGTAGGAGGCTTTGAGCCACAGTACAGTTCAGGTCCAAACAGTTTAACAACAGCATAGGTCCATGCAGCTATATAGCAAGGCAGCAGGGAGGGTCCCGAACCCAAACTAAGCCTGAACCCTGGGGATACTAGGGAAAAATACTGAACTGGATTGGGAACAAACCACTGCATAGGCAGAACTTGGACATAAAGTAGGAAATAAACGTCTACAAAGGCAAGGCCTAGACTGCATAGGCAACATCTTGGTGAACTACAAACCAGAAATCAAACCCCAAGTCCAGCATAAAAAGCTTGGATCTATAAGCCTCATACCCCTGAAACAGAGCAGCTAAAACAATAAAGATGAGCAAAAAACCTAAAAGAGTGCACTCTGAAAATAAAGATGATAAAAATGCCATGTCTGAAGAAGAAATCAGTGAAACATTGCAAGGGAAGTCGCAAAAGAGTCTATGAATTGGACTCAAATCCCAAAGTGCATAGAAGAGATTAAAAATAATTTAAAAAGCAAAAAAGAGAGGCAAAAGAAAAATGTGAAAAAGAAATAACACTCATGCAGGAAAATTATGAAAAATTGATCAAAGAAATCAACTCTATTAAAGTAAAAATAGCCAACTGGAAAAGAAAACACAAAGGGTAATTGAAGAAACTATAATCCTAAAACTTAGAACTGAACAAACAGTAACCAATGAGGCTATGAGACTTTAAGATTCCATGAAACAAAATAAAAAAGCTGAAAATATTTAAAAAATAAAGTATTAATAGTGAATACAAACAATATGGAAAATAGATCCAGGAAAGATAATTTATGAATCATTGGACTGCTAGAAAGCCTCATTGAAAAAAAAGAACATGGAAAAATCATAAGAAAATTATTAGAGAAAACTATGCAAATCTGTTAGAACAAAAAAGACAATATAGCCATTGAAATAATACCTAGAAGACCTGGACAAAGAAACTCCAGGATAAAAACTCCAAGGGCAATTATAGTCAAATTCCAGAGCTCTCAAATAAAGGAGAAAAATTCTGCAAGCAACAAAAAGGAACAATTTAAATACAAACAAAACACAACCAGAATCACACAGGACTTATCAACCTCAACAATGAAGGACCAGAGGACCTGTAATACCATATATCAGAGGACAAGGGACTTGGAATTGTAATCAAGAATTTGCTACCCTACAGAATCCAGCATATACTGTCAGGGGAAATAATGGATATTTAACAAAATGATGGATGTTTTTAAAATTTCCTGACAAAAACGACCAGAACTGAACAGAGAATTCAATCACCAAATACACAACTTTAGAGATGCATGAAAAGGTAAATGAAAGAAGGACAAAACAAACCAAATGTTACTCAAAACCATCAAATTGTATACAACTCTAAAAGGGAAGACATAAAACTTATAACCCTTGATAATTGTACTTTTGTTAGGAGAACTAAAGCGTCAAATATAATTGAAGAGACTGAACATAGAGGACATTGGTATGGCTGTCTCTTGTGTCCATTGAAGAGTTCCAAAATAACATCATTATATTTGAGACAAAAAGTCCTGATGAAAAGTTGGGGTGTGAATGTTGTAGTGAATAACTGCAGTAGTCTAGTTAGTGTTTGACAAACCAAAATAAATTAGCTTCTGGGATAAGAACACATTATTTGACAAAAATTGTTGGGAAAATTGGAAAATATTATGGCAAAAACTAGGCATAGACTCACGTCTCACTCCCTATAACAAAATAAGGTAAAATAAGGGTAAAAGATTTATACATAAAGGGCAACACCATTGATAACTTAATAGGATAAGAAATACACATCTATCCAATCTATGGAAAGGGCACAAATTTAAAAATTTTGCACAAATAAAATCAATAATGTTAAAATTAGAAGGAAAGCAGAAAACTGGAAACAATCTTCACAACTAGGAGTTCTGATAAATGCCTCATTTTTTAAATTTAGAGAATTGCATCAAATGCAAGTCATTCCCCAATTGATAAATGGTCAAAGCTTATGAATAGACAGTTTTCAAATGAAGAAATTAAAACTATATATAATTATATCAAAAATGTTACAAGTCATTATTGATAAGAGAAATGCAAATAAAAAACAATTCTGAGATATTACCTTACACATATCAGATTGGCTAAGATTAGAAAAAGGGAAAATGATCAGTGTTGGAGAGGTTGTGGAAAGACTGGGACATATATACATTGCTGGTGGAGTTGTAAACTGATCCAACCATTCTGGAGAGAAATATGGAACTATGCTCAAAGAGCAATAAAAGTATTTGCAAAGCAAGCCTCTTTGATCCATAGGCCTATATCCAGATTTACAACTATATCCAGAAGCAGTCAAAAAATGGAAAAAGTCACATATATTCCAAATTATTCATTGAACTTCTCTTTGTGGTGGCAAAGAATTGGAAATATAGGGGACACCAGTTGGGGAATGTTTAAACAAGTCATGGTGATGAATATTATGGAATACTATTGTTCTATTTAAACCATGAATGTTCAAATTCTAGAGGCATGGAATGAATTACAAAGTCTGATACTGAACAAAGGGAGCAGACCCAAAAGAACAATGCAAACATTAATAACAATCAACTCCAATTGCTGCAATTACTCTCAGCAGTTCTGAGAGTAAGGACAGCCCTAGTAGACCAACTATGGACAAAACTATCTCCATCCAGAGGAAGAAAAGCAAAACAAAACAAAAACCCTACAGAATCTGATGAACAATAAATTCACTTTTTATTTTTTATCAATTTATTTATTTTCATCCATATGCACATACATATGTTCAAGTTACAAAATTTCCTTTGACCCTACCTTTCCACTTCCTCCCCTCAGCAGGGAGCAGTCATGATAACATTATACATACATGGTTTGATAAACATGATTACATATTAGCAATTTTCCACATAAGAAGTTAGGATTAAGGGATAGAGATATATGAGATAATTTTTATAAAGTGATCATCAGATTCAGAAAGGTTGGTTTTTTTTTTTATTCTGTGTGTTTTGTTTTGTTTTTTCTTCCTCTGGTTGGGGATAATATACTACCTAACCAGTCAAATACAGTTGTCTGTACTGCCAAGAAGAGCTGCTTCCATCAAGGTTGTTCATTTCATAATGTTGTTGATGTGTACATTTTTCTCTTGGTTTACATTCACTTTTTTTGCAAGGCAATGGGGTTAAGTGACTTGGCCAAGGTCACACCACTAGGGAATTATTAAGTGTCTGAGGTCAGATTTGAACTCAGTTACTCTTGACTCCAGGGCTGGTGCACTATCCAATGTGCCTTCTAGCTGATCTTACATTTACTTTTTAAAAAAATATCTCTTATGTATTTCTTTCCCTTAATCCTAACTCTGTATACCAAAAATGAGTAATCTGTAAACTTCCTTAACACAACAAATGTATATGTACAATATTAACTTGACTGTTTGTCAGTTGGGAGACAGAGGTGGAAGAGAAGGGTGGAAGGAAATTTTGTAACTTAAAAATATGCAAAGGTATACAGAACCTAAGTGAAAAATTTTCAGCACATGTATTTGGAAAAATAAAACAGTTAATAAAAAAGAAGTGTTATCAAAGATTGCTTGCTTGCTTGCTTGATAAGCATCATTGCCTCATAATCACTAAGTACTCTCCTGCAGTCTCATTAGCAATATTCTACTCAAGAATCATAAATCACATAAAATTGCAATCATTTTATATCCTTACCCCCTTTTCAGGTATCCTCCAAGGACACATAATCCTCTTATGCCAAAGCATCATGCAAAGACAAAACATTTCATGAACCATTTATATCCCCTCAAACAGTCTCCCTCCAACTGTAGCTAAAGCATCAACCTATGCAAAATCACTTCAAGATAACTTCATGTCCAGTCCCTCTAAGGATATGCTTTCCCTCTGTCTCTATAGTGCTCCAACCATACATAGCTATATAACCTATTCCAATCACAGTTTCTGGTACTCTCTCTCTCAGTCTCTCTGTCTATCTCTCTCTCTCTCTCTCTCTCTCTCTCTCTCTCTCTTTCTCTTCCTCTCTCTCTCTCTCTCTCTTCCTCTCTCTCTCTCTCTCTCTCTCTCTCTCTCTCTCTCTCTCTCTCTCTCTCTCTCTTTCTCTCTCGTCTCTCTGTTCCCTAATACCCCAAACTTGATACTTAAATTTTCCATAACTGAAGGACAGATTATCACTTCTTATTCTCTGTTCCCCAAATCTTCTAAAGTATAATGCCACTCTCTGTCCCTATTGCACCACAATCATATTTAACTATGGTATCTAGTAAAGTATGGTCATTTCTGATTTAATTTTGTATAGAGATTTAAGCATTCCAAGTATTGGGATACCCTGAAGCTCCCTCTCTTAAGGAATTTTTTCTTTTTTCTTTTAGATTTTTCAAGGCAATGGGGTTAAGGTGCTTGCCCAAGGCCACACAACTAGATAATTATTAAGTGTCCGAGGTCGGATGTGAACCCAGGTACTCCTGACTCCAAGGCCAGTGCTCTATTCATTGCACCACCTAGCTACCCCTCTCTTAAGGAATTTAGCATTGATAATAAGACATGGGAGATTCTTCCTCCTACCACCTAGCATAGGGTGACATCAGAGAAAGAGTTGAGGTCTATGAAAAAGACAGATTGAAAGTAATTCAAAGAAAACACGAGATATATCAATTTAGAATAAGCATCTGAGTGTTCACCTGGACTATGTGTGCACAACCTGTGATTGAACATTTTGAGCTCATATTGTCTTATCAGTCACAAATGGACATACTGTAATTTTTCTTAAACATGATAATGCCATTTTGGTCTTCAGTAAAAGAGGACAAAACCAAACATACCCATATCCTCTAAGTTTGATCTCTTTAACTATTTAACCCTCTGTCTTAAGAGAAATACAATTCTCAAGAATTACAAATGTTATCTTCCCTTGTTAGGGATGAATACAATCTAATGTTTTTGAATATCATTTGTTTACCCCCCCCCCATTTCCATTTACCTTTTCATTCATATCTTCAGTCTTGTATCTGAAGATCAAATTTTCCATTCAGTTCTGGTCTTCTTCTCAGAACATTTTAGAATTCTTCTAACTCATTGCAAACACATCTTTTCCCCAAACAGTATAAACTGAATTTTGGAGGGAAATGCATTCTTGGTTTTAACCCAAGGTCCTTTTACTCTATAGAATAGCATATTCCAGGCCTTATGCTCCTTTAACATTGAAACTGATAACATCTGTGTAATTCTGATAGTGTCTCATTTACATTTAAGTCCCTTCTTTGCTTTTCTCTTTTACTTGAGAATTCTAGAATTTGACTACTTTAAGTTTTTATCCTGGTGTCTCTTTCTGTAGGTGATCTGTGTATTCTTTAAATGACTATTTTGTCTTCCTTATCTAGTATATTAGGGTGGTTTTCACTGATAATTTTCTGGGAGATAATTTCCAGGCTCTGTTTTTTGATCTAGGCATTCTAGTAGACCAATTTTTCATAGATCATCTCTTCTGGATCTATTTCCCAGTTGGTTTGTTTTTCCTAAAATGTACTTTATATTTTCTTAAAATTTTTTCATCCATTTGGTGTTGTTTGATGGAATCTTGGTATCTCATAGATTCACTAGTTTCTATTTGTCTGATTCTAATATTTAATGTTTTATTGTATTCAGTTAGCTTTTGTGTTTCTTTTTCTAATTGGTCAATTTGGCTTTTAGCTGAGTTGTATTGCTTTTTCAGTTAGCCAATTTTATTTTTTGAGGAGTTATATTGTATTTACAGTTGATTATTTTCAATTTTAAGGAGCTGATTTCTTTGGCAATTTTTTTATAATTTTTTGTATGTCTCACATTTAGGCATTTTCCATTTGTCTTCTTACTCCCTTCTTTGGATTTAATTTTTTTTTAATTTAAGCTCTTCTAAGAGGTTTTGGATTTGAGTCTAATCCAAAAACTCCTTTGAGACGTCCCATGTATGAAACTTATCACTGTTTTCTTCTTCTGAGATGGTGCTTTTATCATCTCTATCTGAATAGTAGTTTCTATACTTGGTGATCTTTTTTTTTGACTCATTTTGATGGTTGAACTATGAACCTGGGGTATGGGCAGTAGACATACAAATTTTTTTGAGCTAGTACTTTTCCTATTTTTTTAATTTCTTCTACATATAGACATAGAATTGCTCAGTCAAATGGTATGAACAGTTTTATTGCTCTTTGGGCATATTTTCTTCACTTTTTAATTTCAAGACATTCCTATCAACTCAACTGCAGAAACATTGCACATATACAAGATAGAAAGTGACATTTTCCTGTTAGTATGTATTTCCATTGAGAGTGATTTTCAATTATTTTCTTAAGTTTCTTTACATTTCATATTATACTTACGAAAATGATGAGGTTCAGAGCATTTAGCCCATGGAAGGTAAGGGGCATTGGGAGACTGTTGAGTGTCTCCTCTATCCCTGGGACAGGACTCTGGTACTTTGTTCACATTCAAATCAGGTCACACTCTGGACCACCATTCTACCAGAGCTGAGCAGGGACCCTCCTCACAGCTTCAGAGAAGAGGAGTGTGCTTGTAGTCATTCACAGACCAAAGCACAGGCCAGGAGAGCAGTCAGAGTCTCTCATAAGTCATTGAATGAACTAAGGATATTGCAGGAGTGTCCCTGTAATACTCAAAAGCTCAAGAAGCATCCCCCCAACCAGAGTACAGGTAGGGGAAATGAGTAAACAGAAAAAAAAAGAACCTGACTATAGACAATTTATTTTGGTCCCATGGAGTATCAAAACACACACTCAGAAGATGACAAAGTCCAAGTTTCTGCTTCTAAAGCCTCCAAGAAAAACTAGGAGTTGGTTTCAGGCTATGACAGAGCTCAAAAAAGATTTTGAAAATCAAGTAAAAGAAGTAGAGGAAAAATTAGGAAGGGAAATGAGAGAGATGCAGGAAAAATATGGAAAAAAAATTAGTTAAGAAGACCCCACAAAAAGCTAAAGAAAACAATATGTTAAAAACCAGTTTAGGTCAAATGGAACAAAACAATGCAAGAAGTTAATGAAGAGAAGAATGCTTTAAAAAGAAGAATTAGCCCTGTGGAAAAGGAGATATTAAAGCTCTCTGAAGAAAACAACTACTTCAAATGTAGAATGGAGCTAAAGGAAACATGACTTTGCAAGGAATCAAGAAACAGTAAAAACAATACCAAAAGAATAAAAAACTAGAAGAAAACATAAATATCTCATTGAAAAGAGAATTGACCTGAAAACAGATTCAGAAGAGACAATTTAACAATTATTGGCTTACCTGAAAGTCATGATCAGAAAAGAGCCTTGACTTCATTTTTAAAGAATTTCTTAAGGAAAATTGCCCTGATATCTTAGAAGCAAAGGGCAAAATGGAAATTGAGAGAATTCACCTATCTCCCCCTTAAAGAGATCCAAAAAAATAACATTCAGGAATATTACATTGTTTTCTTGGTTCTAATCAAATTCCAGAACTCCCAAGTCAAAGAGAAAATAATGCAAGCAGCCAGAATGAATCAATTTACATATCATGGAACTACAGTCAGGATTACACAGGACTTAGCAGCATCCATATTAAGGGGTCATAGGGCTTGGTATATAATATTCTGGAAGGTAAAGGAACTTTGAATGCAATAGAGAATCAACTTCTGAGCAAAAATGAGCATCCTTTTCTAGGAGAAAACAACGGACATTCAGTGAAATGGAGAATTTCAAATGTTCCTGCTGAAACAGCCAGAGCTGAACAGAAAGACTGGTTTTCAAGTACAGGACTCAGGTGAAGCCTAGAGAGGGTGGATGATGTTAATCTATGTGTATTCATGCATGAGAAGATGATACTGATTACTCCTATGCACCTTTTAATTTATTAGAACAGTTAGAAGGAGCATATTTAAACAAGGCACAGGAAAGAACTGAATTTGAAGGTATAAAACATTGTAAAGATGGAGTCAATGGGTGAAAAAAAGGAATGTACTGGGATAAAGGGAAAGGAGAGGTAAAATGGGCCAGGAAATTTGATGTACAAGAGTCAGGAAAAAGCTTTTATAATGGTATAGAACAGGGGAAGGTGTGGAGGAATGAAGGGCCTTCATTCTTATTGGATATGGTTCAGAGATATACTTAATAAGGTATAGAAATCTAGAAGAAAAAAGGAGTGAAATAGGTGGGAGAAAGGGGACAGGGGAGGGGTGGGAGGATGTAGGTGATAAAGAAGAGGATAGACCACAGGAGAGGATAGTCAGATACAACAAATTTGCATTTTTATACTTTTTGCAAGATGGTGGGATTGGGTTACCTGTCCAGGGCCACAGGGCTGGGTGGTTGCTGGGTCTCTGGGGTTGGATGTAGGCTTGGGGCATCCTGGCCAAGGGCCAGGACTCTGAATGCTGAACCACTCAGGTGCCCCACAGCAGACTTTTGAAGAGGAACAGAGTGAAAGGAGAGAGAAAATACAATAAATGGTAATGGATAGATTGGATAGAGCATATTACAATCAGCAACGGCAAGTGTGGAAAAATGTGGAAGTAACTTCTCTGATGGACTTATGAGAGAGAGACAAAGCTGATGGTATCTGAACACAGATTGAAGCACATTTTTTTATCTTGCACTCACTTTATTTCTCATGAGGATCTTTATTTTTGTGGGGGGAGGGGTAATTATATTTACTCTTACAAAAAGACTATTTTTAGTAATATGTAAATAAACTGCAAATAAAAATTCAAAAAATGAAAAATAAAGTTGCATATGTAAAATAAAATAAACAAATAAATAAAATATAAATGATGTGGATATATTTTTTTTTCCTCTAATAGTTTTACATCCAACATAACTTATTTATTTCTGAACATCTATTTTTGTTTTGGGAAAGCTTGATATCTATTTAGGTAATGGAGGTTGTTTTCTAAAATTCATTTTCAGTTATCAATAAATAATAAAGAAAAATAAAAGAAAGTTTCATGTAGATATTCAACCATGAGTAGAGAGAAAAGAGTGCATCCCTCCACCCTGGAAACACATATTTTCATTGCCCTAGGCATATAAAAGGACATTCATTTTTTAGTCTTTCAATGTCATTCAAAAGCTTTCAAATTCGTTTTTTGGTCAGACAGCTTCCCTCTGGATTCTTTTCAAGAAATTATTCAAATTCTTCACATTTATTGAATACTCAATTATGCTCCTTCTTGCTTTGTCTGTTTTGAAGTATTTATTAATTATGGGTGCCAACTGATATTGTTTGATTTTAAAATATATTCAATTTTTCCTCTTTGTTCTGGTGCATGTGAATTAACACATTGATATTCTAATAGGTTGTCCTTGCTACATAAAATACTTTTTCCTTGCTTTCTGTGAAATTTATTTTATCATATTGTAGTTTAGATGTTTGAACAAATTATACTTGTCCAGTTAAAGTTTCTAAATCTTTGCATTCTGGTGAAGTGTCCCCATCTTTACTAAGTCATTTGTGTGAAACAAGTTTGGGCACACTCATTATGTGATTTATCAAAATATAGTAATTCAATTTTCATTTTCATATCTTTATCATTTTTATTGTGTTGTTTCAATTTTTCGTCATTTTCTTAACTTTTTTTAATACATCCAAATGAGATTATAGAAGGATGGGCAGGCAGTTGGGTCCCAAAATGATGCCTGCTGAAATAATCCCCTGATGTCAAGGATAGGCTCTAGCTCTGTGTTTCCTATCAATCATTCAACAGTGAGCTACAGCTGCAATGTATCTTCCATGGTGACAGAGGATTCTGACTTACCCTCTTATAGAAATAAATAATTCTTTCCTCCTCTTCTGAAAGGCAGAGTCTCAAATCATTTGGTTTGTCCTTGAAAATTAGGAGATCGTTCACTGTCCAAGACACATGGGCCTGAACCTTCAACCAAGAAATGATTGATCTTAAAGACTAGAGTCAGTAGTCTTTTTTTTTTCAGTGAAAGATCTAGATATATTTATTTTATATTATTGCAATAATTTTGTTATAAGAGTAAACATAAACCCCCTCCCCCAACCCAGGAAGATAAGAAACCTCAAAAATAGTTAGAAAGAGAAAAAAAAATCTGTGTTCAGATTACAATGGCTCTGTCTCTGGGGTGAGTTGCTTTCTTTATCATAAGTCCACCAGAGAAGTTGCTTTAATATTTTTCCCATAGTTTCTATTACTAGCTGTATTTCCCTCCACTTTATTCCTCCCCAGTCTCATCAGTTCGATTGTCTCTCTCTCCTTTCATCCTGACTCTGTCTAAAAGGGTGTTGTATTTAAGTATCCTGTCCCACAATCTTCCCTCTCTTCTATCACCTATTCCCCCATTCCATGCCCCCCATTCCCCCCTTATATTATCCCTTTCTTCTCATTTTTCACTAAGGTAAGATAGATTTCTATACCCTATTAAGTGTGTATGTTATTTCCTTTCTGAACCATTTCTGATGAGAATGAAGGCTCACTCATTCCCCCTTGCCTTCTCTCATTACACCCCATTGAAAAAGTTTTTTCTTGATTCTTATGTGAAATTTCTTAGCTTCTTCTTCATCTCCTTTCCTTCATCCCAGTACTTTCCTTTATTACCCACTGACTCCAACTTTTTGCTATATGAAACTATTGTATTCCACTCATTCCTGTGCCCTGTCTATATTCGCTCCTTCTAAAAACTCTTATAAATGAGGAAGTTCATATGAGTTATCAATATCTCCTTCTCAAGCAAGAATACAAACAATTCAATATCATTAAGTTTCTCTGGTTCACCATTCCTATACTTGGAGATTAAACTTTCTATTCAGCTCTGGTTGTTTCAATAGGAAAATTTGAAAGTCCCCTGTTTCATTGAAAGTCCATCCTTTACCCTGAAAAGGGATGTTCAGTTTTGCTGGGTAATTGATTCTTGGTGGTGAAACAAGATCTTTTGCTTTCCGGAATATCATATTCCATTCCCTATGAGCCCTTAATGCAGATGCTGCCTGATCTTGTGTAATCCTGAATATGCAGCCTCAGTAGTTGAATGGTATGTTTCTGGCAGTGTTTAGAATTTTCTCTTTGATTTGGGAGTTTTGGAATTTGATTATAATATTCCTGGAAGTTTTTCTTTTGGGATACCTTTCAGGAGGTGATTGGTGAATTCCCTCAATAATTTCTATTTTACACTTTGGTTCTAGGATCTCAGGCAAATTTACTGTATTATTTGTTGAAAAATGAAGTCTTGACTCTTTTCCTGATGGTGACTTTCAGGTATTCCAATTATTTTTTTTAATTTTAATATTTATTTATTTTCTTTTTTGTACAAATAATGTTTTTTATATACATTAATAAAATATTCTTGTTTAAGAATAAACAGAATGCTCCCTTCCCCCACAAAATGTAGACTCATTTGAGCAATAAAATAAAGGTGAGAGAAAAAAATTAAAATAAAAAAAATAGTAATAGTTGTAAGTATGGCCAGGTGGCACAATGAATGGAGCCCCAGCCCTGGAGACAGGAGCACCCGAGCCCATATCTGGCCCCATACACCCAACAATCACCCAGCTGTGTGACATGCAAGCCACCCCGACCCCACGGCCCTGCAAAAAAGAAAAAGAAAAAGAAAAAAAAACACAAAATAAAATAAAATATTAATAATAGCAGGGGTGGCTGGGTGGAGTCCAATTATTTTTAAATTATTTCTTCTGGATCTGTTTTCATGGTCAGGGTTGTTTTTCCTAATGAGATACTTCATATATTTTTGTAATTTGGGGTTTTTTTGGAAGAGTTTTATTTCTTCCTGATTTATTGTAAAATTGTCAGCTTACTTTAGTTCCAGTCTGCATTTGAAGGAGTTATTTTCTTCAGAGAGCTTTTTTATCTCCTTTTCCTGCTGACCAATTCTGCTGTTTAAGATATTCTTCTCATCATTTGCCTTTTGTTTTGCTTTTTTCCATTTGGTCTAAACTGGTTTTTAGCATATTACTTTCTTCAGTATTTTTTTGTATTTCTTTCACCAAGCTCCTGATTTGTTTTTCATGATTCATATGAATTGCTCTCATTTTCTCCTCCCAGTTTTTCCTCCACCTCCTTTAATTGCTTTTCAAAGTCTTTTTTTTTTTTTGAGCTCATTCATATTCTGAGCCCATTTTCTATTTCTCTGGGAGATTTTGGATAAAAAAGCTTTGATTTTCTTATAATCTAAGTATGTGTTTTGATCTTCCATGGGACTAAAGTGATTTTCTATGGTCAGATTCTTTTTTTTTTCCTTGCTCATTTCCACATCCCAAGATTAATTTACAGCCCTTCCAAGGCTTTGGGAGTTTTTGGTGGGGCACACCCCACTGGGACCTTTATTCTTCCAAGGTCTTATGCTCTTTTGCTTGTGCTTTGATATGTAGATGAAAACATCACTCCCCTCTGCCCTGGAGCTGTAAGGAGGAGCCCTGATCAGCTACCTTAGTGTGAGAGCCCAAACTGCAACCTGGGTCTGAGTGTGGGCAAACAGCAGAGTCCTGCCACCAGGGAGAGCAGAAAAATTTCTGCAGTCTCCCCTGACTACCTTACCATCTGTGGGCTGTTCTTTGGAGTTGCAGGATGGTTTATACTAATTCTCACTGCAGGTTCTGTGGCCAGTGCTCATTATCCCACACTCATTCTGGTGTAGTAGCAGAATTCTCTCAGTGCCCCTTCAAGCTGTTCCTGGGCTGCACTGCCACCTGGGCTTTTTTCCAAAACCCGGTCGTGGTGAAACACACCTTTCCTATAGAATTTCTAAGTTATCTTGGATTGGGAACATGTATCACTCAGTCTTTCTGAGGCTTATGCCCCTCTAAATTTTGTCTGTGTCATAATTTTATGACTTTTGGAGTTTTGAGGGGAAGGAGTTCCTAGGAAATGCTGCCTTCAGGCCTCCATCTTGGTTCCACCTCCTCTCCCTAACCTTTTTTATAGTTAAAATTCTTTTATTCACTTCTTGGAAGAAACTTTTGTTATGAGAAAATTTTTTGCCCTCTAATCTGTTGGTATATTAGCTCTTTTTTTTTAACAAAAAACATACATTTCTTTCTACTTTTATATCTTCATTTTTTTGTTTGTTCTTCTAAACCTTTATGGAGGCTTCTCACATTTGTTCCATTATAAGTTCAGGACATCTTATGAAAATATTTCCTCTATTCTATGAATATTTTTTCAATTTTCTATATAACAAAATACTTAAATCAAAATGTATTTCTTTTTACTTTATGAATCGCCCTCCTGATTTTTCATATTTTTTTCCCAGTGAAGAATCAGAGTAGAATTTTTCTCTACTTTAGCCTTCCTTTCCCTTTCATCATACTCTAAATCTTTGTTCAGGGTTAGTATTTTTTTCTGACTATCAGAGTTGGACAGTGTCTCTGATCTTTAAGATAGATGAGGTGGACTAACTGGGAAATCATTCAGCAGAATCTTGAGAAACCAATGCATTTGGTACTCTGTCTTTGTCAGTCCAATTATAAAACCACATTCTCATTTCTGAAATTGACTTTCTTCAATTCCTAAAATGACATCTGCTCCTGGTCATCAAGGTGTTTTAGATTTTTCTCCCAGTTCATTGCTTTGTGAGAGATTTGTGCTCTGACGAATCATAGTTTTTATAACTTCCCTTGTTTCTTTATATAGGTAGTTCAGTCAGAGAGTGTATTCACTGTTCCAGTTTCTATATAATTTCTTCAATATTCATATAAAAGTCACAGTTTTACCTGGGTCCTCAAGGCCAGATTTTATCTAGGGCTCAACACTGGGCTTACATTAAAACACAGTAATGGCTTTAATTTTAGGACTCCCAGATTCTCAAAATTTATTTTCCAGTCTCCAAGAGGCTCATTTTTTTCACTTTTTGAAACTACAAATGTCAGTCAAATTAATTACTAGTAGCTAAAATTTAAAAAAAAATTACGCAAGTGCTGAGGGGTCACATATCAGTCTGAAAGGGGGAAGATCCAATGTCTCTTCCTTTGCAGGATTGTTTCTACATAGACTTAGTCAAAACCAAAAGAAGAGATCCACCAAAACTGAAAACTAAAATAAGATGACCAAGGTCCTGGTTGTCTAGTGCCTTTGGAAGTCACTGATAATTCCAGTTCTGCAGTCAATCAAGTGAACTTCTCCACATTATAAAGTTAGCAGAGCAGAATTAATTATTGACCAGCTATATATCTTACATCATCTACAAGTATCTCAGAAGATGATTCCCCAAACTCTTTCAGGTGGAAAGTATAATCAGAAGAGCTCTATTCATTTCTTATTCTCCTGTTACATTGCTATGCACTTTTGGGAGATTTATATTTAATCCCTATGAGAACATACATAAATTTTAAGGACTGCTGATTTGACCTAGTGTATATTTTACTTCAGGTCAGCATCTCTCAAAGCTCAAGACTTCTGATCAGTTAGACCAATTATGTTCTTTTTGCTGCTGGTGAGATATTCTCTGAGTTCACTAAATAAATTTCTGGAACATTTCCCTGTTGCCAGAGAAATCTTGAATCTCAATATCTCTCAAATCCTTGGGTCAACGATAAAACCGAACATATATAACATAGAGTTGACAATAACTCATCTAAAATCAAAGAGAAAAAAACCTGCAAAATTTCCAATCCCAAATTCAATCTCAGTTTTACCTTGGTTTAAAATGAAGTTAATTTATATATTGTTTAGAGTCTTGTGAAAATAATTGTATGGAAAAATGTAAAGTGTCCCTCTTCCTTTAAAATAGTCAGGAAATAATTCACCATTTTAAAGTAAGAAAGTAAAATGGACTTTTGCAAGTCATTGGGAATTCCTCTGTAGTGGAAGTCTTTAGCTGTGAATTTTATTTCCCCCAAATGAGAAGGGGAGGTATATATTTCTTTACCAGCAGTTTTGAGCTTTTAGAATAAATATATCTTAACCTTCCTAGAGTTTGTCCAAATCAGAGATAAAAGTTACCAGAGGTTTTGTTCTTAAGGAAGAACAGAAGAGAATTAGGACAACCAGAATATGTATTAATATTTCTACTTTGCAAACTTCTGTTAGCATGTGGTGGTGCTGGAGGGGTATAATCAGAGAGCAAGACTTCCCCATAATAGAGATCTACTGTTGTCTTTAAATTACCTTGCCCATCAGGAGATATCGTCTGAAATGCTACCTTTGGTTGACCAATAAAAGAAGGCCCTTCCAATATATGATGGGGTAGGGGAGGATATGGGACACATATTCCAGCAAAGAGAGGTAAAAATACCTTCAAGGGAAAGATATAGCCTGTGGTATCTAGTTTGGGTTTCTCCCATCCTCTATTCTCTAATCTTATTTAAAACAAAGACTTTTGGAATAGGTGAATTTTAGGCACTTAGAGAAATATGTCTAAAAGATATAATATATATATATACACACATATATGTGCATATATGGAGGTTTATATAGATAGGTAGAGAGATAGATAGAGTGATAAGTAGATATACCTCCCCATACACATATTTCAAAAGGAACAGAAAATCAGAAAAGCATCTCTGGTTTTAGAGGCAGAGAACACAGATTAAAGTCCTGGCTCTGTCAGTTACTTCCTGTGTAATCTTTTAAACAATCACTTAATCAGAACTGACTTCAGTGTTCTTATCTGTAAAATGGGAATAGTTGGCCTCTGGGTTGCATCAAGGTATTATTTGTCAGTTGTGTATTGGAACAGATGAATTATGAGCTCTTTTTGAACTTTATGACAGTAATTCTGGACCATTCTACAAGTGAAACAACTTGGAAACCTCACAAGTAAAACTGATTTAACTGAGATTAAGAAAAACCAATCTTTTCTAAATTTATTTGTTAAAAATGTGTGATCTATTTCTCTTTTGTAACTTGTATTTTCTATTTGTGAAATGAGAGGTCCATAAGATCTTTGATAGCTTTTAAATATGTGATTGAAGATGTTTTATACCTATTCACCACTACAATTCAATTATATATAGGACAGAAATGAAGTCAATTTAGTAAAAGAAAACATAGGTTTTACAGCCTTGTGTTAAATGGAAGCTTTCTATAATCAGAAAGGATCAGTCAAAAGATTAGTTGTTATCTCTACATGATAAAATATTTAAAACTACACTACTCAAAGTACTTCAGGAATACACTGGGAATTGACTTTTATTAAACTTGACAATTTCATTTTACATTTATTTTTCTTTTCTAATGCATTTACAAAATTTGTTTTGGGCTGCTTTTCACCCAGAAAATTTCGCTAGGGAATTCTCATTCAGGGAAACTTGGGAGTGAAATTGAACTTGCCTAAAGTGATATTGCATTCTGGTGAATTGCATTTACTCTTCTAAATTATTATTTCTATTTGCAATCTTTCCTATATTTGTTAATTAAGTCAAATTGCATACCATAAAAGTTGACTTGAACAAACCTATATAAAAAGGCGAAACACTTTTAAATACATGAACCAGCCTTGAATGGTTCCTAAAGTAAATCAGTGATTTGGGGATTAAAATTATTTCTTTCCATGTGACTATAATGGCTCAACACTTTGTTCCCATCCCTATAGAGTTTCTGCTAGTGTCACAAACATTTCTACAAGAGTGCCAAATTCCTGAGATTTAGAAATAAAAAGAATATGATGATTTAGAAAATAGAGTGTTATATTCTCTTTAGAGCTACATTATGGCAATCTTTCTTAACATTTATGGAGTTTTCTTCCTTTTTTGCTGACTGACTTCACAAGGGAAATTTAAGAGTGCAGATTCTTTGCATTATACTGATTAATACTCAGTTACAAAGTCAGTTAAATAGTGAAAACTAGACAAAATGTTTCATGATAGACCAATTCTTATAATCACAGTATTAGGGCATGAAACTTGTCACTGAAAATTGGGAGGATTCTATAATCATTTAAATATATTAATAAATAATCATTAAAATTATCTTCTTACTTTCCAGTTAATGAGAAAATGAACTATTTATATTTGCCTACCCTAAACAAATTCTTAGGTATGCTATTGATTTAAAAAATTAAACTAAGAAGAAACATAGGAAAATTTCAGAACTGCAAGGAATCCTATTCCTATTGCACCTCTCATTTCAGGACTTATATTCTATTTTCAAAGGAAATCATTGCATAATGTCTTCTTGAAAGCTTTTTTTCCTTTGCTTTCTGCTTTACTGTGTGTGATTTATCTAAATAAGTTGTACATCCCTGACTTAACTAAAGGAACTAATAGGAATAATCATAATAATTTTTCCTAATAGTTTATATGAGAATCATGTAAGAAGTCTTCCTATTATTGTATAAAATCAGACGACCTTCAAACTAAAAAGAAAAAAATACATCAAAGAAAACTGAAAACTTTAATATTGCATCTTTGGAATGTTAGCAAACTTATCTATTAAAAAGAAATTCAAATTTTTTCTTCCTCTCAAGATAGTCTTACATCTTTATTAGAAAGGAATCATACTGGGGCCAGAGCCAGGTTAGCTGCAGGAGAACAGTCTCTCCTAATTGCTCTCTCCAAAATATTTCAAAAACCTTAAAATTATGGTTCTAAATTTTCAAGAGACAGAACCCACAGAATGATCCAGTGAGGCAATTCTTCAGCCCAAGGTAACCTGGAAGATCATGGGAAGGCTCTATTCCACAGGGGCTCACCAGAGTGAAAGAACTTCATTCTCCAGGAAACATCCCCAAAGCACCTGGAAGCTCTAGCTCCTAGCAGCAGAAGCAGTTTCCTAACCTGCAGCCCAGGGTGGAACAAGCACAACTTGGAAGACCAGCAGGGAGACCTCTGCCAGAGCGAGCAGAAGCCCAGGTCAGCCTGGCCCCCCTGAGCATGTCTATGGCCCTCAGCACAGCCCAGTTGCAGGAAATGGAAGAGACACCCAGCAGCTACTCCCAAGTGCTTAGGCCACAGAAGGTAAGGAAGTGGAGGGAGACTGATGAGGTCTGTCCTCTGTCCCAGGGATAGGACTCTGGGGTTTTGTAGAATGGAGCTAAAGGAAGCTGATGAATTTCTGTGAAATCAAAGCACAATAATTCAACACCAAAATATGAAAAACTAGAAGAAAATGTGAAATATCTCCTTGAAAAAACAACTTATCTGGAAAACAGATTCAGGAAAGATAATTTTAAAAGTATTGGACTACCTAGTTACCTATCCATTCTGCATTTGAAGGGTTTGTTTTCCTCAGAGAGCTTTCTTATCTCCTTTTCCATCTGACCAATTTTGCATTTTGAAGCTTTCTTCTCCTCATTAACTTTTTGAACTGTTTTACCCATTTGACCTAAACTGGTTTTTAGTGTTATTTTCTTCAGCATTTCTTTTTGGATCTCCTTGACTAAACTGCTGACTTCATATTCATGTTTTTTTCCTGCATCTCCCTCATTTCTTTTCCCAATTTTTATTCTATCTCCATCACATGATTTTCAAAATCTTTTTTTTTTTGAACTCTGTTATCCCCAGACCCCAACTTCTATATTTCTTGGGGTCTTTAGAGGCAGAATCTTGGACTTTCTCATTTTCTGTTTGTGTGTTTTCCTCCTCCTTGGGACTAAAGTAATTGTGTATGGTAGGGTTCCATTTTTTTTCCTATTTACTCATTTCTGCAGCCTGTGGGTGCTTCCTGAGCTTTTGAGTATTATTGGGACACCCCTGCAAAGACCTCAGCAGATGATGCTCTGACTGCTCTCCTGGTCTGTTGCATGGCCACAAGTTCACCCCTCTAGGGCCCCAGACTGTGCCCAGGGTCTGAATATGGTCAAAACCCCAGAGTCCTGTTCCAGGGACAGAGAACAGACCTTGGTGGTCTCCTTCCACTCACTTACCTTCCATGGGCTGAGCACTCAGGCAGCAGCTACTTGGCAGCTTCTCCCGGGCGGCTCCACAGACTTGCTCCTGTTTCCTGGTATCTGGATTGGGCTGAGGGCTGCAGCCACATTGAGGAGGGCAATGGTGGCCTGGGCTTTGTGCTCACCCTGGTAAAGGTCTTCCTGCTGGTCTTCCAACTTGTTTTTTGTGCTCTATGCTGTGGTTAGTATAGGAGAAACAGAAAAAAATTTGGATATTTTCTGAAACTTTTCCTTCTATTAGGAGATGAGCAGTGCAAAGGACAATTGAATTGCAATGCTGGTTTAGTACAGTTAAAAAACCCTATGGGCTGAGCTGCCTATTTTCTTTTCAGTGTGCAGGTTATATTTGGCTACTACCATTTATAATTTGGATATACTATTATTTTGTGGATATTGAAAAGATGTGGTATGTTTAGGGGGGGAGGCAGATTGACTTCTCACCTAAAATTAGTCATTCTTTTTTTTTTTAAAATAGAATTACTGCTATCATAATCATCTTAGCAGTATCTATTGCTGTTCCCTTATTCCTCTATACACATGTATAATATGTATAAATACATTTATATGCATGCATACTACTTGTCATTATACATAATTTTCCATCCACTAGTTATGAAGCATCTATTAAGCACATAATATACATGAAATTTCATACTCTCTTTAAACTACACAAATTACTCTTTTGGTAATCACACATGACATTTTCTCTATCTACTCACTTCCAAGTCTGATACTCATTTATGGTTTTGGTATATCATGATAGAATGATAGTTCAGAAAAGCAGTAGTTGTAACTGAACAGCATTATAAAGCCATTCCTCCCTATGACAAAACTTTGCATGTTTTCATGGTGACCAAAGAAAGTAGCTAATATGACAATGATAATACAATTTAAAGCCATGTTAATCTAGCAAATATTAATATATGGTTACAAGAAGCAATAGAAAAATGACAATCATTTCTATTTAGCTTCCCCACTGTGTCTACTACAGTGTCCTACATATATCTTCTTTCCACAAAATATATTTACCAATTTTGCTAATTGATTAATATAACCCTATTTTTGTGTTTGGATACTACAATGTCATATTCTCTCAGTAGAAAGATCTGATAGAAATAATTCTAAATGGGGACTGTATAATAAAGGAAGAATAAAAATCAACCTCTTCATTCCTCTTACTATGTAGTGTCAATTACTTAATTTTTTTTGCCTTGATCAAAGGGATTTTTTTTCTCTCTTATCTTTCGAATCACGTTGAGGGAGCTCCTGGGTATTGCCAAGATGATGGTAAGAAACTAAGAAACTTCTGAATTTTTCCCAAATCAACGTGAAATGAAGTTGCAAAATAGCTGTTAAAGCAATAGAATACACACACACACACACACACACACACACACACACACAGAGAAACAAACAAACAAGAATGAAATAAGTTCTCAACTCAATATATTATGGAGGAACTTCAGAGAAAAGTTTGTCTCATATGAATAAGTGAAGTTTAGCCCAGCATAAATAAGAGAACAACTTATAATTAGTATAAACATTGCAGAGATATAACAAATTTGAAAATACAAAGAAAATAAAAATATTAGCATACATAACCACATTACTAAGGTTGAATCACATTTGACTCTCTTATCAGTGGAGGATAACTATCCTCTGTGTGACAGGAGGGCAGATATATGAATTGTCTCAGTCTTCATCAGTTCCTTTGGTTACAATTCAAATGGGAATTCTCCTTAAATATTCTCCAATTGAGAGTTGTCCTTCAAGACTCTTCAGTGCCCTTCAATTGGAGAATGATTTAAACAAGAATATTATGGAATACTATTGTTCTATAAGAAGCCATAAATGGTCAGTACTTAGAGAAGCAGGGAATGAATTATAGGATCTGATGCTAAACAAAGGGAGCAGAACCAAGAGTAATATACATATATATATATATATATATATATATATATATATATATATATATATATATATATATAATGGATGCAGGAGCTTTCAGCAATTCAGAGAGCTATTATATCGACTATGGACAATTCTATTCCCATCCAGAGGAAGAAAAACAAAATGAATTAAACAAAATAAATCCTTCATAATCTAATGAACACTACATTGAGTTTAAAAAAAAAACAATTTCTTATGTATTTCTTTCCCTTAATCCTACTTCTTCATACCAAAAATGACTAATCTATAAACATGTTTAACACAAAAGTGTATGTACAATATTAACCTGCTGGTTCACTTCTGAGGGGAGGGTGGTGATAAGGGAGACTGGAAGGAAATTTTGCAACCTAAAATTATACATAGGCTTATTTATGATTGTTTGAAAAACTATCATAGCATGTGTTTGGAAAAATAAAATATTAAGAAAATAGACTCTTCAAATGAAATTCTTATTTAGGCATAGGATTAAGTCAGTTCTTGGTTTTTAGAGAGAAGTTGGAAGAAGTTCACCCTACTTTATGTTAGTAATGTAAAAAACACTGAGAATATGAGAAGAACAGGTAGGCTTCAACATGTCACTATCTCTAGCTTACTATAATTAAATCATAGGGTAATTTCTCCTTGGGTGAGAGCCAAGACATTCTTTCTTGATTTACCTGATTTATTTCCTGTAATGTCTGCTACATATTATGTTTTATATACCTTCTCTGGTGGCTATGATGTGGATAAATGGGTTTCTTTCTATTTGCTATACATGTTCCTTGTGCAACTGTAATTAGTAGAGAAGGGTAAGCCTTGGATATAGAGTTTTATTGCTTTCTTCCTACCAAAATAAAAAGGCAATCAAAAGATAGATCAAAGCCAATAATATCTTCCAGACAAACAATATTTAAGGGAATAGATAAATATACTTCTAGACTGGTACCATACTTCTCTTAGAGGAGAGCAACATAGTGACCTTATCTGTTTTCTTTGCTTAGATTTGACTTTAGCTCAGTTGTTTTCCTAACCACTTTCCTAAGTAATTCTTAAAATTTTTGGACAACTTATATCTGTATCCATCATAAGCTTATAAAATCTATTATCTTCTAATTTCTAAAACAGTAAAGCCAATTTTGAATTTCTGGAGTAACTCATTCAGTAACTGCATGACATTGTGCTATCAAATAGAATGTTATACAAATGAATATTAAGTCCCCTAAAGAAATCAATCAGAGCTCAAGTTGACTGCTGAAGGTTTAGAATAATTAAGCTCTTTCAGTGTAATGAAAAAAGAAGCAGTAGAATTTGAAGCAAATTTAATTTTTCCCTGAGGACCATCTGTGAAAATAATTTCATTAATTAATTATAGCAAATGCTAATTACAGCCTCAAATTATGGGACTATCAAGTGAAGGTGACCAATATTTTTTATATGAAATGACAGAGAGCGAGAGAGCGAGAGAGAGAGAGAGAGAGAGAGAGAGAGAGAGAGATTGTTAAAGAAGTTGATAGGTTCTTCAGAACTAAATATAAAGTTTAGAATTACATTTAAAAGTCTATTTTCCATGCTAGATGCTAGGATTCAGCATATCTCCTTTTAATTGTTAATTGGAACCAGATAGTTGAATCCAACCGTGTGCTAAATATGTAAGAAATCCAACCGAGCATACACAATAACCAATTTTAATTTTTATTGCATTTTTTTAAAGTTTCACTCACCAGGACAGGGAACAGTGAGTTATATCATGGAATCTAAGTAAAGTTACTATAAGGGGAAAAAAAAGAAAAGGTCTTTATTATTTGAGAACACCAGAAAATCTAACATCCATTTTTTGTACCAAATGATCTTATGAAGAAGGGATTATGGCTTTGTATGGTAGGTATCTATTCAAATCACTCTATTTCTTGATCTTCATGGTTTGAGAAATATTAAAGTTCATATAAGGCTTTAAAATTCATTATATTTTTTTTACTATTTGCCGCTTCTTATTTGTTTTTATTTATTTTTATCCATACTTCCTGGAGGATTTAGGTCTTTTCTAATCTAGTTACTAGTCATGTTTATCTATACTTGTTATACTTTTTAAATCATTTTTCAAAGCTCCCATGAAACTTTTTTTAGTAAATAGTGTCTCTCTGCCTTTTTATATTTATGACTCAAAACAAAAATAAACAAACAATTGCAATTTTCCTATGCCACTTTTATGTATGGGGACAGAGAGAGATAAACTGTGTACTCCACAGTCTGAGGAAAAGTTCTCCTTGCCTATTAGGGTAGTCTGAATCTGTAAATGTTTATGATTTTGCTTTAACTTCATTTGTGCACATGAATCTGATTTATGTTTGTACTTAACTAGACAGAGTTGATATTTCAAAAATATGATGGCTACTGTTTCAGAGCTATGTAGATAAAAGTAATATCAGTAAAATGCAATATCTTGTTATCAATGCACTTTTTAATCTCAGGATTCTGTGATATTGTTCACTTTTTGTTTACCACTATAATTAAAACAGTTTAATAGATTCTTTTTGTTTGTTTTTTCATTGGTGTTAAGTGACATGCTGAAGGTCACAGAGGTAGATAATTATTAAGTGTCTGAGGACGAATTTGAACTCAGGTCCTTTTGACTACAGGTCTGCTGCTCTATCCACTGGGCCACCTAACTGCCCCAGTTCTACAGTTTCTTATCTATCACAAATATTTAGAAATAATAGAACTTTTGGGCAAAAGTTCTGATCACCAGAAAGACTATGTTAAAAAAAGAACTTGGAAAACATCATGCAAGAAACGATATGGGAAAACTGTGCAAATGTACTAGAACAAGATAACAATGTAATCATTGAAAAAATCCCCAGAAGTCCTCCAGGAAGGGACCCTAGGATAAAAATCCCAAAGGCTGTTATAGACAAATTCCAGAAACCCCAAATAAAGGAGAGAATATTGCAAGTGACTAAAAGCAAATAATTAAATACAAAGGAAGCACAATTAAACTCACAAAGTACCTATCAGCCTCAATATTAAAATATAGGAAGCCTGGAATACCATATAATAGAAGAAAAAATACCTGTAATGACAACCAGAATGTATTACCTGCAAAATTCAGCATTTATTGTCAAGGGAAAAGATGGATATTCAAAGAAATAGAGGATTTCCAAAATGTCCTGACACAAAGACCAGAACTGAAAAGTGAATTCAATCACCAAATATATGACTCAAGGTTTGCTTAAAAAAAGGTAAATGAAAACAGGAAAAAGAAAACAAAGCAAAACAAGTGTTGGTCAAGACCCTCAAATTGTATACAACCCTAAATGGAAGATAGAACACTTCTAATTCTTTTTTTAACTTTTTGATTTTATTTATTTTAGTTTTTAAATTTTTCCCCCAATCTCACTTCCCTCCCCCCACCCCCCACAGAAAGCAATTTGTAAACCTTTACATTATTTTCATGTTGTGCATTGATCCATATTGAGTATGATGTGAGAGAATTCATACCCATATAAGAGATAACAAGATCAGACAATAAGATAGCAGTTTTTTTTTTCCCCTAAATTAAAGGGAATAGTCCTTGAACTTTGTTCAAACTCCATGGTTCTTTATATGGATACAGATGGTTTTCTCCATTGCAGACAACCTCAAATTGCCTCTGATTATTGCACTGATGAAATAAGCGTGTCCATCAAGGTTGCTCATAAACCCCCATGTTCTTGTTAGGGTGTACAGTGTTTTTCTGGTTCTGCTCATCTCAATCAGCATCAGTTCATACAAATCCCTCCAGGCTTCCCTGAATTCTGATCCCTCTTGGTTTCTAATAGAACAATAGTGTTCCATTATACAAATATACCACAGTTTGCTAACCTATTACCCAATTGAAGGACATTTACTTTATTTCCAATTCTTTGCCACAACAAACAGGGCTGCAATGAAGATTTTTGTACAAATGATGTTTTTACCCTTTTTCATCATCTCTTCTGGGTTTTGACCCAGTAGTGGTATTCATGGATCAAAGGATATGAACATTTTTGGTGCCTTTTGGGCATAGTTCCAAATTTCTCTCCAGAAAGGTTGGATGAGTTCACAGCTCCACCAACAATTTAATAGAAACACTTCTAATTCTTTAGAAATTTACTTCTCTTAGGATAATTAAAGGGTAGAATATAATTGAAGAGAATAGACTTAAAGAATATGGATATAGTTGGGTCTTATATCTCCATTTAAGAAGTCAAAGATGATATTACTATTTGTGAGACAAAAAACTCCTGAAGAACAGCAGGGGTATTAATTTTAAACTGGGGTCTGATTATCCTTTGAAGCACCTTACTCCTACTGTGCTTTGCATTTTTAATGAGGATATCATTAACTGCCAGATCTTGAGTCAAGGTCTCTGTAACTTAAAATCATTTGTATAGGATTCAGTTCAGACTTCCAGAGCCTTCAAGTACTTAGAGCCCTTTAAGTACCATAAAATGGGAGGACCTGAGTCAGTGTCTCCCATAACTTACAGTCATTTATGCATAAAATTTTCAGACGAGACCCTCAGAGCTACTCAATACTTGGAAATCTTTCAGAATCTTGATCTTGAAGTTAATTAGATTAGGGTTTTATTTAACTTTTGCTTCACTTAACAAAGGGTTAACTACCCTGTGTGGGGAGAGGGGATAGGGTAGGAGAGAATATAGGCCCTGCTTCATTTATCAATGTTTTAAGTACCTTCACCCTGGGGGATGGAACCTTGAGGGAGGCAGGGGTTAAGTGTGAAACAAAATAAGCTTGGGATGAGGAAAACAAATAGTTCCAGAAATTTTTGGCTTTGTATGATACTTTGGCTCATGAGAAAGATAGTGTGTACTTGGTGTACTTGAAAGATACATGAAATGTTATTAAGGTAAAATGATTATAATTATGATTTGATGAAATTTGAGGCAAAGCTGCTTATCATGAAATCAAGCAAACAATCTATGATGATACTTTGATAACAATATGAGCTTATCAAAGAACCAAATACTCAAACTGTGATTAATGATGCCAAATTAATGGTACTACAGTGATATATAACACAAAGGGAAGAAGGACAAAGACTTATCATTTTAGAGGTAAAGCAGGTAGAATATGAATGCTGAGTAAATTCTATTCAATAGCTTTATCCCAGAAATGGAATGAAATAATTCCCACTTGTGTTTAAAAATTCACCTTAATATTCAGGGAAAGGGGGAATGGGAGAGGGTAAGGGAAGGGAAAAAGAGACTGATAAAAGCGAAAGCATAGGTATAAATGAAAATACCCTGAAAGTTAATTTTTTAAAAAGAAAAGTCAAAGGAGAATGGTAGTAAAATTTTCCTGAGTAGGAATTAGAGAAAAGAAAAGAGAAAAGAGAAAAATATAAATGGAGAAAGATAGCATGGAGGGGAAATACAGAATTAGTAATCTTTACTGTAAATATGAATGATATGAACTCTCCCATAAAATGGAAGTGAATAGAAGAATATATTATGAACCAAAATCCTACAATATGTTGTTTTTAAGAAATACATGTAAAGCAGAAAGTTACAAACAGGGTAAAGGTAAAAGATTGAAGCCAAATATATTAGCTAAAATTAATAAAACAAATCAGGGTTAGTGATCCTAATCTCAGAAAAGATAAAAACAAAAACAAATCTCATTAAAAGTTATAATGAAGGAAACTTCATTTTCATACAAACCACCACTGGTATTGAAGCTATATCATTACTCAACATGTATGCACCTAGTGGTATAGCATCCAAATTCCTGAAGGAAAAAATTGAGTGAATTACAAAGAGACATAGAGAACAAAACTTTAATAGTGGGAGACTTCAAACTCCCTCTCTCAGAAATAGATATATCTAACCAGAAAATAAACAAGAAGCTAGTTAAAAAGCTGAAAGATATCTTAGAAAACTTAGATATTTTAGACCTCTGGAGGAAACTTAACAGGGATAGAAAAGAATAAACCCTTTTCTCTACAGTACATAGCAAACCTATACCAAAATTGACCATATACTAGGGAACAAAAACCTTATAACCAAATGAAGAAAGGCAGAAATAATAAATACATACTTCCCAGAACATGGTGCAAAAAAATTACATGTAGTAAAGTGTCTTCGAAAGACCAACCAAGAACTAATGGAAAATTAAATAACTTTATCTTAAATATTGGGAGGATCAAGCAGCAAAAAATAGAAATAATCAATTATTATATCCAAGAAAATGATACTAATGAGACTTCATACCAAAATTTATAGGATGTTGCCCAGGCAGGTTTGAGGGTGAACTTCATATCTCTTCACTACCAGTGGGACTGGCATGGGCCTGGGTATTAACAGGAGCCAAGTTGAGGAAAAAGCCAGGAACAACTTGATTCTGAACAACTTTCTCTTAAATTTAGTGCTGAACTTCTGGCCAAGATGGTGGAGAGAAACCAGGCACTGGGCTAATGTCTCCTGACTTTCCCTCAGAACTAATAGGATTCAAGCTCTTAACAAAATTTCGATCAACAAAATCCAGAAAAAGAAGCTAGGAGAAGAACATGTCCCAAGAGGTTCTGTCTCAGGGGTGCATGAATGAACAGGAGGTAGAGAGCAGAGAGCCAGCAGAGGAACAGTGGGATGAGCCTGGAGGACTAACCTAAGAATAGCCATGGAGGATTCAGCTATTAGTGGTGGACTGGGGTGCTCCAGAGAGGCTGGAGGAGGAAAATTTCTACAGAGGGGCTGCAAGTGGGAAATTTGTAGAGTGTGACTGGACATCAATCTACTAAGCTTGGCTAGTCTGGAGGACCAAGGCCCCAGGCCCCATATTTTCAGTGGAGTCGCCATGTTTCCAGTTTAATTCCCTCCCCCCACATCCCTGTTGGGTAAAACATGTTTTCCTAAAACAAACACAGTAACCGTGCCCGTGCAACCCAGGTTCAGTCTTGGGCAGCAGATCTCTCTCAGTAAAATAAGGTGATTAATACATAACCAAAGGGCCCAGCACAGGATAAGCAGTATCCAGCTGTGCTCCCTCCTCTACCTTGGTCTAGGAAATGGGCCACAAATTAAGGTCACAGACACTCCAGAGAAAGCAACCAGCATCCCCTACTGGTTGGCCCCTTGAGAGTTACTAAACACAGTGAGTAAAGACGCATGGGATGTCAACACCAAAGGACTGTAAACCAGCTCCGCCGCCAACACAAGATCCTAAGAAAATGAAGACATGTCAGTGGAAGGTGGGGGGAGCTACCTTGAAGACTAAGAGAGATCCTGAAGTTCTGAGAAAAAATATAAATTGGTCTACAAATCAGCAAGGAATTTAAAAAACAATTGGAATAATTGGGAAAAGAAACTCAAGAGAAATTTAACACCTTGCAACAGGAAAAAAATCCTTGAAATATAATTGGACAGTTGCAAAAAGAAATAATTCTCTCAAAATCACAATTGGACAAATGGAAAAAACTACATCAAAAGCAGAATTGAACAACTAGAAAAGGAGTTGCAAAAGGTAAATGAAGAAAATTCTTCTATAAAAATAATGAAATCTGTGGAAACAAACAATATAATGAGACAACAAGAATCTGTTGAAATGAAAAAAATAAAATAAATAGAAGAAAACCTAAAATACCTCACCATAAAGAAAACCACTGACCTTGAAATTAGATCTAGGAGATACAATGTAACTATCACTGGGTTTCTTGAAAATATTGAGGATAAAAAACCTGGACTCAAAATATCAGATTTAGTGATGGAAAATTGCCCTGATATTATGGAACCATGAAAAAAAGACATTGACCCCTCCTGAAAGGGATCTCCAGATAAAAATCCTAAGGAATATTGTGTCCGAATTCCAGATCTATCAGATAAAAGGAAAATCCTGCAGGCAGAAAGAAAGAAGCAATTTAGATGCCAAGGAGGGACAATAAGAATTACACAGGACCTGGTTACACCAACACTAAGGTACCAAAGGATCTGGAATGCTATATTCCAAATAGCAAGGGAGCTTGTAATGCAACCAAGAATTCACTATCCAGCAAAATTGAGCCTTCTCTTCAAGGGAAAAAGATGGACATTTAATGAAATAAGAGACTTCCAACTTTTCTTGATGAAAAACACCAAAACTAAATGGTAAATCAGAAGACTCAAGAGGCACTTGAAAAGGTACAAAAGGGGAAAAGAAAAAAAAAACTGCTCTGCAATAAGATAAAACTGGCTATATCCCCACCTGGGAGAAAAATACTCTTAACTCTTGATGATTATAACTCTAGAGGTTTACTCCCAATAGGGAGAATATATTTAGTTAGAAGTAATGGAAACTCATGACTCTGATAGAATGATTTAAAAAAAATATTGTCTAAAAAGTGGAGTGAAATAAAAAGACTGGAAGAGGGAGGAGATTGAATTGGGTAAATCATATTACATGAAGAGGGACAAAGTAACTATTGCAATAGAGAGGAAGAAAGGAGCAGGTGAGAACCTCCTGAATCTTACTCTCATCAGATTTGGCTCAAAGTTATCATTCATACATACACTCAGTTAAGTTAAGAATTTATCTTACCTTTCAAGTATTAAAAAAGTGAAAGGGGGAGGGAAGAAGAATAAAAACTAATAGAAGGAAGCATAGGAAGAATGGGCAAAGAAAAAGAGGAAAGAAAGAGAAGGGCATTGGATATAAGGGGGGCAAACACATTGAAGGAGGTGGTATTCAGAAGCAAAATACTGGTGAATATGGATAAAGTGAATAAAGGGGGAAATACAACTGAGAGAAGATAACAGAGGGTAATAAAGTGTAATTATAACTTTTAATGTTAATGGGATGAACTCTCCCATAAAACATAAGCTAATAGTAGTGTGGATTAAAAAACAGAATCTTCCAATATGCTGCTTACAAGAAACTCGTTTGAAGCAGAAAGTTGCATATAAGGGTAAAGGTGAAAGGCTGGAGCAAAATATATTTTGCAGAAAGATGCATATTAGGGTAAAGTTAAAAGGCAGGGGTAGCAATCCAAACCTCAGACAAAGCCTTTGTAAAAATAGATTTCATTAAAAGAGATAAGGAAGGAAATTATATCTCCTAAAAGGTACCATAGAAAATGAAATAATTTTAATACTACATATGTATGCAGCAAGTGGTATAGTATCTAAATTGTTAGAGGAGAACTTGAATGAGTTGCAAAAAAACATAGTCAGCAAAACTTTAAAGACCTCAACCACCCTCTCTTAGATTTAGATAAATCTAACCATAAAATAAACAAGAAGGAGATTAAGAAGGGAAATAGAACGTTAGAAAACCAAGATGTGATAGACCAATGAAGGAAACTGAATGGCGATAGAAAGTATTATGCTTTTTTTTCTGCAGTATATGGCACTTACACAAAAGCTGACAATGTACTAGGGCAGAAAATCCTCCCAATCAAATGCAAAAAAGGCAGAAATCATGAATACTTCCTTCTCCAATCATAATGCAATAATAATCAAATGCAATAATGGACCATGAAGAGATAGACCTAAAACTAATTCGAAACAAAATAACTTCATTTTAAAGAATGAGTGGATCAGACAACAAATTATAGAAAGAAATAATGATTTCATCCTAGATAATGACAATAATGAGACAATATACCAAAACTTATTGAATACAGTCAAGGAAGTTGTCAGGGGATATATTATACCTTTAAAGGCTTACCTGAATAAATTAGAGAAAGAAGATATCAATGAACTAAGTATGCATCTAAAAAAATTAGAGAAAGAACAAATTAAAACCCCCCAATTCAATGCCAAATTAGAAATTCTAAAAATTAATAAATAAATTAATAAAATTGAAAGCAAGAAAACTATTGAATTAATAAATAAAACCAAGAGCTGGTTTAATTAAAAACAACTAAAATTGATAAACCCCTGGTTAATATGATTAAAAAAAATAAGAAAATCAAATTGTTAGTATTGTAAGTGAAAAATGCTGCCTTATGAGGATGAAATTAAGGTAACAATTTCGAATTATTTTGCCCAACTGTATTCCAATAAATTTGATAATATAAGTGAAGTGGACAAATATTTTCAAAAATGTTAGCTGCCCACACTAAATGAAGAGGAAATTAATTACCTAAATAAACTTATCTCAGAAAAAGAAATTCAAGAAACCATTATTGAACTCCCTAAGAAAAAATTTCCAAGGTGACATTGATTCTCAAGTGAATTCTCTCAAACATTTCAGGAACAATTGGTTCTAATTCTATATAAAGTTTTTGAAAAAAGAGGTGAAGACAGAACTCTGTCTAACTCCTTCTATGACACCAATATGGTGATAATACCTAAACCAGCAAGAGTCAGAAAGAGAGAAAGAAAATTAGAGAACTATCTTCCTAATGAATATAGATGCAAATATATTAAATAAAATCTTAGCAAAGTGATTGTAGCAAGTTATCAGTATGATAACACACTTTGAACAAGCAGGATTCATCCCAGGAATGCAGGATTTTTTCAACATTAGGAAACCTGTTAGTATTATTAACTATTTCAGTAAAAAACTTAAAAGAAATCATATGATTACATCTATAGACAAAATATACCACTTATTCCTATTAAAAACACTAGGGAGAGAGAGTAGGAATAAATGGATTGTTCCTTAGAATGATAAGCAGTATCTATCTGAAACCATCAAAACGAATTATATGCAATGGGGATAAGCTTAGAGGCATTTCCAATATGATCAGTGGTGAAACAAGGATGTCCATTATTACCATTTCTATTCAATACTCTATTAGTAAGGTTATCATCAGTAATAAGAGAAAAAAAAAGAAATTGAAGGAATTAAAATTGAGAAGGGAGAAACAAAGTTCTCACTCTTTGTAAATGATACAAAGGCATACCTAGAGAATGCTAAAAATGATCTAAAAATTACTAGAAACAAGTCACAACTTTAGAAAAATCACAGTATATGATAAATCCTCAGAAATCCTCACCATTTCTCTATCTTACTAACCAGATTCTGCAAGGAGACTTAGAAAGAGAAATCTCATTTAAAGTTAACTTCAGACAGAATGAAATACTTGGGAGTCAATCGGCCAAGAACAGACTCAGAAACTCTATGTAAACAACTATAAAACACTTCTCACACAAATAGAATCAGATTTAAATAACTGGACAAATATCAACTATTCATGGATAGGCAAATCTAATATAATAAAAATGACAATTCTCTCTAAATGAAACTTCTTACTCAGTGCATTATCAATCAAACTTCCAAGAAATTACTTTAATGAGAAAATTTTGTAAGTAAATTCACATGGAGAAATAAAAATTAAAAAAAAAAAATTAACCAGGGATTTAATGGAGGAAAGTGCAAAAGAGGGTAGATAGGTGGCATAGTGGATAAAGCACCGTCCCTGGAGTCAGGAGTACCTGGGTTCAAATCCAGCCTCAGACACTTAATAATTACCTAGCTGTGTGGCCTTGGGCAAGCCACTTAACCCCATTTGCCTTGCAAAAACCTAAAAAAAAAGTGCAAAAGAAGGTGCCCTAGTCTTATCAGATATAAAATTATATTATAAAGCATCAGTCACCAAACTATCTGATACTTGCTAAGAAATAAAGTTTTGCATCAGAGGAGACAGCAGGAAATGATTATCATAATCTGCTGTTTGATAAAACCAGAGTCCAACTACTGGGATTAAAAAGTCTCCCTTCAATAAAAGCTGTTGGGCAAATTGGAAGTTAGTATGACAGGAAATTGAAATAGCCCAACAGCTCTCATCCTATACCAAGATAAGATCAAAATGGGGACAGGATTTAGGCATAAAAGATAATATTATAAGAAAACTAGGAAATCAAAGAATAGTTTTACTTGTCTTATCTATTGAAAGGGAAGTAGTTTATGAACAAGGAACAGAAGGAGAATATCATTAAAAACAAGTTAGATAATTTTGATTACATTAAATTAAGAAGCTTTTGCACAAACAAAACCATTGTAGCCATGATCAAAAGAAGTGTAATACATTGAGAAACACTTTTCTCAACTATAGTTTCTGACAAAGGACTCATTTCCAAAATACATAGGGAGCTAAGTCGAATTTATTTTAAAAATTAGCCATTAACAAATTGAAAAATATCAAAGGATATTTACAGATAAGGATATCAAATCAATCCATAGTCCTATGAAATATTGCTTTAAATCTTTAATAATTAGAGAAATGAAAATTAAAGCATCTCTATGGTACCATGTCATTTCTCTCAAACTGGCCAATATGACCAGAAAGGAAAATGATCAATGTTGGAAGCAGTGTTGGAAATCTGGGACACTAATGCATTTTTTCTGGACCTGTGAACTCATCCAACCTTTCTGGAGAGCAATTTGGAATTATGCCCAAAGAGCAATAAAAATGTAAATACCTTTTTATCCAGCAGTACCACTAATAGTTACATTTCCTGAAGAGATCATGAAAAAGGGGCAAAAATTATTCATAGCAGCTCTCTTTGTGGTGGCAAAGGAATTGGATCTAGTGAGTGTCTATCAATTGGGGAATGGCTGAATAAATTGTGGCATTTGTACCTTATGGAAAACTATTGATCTATTAGAAACCAGGAGGGATGGAAATTCAGAGTATCTTGGAAAGACATGAATGAACTGATGCTGAGTGAGATAAGGAGAACCAGAAGAACATTGTACACCACAACAGCACCATGGGGTTGATGATCAACCTTAATAGACTTGTTCATTTCATCAGTGAAATAATCAGGGGAAATTTTAGGGAATCTGGGATGGAGAACATTGTCTGTATCCAAAGAAAGAATTGTGGAGTTGAAACAAAGACCGAAGACTATTGCCTTAAATTAACAAAAATTATCTTATACATTATGCAATTTTGCTATCTCTTGCATTTTATTTTTCTTTAAGGATATGATGTTTCCCTCAACACATTCAATTTGGATCAGTGTAAACTATGGAAGCAATATAAAGACTATCAGAATAGTCAGAAATGAAAAATTAAAAAAATAAAATAAAGAAAAGTACTTGTACATTCCACAAATATTATTGTTGAATATCCAGACTATTATAACAAAAACTTATGTTAGACATGACAAGTCAGACAAAAGTCAGTTGCATGACTTCCCTGGTTTTATTTATAATATTTGAGTTTTGGAGTATTTTAGAATTCCTCATCAGAATTTTTTCCATACACTTTGAGCTCAGCAGATGTTCAGGTCAAGATTTTTTGGTTACCCAATCATCCTGTTTAATGATCAAGGATACATGCTTTATCTCTGTTAATCTTCATTCCAAGCACATATGCATGCAAACTCCCCAGAATCTGGCCCTGTACATCTTTAAATGACTACATGAAGCCGAAACATTGAAGGAAGGAAAGAATTGGAAAAACATTTCAGAGAGCTAAGGACCTGGGATTACAACCCAGAATGTAGTATCCTGTAAAATTCAGCATATACTGTCAGGGGAAAAGGTAGATGTTTAATGAACAAAGGACTTCCAGAGTTTCCTGACACAAAGACAGAACTGAACAGAGAATCACAAAATACACCACTGAAGAGTTACATAAAAAAGGTAAATGAAAAAGGGGACTTATAAAACAAAAATGTTTTAAACTATGTTGGTCCCTACAAAAGATGATATAACAATTCTAATTCTTTAGAATTTGACTTCTCTAAGGAAAAAAAGATAGAGGGCAGAGTACAATTGAAGAGAATGAATCTAAAGGATTTGGGTATAATTGGGTCCTGTCTCTCAATTGAAGAGGTCCAAGATCACAAAAAGCCTTCAAAAAAAAAAGCAGGAGTATTAACGTTAAAATAAGTGTCTCATTATACTTAGACTCACTTTAATCACAAGGTGGTAAGCATTTGTATATTGAGGGCATCATAAACTGCATGGACCTGAGACAGTCTCTCTGTTACTTACTTAAAATTCTCAGTGAGTTCTCCAATTTCTACTGGTACATAGAGATGTTCAAGATTCGTTTTCATTTTCCTTTTTTTGCAAGGCAAATGGGGTTAAGTGGCTTGCCCAAGGACACACAGCTAGGAAATTATTAAGTGTTTGAGGTTCGATTTGACCTCAGGTACTCCTAGTGCCTGGGCTGGTGCTCTATCCACTGTACACCTAGTCACCCCAATGTTAAACATTCTTACAGTTAATTAGATCAATATCCAGTACTTCACTTAACTAGCTGTTAAGTACCCTGGATGGGGAGGTTGGGAAATAAAGTGTGAAAGAAAATATGCCTGGGGGGAGGGGCACAAATAGTTCAAGAAATGATATGGCTTTGGATATTTGGCTTGTGAGGAGGATTGTGTGTAATTGAAAGATACTTGAAAAGGAGAAGGCAAAAAATTATTATAATTTTAATTTGATGCAATTTAAGTCAATGGGGCTTATCAAGCAATCAAGTAAATAATACATGATGATATCCTGATAATTACAAGAGCTTATCAAGTAAATAAATAATTGAAATGTGAATGATGATACTGCAGCAAAAGCAGTTCTGAGGGAAAACTTTATCTAGATGCCTATATGAATAAAAGAGAGAAAAAGGATGAATTGGGTATGCAACTAAAAGAGCTAGAAAAACAACAAATTAAACATTCCCAATTAAATATCAAATTAGATATTGTGAAAACTAGAGAGAGATTAATAAAATAGAATGAAAGTAAACCATTGATCTCATAACTTAGAGTTGGATTTCTGAATAAAAAGTCAATAAATTAGATTTGGTTAATCCGATTTAGTTAAAAAGAACAAAGATAAACAAATTACCAATATTGAAAATGAAATGGGTGAACTAGCACCAAAGAGGAAGGAATTAAAGAGATAATTCAGAGCAATGTTGCTGAAGTATATGCCAATAAATTGAACAACTGGAGTGAAAGGGATGAATATTTATTAAAAAATACAAACTGCTCAGATTAACAGAAGAGGCAATAAATTACTTAAATAGACTTATTTCAGAAAAACAAAATTGAAGAAACAATCAGTAAACTCCCTAAGAAAAAGTCTCCAGGTCCAGATCAATTTACAAGTGAATTGTACCAAACATTTAAGGAACAATTAATTCTTATTCCACATAAACTATTTAAAAAATAGGAGAAGAAGGTATTCTGCTAAAATCCTTTTATGATACCAAAATGGAATTGGTACCTAAACCAGGATGAAAAAAACAGGCAAAGAATATTATAAAGAATGCTGATGCAAAAAATCTTAAATAAAATTTTAGCTATACTACAGGTTATTATGAGGATTATATAGCATGATCAGGTTGGATTTATACCGGGCAGGCAGAGATGGTTCAACAATAGGAAAATACTCAACCTAATTAAACATATTAGTAGCAAAATCAACAGAAATCATATGATCATCTCAATAGATGCTGAAAAAGCCTTTGATAAAATACAACATCCATTCCTCTTAAAAACATTAGGAAGTTTAGGGATAAATGGAATTTTCCTTAAAATAATAAATAGTATCTATCTAAAACCATAAACAAATATTATATTTAATTGATGTAAACTCAGAGCATTTCCAATAAATTCAGGGTTGAAACAAGAATGCCTATTATCACCATTTCTATTCAATATACTATTAGAAATGCTAGTGGTAGCAATAAGAGAATAGAAAGAAACTGAAGAAATGAGAATTAGCAATGAGAAAATGAAGCTTTCACTCTTTGCAGATGATATGGTGGTATACTTAGAGAACTCAAGAAAATCAGCTAAAAAATTCAGCAAAGTGCCAGGATATAAAAATAAACCCACATAACTCATCACCATATATATATATATATATATATATATATATATATATATATATATGAACAACAAACCCCAAGAACAAATCATTGGGAATCTCCCTCCCTAGACAAATCCAGAAACTGTATGAACAGAATTTTAAAGCACTTCTCACACAAATAAAATCATATTTAAATAAATGGAAAAATGTCAATTGTTCATGGTTAGCGTGAGATAATATAATAAAGAGACAATTCTACTCAAATTAAATTACTTATCCTGTGTCATATCATTCATACTACCAATTAAGTATTTTATGGAGGTAGGAAATATAGTAACAAATTTTGTCTGGAACAACAAAATGTCAAGAATACCAAAAGAACAGATGGAAAAAAATGCAAAGGAAGGTAGCTTAGTTCTACCAGTTCTAAAATTGTAAATATTAAGCAGTAGTCATCAAAACTGCCAGATACTAGAAAAGAAATAGTGTAATAGAACAGTGAATTAGGATAGATTCAACAGAAACCATAGTAAGTGACTACAACAATGTAGTGTTTGAGAAACCCAAATACATTATCTTCAGGGATAAGAATTCACTATTTGACAAAAACTGTTGGCAAAAGCTAGGAATAGACCCACATTTCATAACATTTACCAAAATAAGGTCAAAATGAGTACAGCATTTAAACATAAAGAGGGACACCATAAATTATTAGAACAAGAAATACTCGATGTCAGATATATATAAAAAGGTATAAATTTAAAATCAAACAAGAATTAGATTTAATTATAGATTGCAAAATGTATGATTTAAACTATATTAAGTTAAAAAAAGGTTTTCTATTAGTAAAATCAATGTTGCCAAAAATAGAAGGAAGGCAGAAAACTGGGATAAAATCTTCACAACTTGGAGTTCTAACAAATATCTTATTTCTAAAAATAGAGAATTGCATCATATTTATATGGTTATAAGCCATTCCCCAAATGACACATTGTCATAAGGTATAAATAAATTATTTTCAAATGAAAAAGTGAAAAAAAATATATATATATACATATATATATTTATATGAAAAAATGTTCCAAATCATTATTGATTAGAGAAATGTAAATTAAAAGAAATGAGGGATCACCTCACACCTATTAGATTGGCCAAGCTGAGAAAAAGGAAAATGAACAATGTCAGAGAGACTGTGTGAGGATAGGAGCATTGATGCATTGCTGGTACAGTTGTGAACAGATCCATCCCTTCTGAAGAACAATAATGAGCCATGAACATAAAGGTTATAAAAAAGTTTATTACCATTGACCAACAATTTCAATTCTAGGCCTATATCCAGAAGAAACCATAAAAATGGCAAAAGAACAATATTCATAATAGCTCTTTTTGTAATGGCAAAGAATTTGAAACTGGGGGGAGATGCCCATTAATTGAGAAATAGCTAAACAAGTTATGGTACATGAATACTATGGGATATTGTTCTATAAAAAAAAAAAACATAAATGGTAGAACTCTAGAGATGCATTGAAGACTTACAGGATCTGATGCTAAGTAAAGGGAGTACAACCAAGAGAACACTGTACAGATTAACTAGAACAATGTGAGATGATCAACCTTGATGGAAATAGCTCCTCTCATCAGTTCAGAGAGTGAGTATAACAGTTCTTGATTTGTTATGGACAATGTTATCTCAATCCAGAGGAAGAAAAACAAAATAAAAGAGCAAAAAAAAAAGAAAACAATCTTTCAGAATCTGATGAACTCTATATAAAAATTATCTCTTATGTATCTCTTTCCCCTTAATCATAATTCCTCATACTGAAAATGAATAATCTGTAAACAGGCTTATCAAAAATATGTATATACAATGCTATCCTGTTCATTCACCCCTAAGGGGTGGGGGGTGGGAATGAATTGTGGAAAGAAATTTTGTAATATCAGAATATACATGTGCATATGGATGAAAAAATAATTAATTCATTAATTTAAGAAAAGAAAGTGTAATTCCATTTAAAGTAAATGCAGGCATAGACAACATAAAATACTTGGGTGTCTATCCACCAAGATGAGTTTAGATATTACATGAATTCAATTACAGAACACTTTTTGCACAAAGAAAATCAGCTTCAAATAGCTGGAAAAATGTGAACTGCACATGGTTAGGTCAAACCCAAATAATAAAAATGGCAATTCTACCTAAATTTAAATACTTATTCAGTGCCATACTAATCAAATTACCAAAAATTATTTTTAAAGAGCAAGAAAAATAGTAAAAAATTAATCTAGAGGAACAAAAATTTGAGAACAAAGCAATTATTGAGAAAAAATGCAAAGGAAGGCAGTCTTGATATCATTACATTGTATAATAGCAGTCATCAAAACTGTTTAGTATTGTCTAAGAAATAGAATGGTTGGCCTCTCTTCCACTTTGAAAGAGGTATACCTTTCATTAAGAGGTCTTAATAAAAAAAAAAAAAAACATTTAGGGGCAGAGCCATGATGGCAACAGGCCAAGAGCCTCTCTTAGGTGCTCTCACTATAATACTTAAAAAATCATAAAATTAAGATTGTAGATAAATTTGAGAGAGAGACAGAACCCAGAGAGGGACCCAGTGAGGCAATTCTCCAGATCAATGTAACCTGGAAAATAGTGGAAAGGCTCTGCTCCATGGAGTTAGAGAGGCAGCCCGCCAGAGTGAAGCAAGTTCAGCCTCCTGGAGGCAACCCCAGGGCTTCTAGGAGCCACAGTTCATGCCTGCAAGAACAGTTTCCTGACCTACACCCCAGTGGGGAGCACCTTGGAAGATTAGAGGGGGGACCTCTGCCAGAGCAAGCACATGAAGCTCAGCCCTCTGGCCACTCAGCAAGCAGAGGTAAAAGCTACAGCCCAAATCCAGGAAAAGGAAGTAGGTGGAGCCAGTAAGCAGGAGACCCCAGGCAACTGAGCATTGAGTGCTCACCCTACCAAAGAGAGTGGAGAGAGACTTCTGAGGTCTGTCCTCTGTACCTGGAACATGACTTTGGGCCTCTGATCACAATCAAATCTTGTTCACAGTCTAGGTCCCCCACAAAACAACAGGGCCCCCTCCAGCTCAGCCCCTTGGCAGAGGGGTGCACTTATGGGTGTTCACAGACCAGGAAGGGAGAACTTCACACACTGAGGTCCTTTTTGGGGGATGTCCAATAATACTCAAAAGCTCAGGAAGCACCCCAAAACCAGGCACAGACTGGTGAAATTAATAAACAGAGAGAAAAAAGAGGAAACAATTGAGAAATACATTTTCTATGATACCAAGAAGGATCAAAATACTCAATATGAAGATGAGGAAGTACAAACTCCTGCATCTAAAGACTCCAAACAAAAACAGAAATTGGACTCAGGCTATTACAGTGCTCAAAAACGATTTTGAAAATCAAGTAAGCGAGACAGAAGAAAAAATGGGACAAGAAATGAGAGAGATGCAAGAAAAACAGGAAAATGAAGTCAGCAGCTTAATCAAGGAGATCCAAAATTGCTGAAGAAAATAACATGTTAAAAACCAGCATAAATAAAATGGATAAAATAGTTCAAAAAGTTATTGAGGAGAAGAATGCTTTAAAAACCAGAATTGACCAGATGGGAAAAGAGATAAGAAAGCTCTCTGAGGAAAACAAATCCTTCAGATCTAGAATGGAGCTAAAGGAAGCTGTTGACTTTATGAGAAGTCAAGACATAATACTTCAGCACCAAAAGAATGAAAAATTAGAAGAAAATGTGAAATATCTCATTGAAAAAGCAATTGAGGGTGGCTAGGTGGTGTAGTGGATAAAGCACTGGCCCTGGAATCAGGAGTACCTGGGTTAAAATCCGGTCTCAGACACTTAATAATTACCTAGCTGTGTGGCCTTGGGCAAACCACTTAACCCCGTTTGCCTTTGAAAAAAAAACCCTAAAAAAAAAAAAGAAAGAAAAAGCAATCGATCTGGAAAACAGATACAGGAGAGACACCTTAAAACATATTGGGCTGCCTGAAAGTCATGATCAGGAAAAGAGCCTTGATATCATTTTCAAAGTATTCCTACAGGAAAATTGTCCAGATATCCTAGAAGCAGTGGGAAAACTATAAATTGAGAGAATCCACTGATCTTCCCTGGAAAGAGATAAAAACTAACCCCAGGGAATATTATAGTGAAATTCCACAACTCCAAAGTCAAAGAGAAAACATCGCAAGCAGCCAGAAGGACATAATTCAAATACTGTGGAGCTGCAGATAGGATCACTCAGGACCTAGCAGCAACTACATCAAGGGCTCATAGGGCTTGGAAAATAATATTCCAGGAGACAAAAGAGCTCGGAATGCACCCAATTCAACTACCAAACAAAACTGAACATTCTCTTCCAGGGTAAAGGATGGAATTTCAATTTACCAGGGGAATTTCAATTGTTCTTGTTGAAACAATCAGAGTTGAATAGAAAGTGTGATCTTCAAATACAGGACTCAGGTGAAGCATAGAGATTGGAGGATAAGGGTAAAATATGAGGGACTTAATGATGATGAACTGCATGTAATCCTGCATAGAAAAATGATACTGATAATGCTCATATGAAACTTCTCATTTAATAAAGCAGGTAGAAGGAGCTTTTATAGATGAAGCACAGAAGAGAGATGAATTTGAAGATGTAACATATTGTAAAAATGGAGTCAATAGTCATTGACTAAAAGGGAAATGTAATGGGAGTAAGAAAGGAGAGGTGGAATAGGCTAAAATATTTCATATAATAAGACTTTTTGTTATTGCAATGAGCTATTGCCATGATATGGAAGGGGGGAAGGCTAAGGGAATTGAGGGAACCTTTGCTCTTATCAGAGGCTCGGAGAGGAAACAGCATATATAGAATGGGTTATAGAATCTAGAGTAAGAAGGAGAGAAGGGGAACAAGGTAGTGGTGGATGTGAGTTATGAAAGAGAGGGTATTCCATGGGGGGAGAGTGGTCAGATATAACACATTTGTTTTTACTTCTTACAAGGGTCTTGGTTTGGATTACTTGTCCAGACCACAGGGCGGGTTGGTTGCTGGGCCTACAGGGTGGTATTTGGTCTATGGGCCAATGGCCCTAGGGCCAGTCATCAGTGTGCTGTATACCACTCACCCTACAGCACATTTAAGAAGAGGGACAGAGTGAAAGGAGAGAGTTAATATATAGGATATGGTAGTGGGGAGGTATGAATGGAGGGACCTGCTCTCAGCAATGGTGGCAGTGGAAAAATATGGAAGTAGCTTTTTTGATGGACTTATCACGAAGAATGTGATCTATGCACGACAGAGCTGGTAGTGTTGGAACACAGACTGAAGCACATGTTTTTTATTTTTATTTTTTCTTTTTAATTTAATGCTCATGAGGGTCTATATTTTTGGGGGGAGGGGTTATTTTGTTTAATTTTAAACAAGAATGTTTCAGTAATATATAAAACACATAATTTGTACAAAAATTAAAACAATTAAAATTAAAAAATTAGAAAACATTTAAATCACTCTGGACTAAGTATTCACAAGCCATTTTTAACAATTTGGTCACTTGTTCCAGGATATATAGTATTTTCCCCAGAATAACACAAGAAAAGAATGTACAGAAGGCTTGATTTCAAGCCTACTTTCTTGCTGTTCTCTGTGGGGAAAATATTTCAGATATTCCTGGAAACACTGGCCTGGGTTTAGAGACCAGAGTGATTAAAAGGATCTTGGTAATGGGCAATCTTCAGGGTGGTGGCCAGAACTGCTTTGGTTGACTGAGATATCCTCCAGGTGGGAGATCTGTCCCAAAGGAGAGGCCAGAGGATAATAGGGTGCCCCAGAGGAATGGAGTAGATCTGGGGTTCCCCTCCAGAAATTTCACAAAAATCTTAAAGGCCACCAAAAGGAAGTTGTCGGTCAGAAATGGGGGGCAAGGGAGTCAGGTGGTCCATGGCTGGCAGCCAGAAGGAAGGAAGCCAATTGGATCCAGTCTGATGTATGAGTGAGTTTCAATGCTGGGGTGGGGGTGGGGGTTGTATATTTTATGTCCTGTCTTGTGTAACTGTCTGTGTTAGTGATTTCTTGGTCTGGGGAATCGTCTAGATTTTAAATTCTGGGAGATGGGTGTGGGGCAGAGGAATTTCAGAAAGAGGGGTAGAAGAAAGTAAATCTGCAGCATCCCCCCTAGTGGTGTTCAGCCCCTCCCTTTCTGAGTCAGTGGTAGCTGTGGTGGTGGGTAGAGTTAAGGAGAAGTGTGAAGAGAGAATCCTTAGGAGAAAAAGCTGTGGTTGGGGAGTTTCAGAGAAATAATTAAGATTGTGAAGTTATAGGAGGGAAGATTTCTTATTCTTGTTACTCTATGGGAAAGACCCTGTGTTTTCCTCCTGGGCGGGCAAAAGGGTTTTGGGGGTTAGACAGGTGGTAGTCTTGATCCCATCTGCCATCTTGTTAAGACTTGAAATCTAAACTGAGTTCAGCTGAGGAGTACTCCACCTGCTCATGAGAGTGGGGTGGAATATTTAAAGTGATTAATTCCTTTTTTGTTTGGGTTTTTTTGCAAGGCATTGGGGTTGGGTGACTTGCCCAAGGTCACACAGCTGGGTAATTTTTGGGTGTCTGAGGCCAGATTTGACCTTGGTTCCCCTTGACTCCAGGGCTGGTGCTCTATCCACTGGGCCACCTAGTTGCCCATAAAATGCTTAATTCTTTTTTTTTTTACAAGGCAAATGGGGTTAAGTGGCTTGCCCAAGGCCACACAGCTAGGTAATTATTAGGTATCTGAGGCTGGATTTGAACTCCTGACTCCAGGGCCAGTGCTCTATCCACTATGCCACCTAGCTTCCCCTAAAATACTTAATTCTTAAAGGGCAAGAGACCCTGTCACAGGTCGGGTATGCGATTGGGAAAGAAAGAAAACATAAAATCAGGGATTGGAGACATATTGATTGAAAGGAAACCATGTTTAATGACTGTCTCTGTACTGGCCACATGGATTAAATGTGCTAACTCACCCCATTTTTTTTAAGGAGGATCCCTTTCTGAACTGGAGATTTGAGGATCACTCTATGGATTTTAGGAGAGGTTTATTAGTGTTGTAACATTCTGATAAATTTGTACAGAATGGGAAGATTTAAATAACCTAGATTGTTAACTTGATTTAAACTCTATTACAACACCTTTGAGTTAAAGGAAAGTGATACTGAGTTACTAAGAAGAAAAATACATAATTATGTTATCAGGAAGATTTACTGATTTCTTTTGAGAAAAAGTTCTAGTTCATTCCAATATTAAGTCTAATTATGATAACAATTGGTTTTGTATGTCAGATGGAGTTTTTGGAATGTGAGTGCTGGATTCTTTGTACAAAGTACTCTAAAACTTTTATCAAACTGAACTGTAGGGAAGTTTAGTTGAATAGTTAATAGCAAACTAAATGAACTGAGGTTTCATGTAATGATTTAGTCCTTTGCATCACATTAAAAATGGAATAAATAAGAATTGCATTGGGGGTTTGGGAGTTTTGGAGGATCTGGGTACAACTGATGTGTGTGGGGGGGATGGATAACTGAAGAAATAACAATTGTATGGTCCCAATGTAAGGTAACTTATTGATGAGTAAGATGTATTGATCAGTTATGTGATTTTCTTTTGTAACTGCAGAGATTATATTTACAATATTTGGTTTTCTCTTGTGAATATATAAACTATTTAAATACTGTAATGTTAAAAAAAGAAAGAGTGGGCCATCAGTGAAACAGATTAGATATAAAAGAAACAGTAGTCAATGACTATAGTAAGCTGTAGTTTGATAAACCCAAGGATTCCAGCTTCTGCATTACGAACTCACTATTTCAGAGAGTGTGTGTGTGTGTGTGTGTGTGTGTGTGTGTGTGTGTGTGTGTGTGTGTGTGAGAGAGAGAGAGAGAGAGAGAGAGAGAGAGAGAGGGAGAGATGAATGTTAATTGAAGACTGTCTTATCCTCAGATTTTGATCTTTTCTAAGTCATTTTCTATCACAGGAAAATTACAGTGTTACATTTAATAGTTTAATTTTGCTTCCAATTCTAATTATATAATATTTATTAAGTGCACACACAGGCTATAAGGCAATATCCTTATCTCTATAATCGCAGAGATCAAATAATATGCAATCCCTGACCTCATCTATCTTATAATATGTAAAGGTGATGAGACCTATACTCAAAAGTTATGTTTACAAGTAGAATATGAAATGAAGGGAAACACTGGTAAAGTGTTTCTACATTAAAAGTAAAAGATGAGAAAGCAGGCATATTTTCTTGTGAAAGATAGCAAAAGATTTGTGAATGTGTGATAACTGAAGTGTGTCTTTAAGTACTAGAAATGAGCAAAAATACAGAGATATGAAAGTAGTATGATCCAAACATAGGATCTAAACAATTGCACGAAGTTAGAAAAAAGTTAATTCAGCTTGATTGCTACTTGGAGAGAAGAAATATTAAAATCATAAAATGAGCCAGGAAAGATTGAGGTTACCAGATATTGATAAACCCTGAATGACAGATCATGAATTTTATTACTCAGACAAATTTTGATGATGATGATGATGATGATTATATCCTCTTTTTACCTACCCTGTCATTGAAAAAATATAGTACTGAATTTAGAATTAGAATAAATGTCTCTTATCCTTAGACTCATAATAAGTCATCATAACTACTTTCAATAGATTGGGAAATTCAAGTTAAATAACAATTTCATCTTTTGGAGCCTGTTTGTTCTGTTGTGAAATGGAAATAACAATTCTCACCACTAATTTCCTGTACACTTCACTTTTTTTCTGTTTTGCCTTTTAGAGTGCTCTACAGAAAATTCACTAATTATTCCCTCTACCACTTTTTATCTTAGGCTCCTAAACTAGTTAACCAATTGATAAGTATTCATTAACTACATACCTTGTTGCAGTCATTGTCCATGGAAGCAAGGCAAAAGCAAAATAATCCCCATCTAAAAGGAACTTAGACTCTTTAAGGGAAAGCAATTATGTAATATGTTGACTGGATAGTGCTCTTTAAAAATGTTTAAACCAGGAATTGAGTAATAGTCTTTTTTTAAATCATGTATTAAAGTTTTGCTTGGGATGATAATAATAATATTCAATCCTTGATAAATGGCAGAGAAAATATCACATATTTTTATGAAAGTGATGTATGAAACTATAGAACCATTTGCATTTGAGGATTTAAGAACTTTGGAAGTAATCATTCTCTACATAATGATACACTGGTGTCCATAACAACTCTATAGATTATAGATGTATATTTTTTTAGAAGAATTTGTTATAAAATGCCTGTTTAACAATTAAACTATAACCTATCCCCTCTTATCCTTCCAGTTTTTTTTTCCACTTTAGTTTCCTCAAGGTATTACAGCAACACAGGTCTATTTATAGTTCCTTGAAGACTAATGTAATCTTTCATTTCAGTGAATTCATATAACTATCCTGTACACTTAAATTTTAAGGCTCTTTACTCTTTCTGTTCGTTCCTATGTCCTAGTTGAAAGTTTCCCAAATACAATTGGCTTTCTTATGCTTCACAGCTTTTATTTCTCCTTTCAGAGTGCTTTTCTGTATATATCTTCTATTTATTTGTTCTCACACTGTCTCCAACTTTGTATCGTGTCATCTTAATGGAAGGCCATAAACATTTGCCTTTCTCTAAATCTGCAGAGCTTAGCATAGACCCTGGCTTTAAGAAATATTTGATCATTCAATAAAATTTTATATTTGCCAAAGTTCAATTTGAAGATGATCACTCACTTTATAAAGGTATATTTCCATTTACAAAAAAGATATTTTTTTCCTAAATACTTTCTTCACAAGTACCTTCAAATAATATACTTATTTTTAAAAATGTAAGAATATAATGCATTATAAAATATAACATCAGTATATTAAAATATTTTTTGAGTCCAATAGTCCTAAAACTGTCAAAATTTTATCAATAATTGATCATAAAATCATGACTGTTTCATATAGTTGTATAATATGACCATGTAATTCTTGAACTCTATATTTGGATGAATTCAAACTTTCCTAAGAAACCAAAAGTCAATGTCTGTCCTCCATTGCTTTTTTCTACACTGGTAAGTAGACAATTGAGAATATTTTATTATAGTAATAGTGCTATGTACATATTAGGTGTTCCATACATATGAATTTTTTGAGCTACATATTTTCTTTCTCCAGTTAAGTTTTAATAGACATTCAATAAGCATAACAAAGTATTTTCTATATTCATTACTAGAATAAATATTGTTTTCAAAAAGCAAATACCTGTGGGATGGCTAGGTGGTGCAGTGGATAAAGCACCTACAGTAGAGTCAGGAGTACCTGGGTTCAAATCCCCTCTCAGACACTTAATAATTACCTAGCTGTGTGGCCTTGGACAAGCCACTTAACTCCATTTGCCTTGCAAAAACCTAAAAAAATTCAAATACATTAATAAATTTCATTGTGTAAATATCTTTGGGGAATTTAATCAATTACTGAATACTATTTTGCTAGATAACTGACAATTACAAGTATTCCATACTTGCTGTTATAAGAATTGTCATTGCTTTTAAATATTCATAGAAATTAGCATTTTATCTCATGCAAGAGGAATCAAGATTATAATCTTCACTATAGGGTTTAAACATTTTCCCAGGGAAATTTTTTTATTTTGTTTTGTTTTTTTAGAAAGATTTTATTTATTATGTGTTTTACAATTGTCCCCCCATTCTTGCTTCTCTCTTCCAACCCCTCACAGAAGGCATTCTATTAGTCTTTACATTGTTTCCATGGTATACAATGATCTTCATTGAACATGATGAAAGAGAAATCGTATCCTCAATGAAGAAAAATAAAGTATAAGAAAAAGCAAAATTACATAATAACTTTTTTTTTCCTAAACTGAAGGCATTAGTCTTTGGTCTTTGTTCAAATTCCACAATCCTTTCTCTGGACACAAATGATATTCTCCATTGCAGGTAGTCCAAAATTATCCCTACTTGTTGCACTGACGGAATGGGCAAGTCCATCAACGTTGATCATCACCCCCATGTTTCTGTTAGGGTATACAATGTTTTATCTGGTTATGCTCATCTTGTTCAGCATCAGTTCATTCAAATCATTCCAGGTTTCTATGAATGCCCATACCTCCTGGTTTCTAATAGAACAATAGTGTTTCATGACATACATATATCACAGTTTGTTAAGTCATTCCCCACTAGTAGGACATTCACTTAATTTCAAATTCTTTGCCAACACAAACAGGGATGATATGAAAATTTTTGTATAAGTGAGGTTTTTAACCTTTTTTATATTTTCTTCAGGGTATAGACACAGTAGTGGTATTCCTGGATCAAAGAATATACACATTTTTGTTGGCATTTGGGTATAATTCTGAATTGCTCTCCAGAAAGTTTGGATTAGTTCACAACTCACATGCATTAGTGTCCCAGATTTCCCACAAGCCTTCCAACATTGTTCACTGTCCTTTCTGGTCATATTGGTCAGTCTGAGAGGTGTGAGGGGGTACCTCAGAGATGCTTTAATTTGCATTTCTCTAATAAGTGATGATTTAAGAGCAATTTTTCATATAACTATGGATTGCTTGATTTCCTCATCTATAAGTTGTCTTTGCATATCCTTTGAACATTTTTCAATTGGGGAATGGTTTGTTTCTTTGAAAATTTGACTCAGTTCTCTGTATATTTTAGAAATGAGTCCTTCACCAGAAATGCTAGTTGTAAAAATCGTTTCTCAATTTACATTTCTTTGGATCTTGGTTACAGTGCTTTTGTCTGTTCAAAAGCATTTAATTTAATGTAATCAAAATTATATAGTTTGTTTTTAATGATGTTCTTCATCTCTTCCTAAGTCACAATCTGCATCCCTTTCCATAGATTTGACAGGTAAAATACTCCTTGATCTTCTATTTTGCTTATAATATTGTTTTTTATGTCTAAATCCTGTATCCATTTCAATCTTACCTTGGTATAGGATGTGAGGTGTTGGTCTAATCCAAGTTTCTGACATACTAACTTCCAATTTTCCCAAGACTTTCCATCAAAGAGAGAGTTTTTAATCCCAGAAACTGGACTCTTTGGGTTTATCAAAAAGCAGATTACTACAATTATTTCCTGATATTTCACCTAGTTTATTCCACTGATCCACCACTCTACTTCTTAGCCAATAGCAAACAGTTACTGATGCTTTATAATATAATTTGAGATGTGGTAAGGCTAATCCACCTTCTTTTGCAGTTTTTCCATTGAATCCCTGAAAATTCTTGACTTTTTATTTTTCCATATGAATTTATTTACAACTTTTTCTAACTCATTAAAGTAATTTTTTTGGAATTTTGATTGACAGCGCACTAAATAGGTAGTTTAGTTTTGGTAGAATTGTCATTTTTATTATATTAGTTCAACCTATGCATGAGCAGTGATGTTTGCCCAATTATTTCAATCTGATTTTATATGTGGGAGAAGTGTTTTGTATTTGTTTTCAAAAAGGTTTTGAATCTCCTTTGGCAGGTAGACTCCCAGGTATTTTATATTGTTTGAGGTTGCTTTGAATAGGGTTTCTCTTTATAGCTCTTGCTGTTATTTCTTCCTAGTCATATATAGAAACCTTTAAGATTTAAGAGGGTTTCTTTTATATCCTATTTTGCTAAAGTTCCTAATTATTTCTTGTAGTTCTTTTAGAAGATTTTTTTGGGATTCTCTAGGAATACAAACATGTCATCTGCAAAGAGTGAGAGTTTTGTCTCTTCCTTCCTGATTCTAATTGCTTCAATTTCTTTTTCTTCTCTTATTGCTGAAGCTAGCAATGATAATACACTATTGAATAATAGTGGTGATAATGAGTATCCATGTTTGACCCCTGATCTTATTGGGAAGGCTTCTAGCCTATCCCATTTGCATATAATGCTTATTGATGGTTTCAGATAGATACTGCTTATTATTCTAAGGATTAATCCATTTATTACAACAATCTCTAATGTTTTTAGTAGGAATGGGTGCTGTATTTTGTCAAGAGTTTTTCAGTGTCTATTTATATAATCATATGATTTCTGATGGGTTTGTTATTGATATAATTAATTACAATAAGTGTTTTCTTAATATTGATTGAAACCTGCATTCCTAGAATAAATTCTACTTGATCATAAAGTATTATCCCAGTGATTGCTTGTTGTAATCATTTTTTAAGAGTTTATTTAACAATTTTGCATCTATATTCATCAGGGGCCTAGGTCTATATTTTTCTTTCCCTGTTTTAACTCTTCTTGGTTTCGGTATCAGCGCCATATTGGGTGTCATAAAAAGATTTAGGCAGAGTTCTGTCTTCACCTATTTTTCCCAAGAGTTTACTCAGAATTGAAAGCAATTTTTCCCTAAATGCTTGATAGAATTCTCTTGTGAATCCATCTGGTTATGGCAATTTTTTCTTAGGGAGTTAAATAATGGTTTGTTGAATTTCTTTTTATGAGATAGAGTTATTTAGGTTTTAATTTCCTCTTCATTAAATCTGACCAATTTATACTTTTGTAAATGTTCATCCATTTTACTTGGCTTGTCGAATTTATTGGCATAGAGTTGGGCAAAATAATACCAAATTATTATTTTAATTCCCTCCTCTTTGGGGTGAGTTAATCTTTTTCATTTATGATGCTATCAATTTGGTTTTCTTCTTTCTTTTTTTTTGTCAAATTGACCTGAGGTTTATCAATTTTATTATTTTTTCATAAACCCAGCTCATTGTTTTATTTATTAATGCAATATCTTTCTTGCTTTGATTTTATTAATTTCTTCTTTAATTTTTAGAATTTCTAATTTGGTTTTCAATAGGGGGTTTTTAATATGTTGTTTCTCTAATATTTTTAGTTGCATATTATTTCATTGGTTTCTTCTTTCTCTAATTTATTCATGTAAGCATTTAAAGATATGATATATCTCCTGTTAACCACCTTGAGTGTATCCCATAGGTTTTGGCATGTTGTTCCATGATTGTCATTATCTAGGATGGAAATAATTAAATCTTTATCTAATGTTTGTTTGATCTACTCAGCCTTTTAAATGAGTTTATTAGTTTCCAATTATTTCTGGGTCTATATCTCCCTAGCTCAATATTACATATGAGTTTTCTTACATTATAATCTGAGAACGATGTATTCAATATTTCTGCCTTTCTGCAATTGATCATTAGGTTTTTATGCCCTAATGCATGGTCAATTTACAGTAAGTACCATGAATTGTAGAATGAAAAATTATATTCCTAACTATCCCCATTCAATTCCTTCATTAGTGTGTCATATCAAGGTCTTCTAACAATCTTTTTATCACCTTAACTTTCTTGTTTATTTTAGGATCAGATTTATCTAATTCTGAGATTGGGAGCTTTATGTCTCCCACTAGTAGAGTTTTACTGTCTTTCTCTTCCTGTATCTCTTTCAACTTCTCCTCTAGGAATTTGCATGCTATACCATTGGGTGCATACATATTTAGTATTGAAATTACTTTATTATCTATGGTATCTTTTAGGAGATTATAGTTTCATTCCCTTTCTCTTTTAAAACTTTCTATTTTTCCAGCTGCTTTGTTTGAGATGAGGGTTGCTACCCCTCCTTTTTTTTACTTCTGCTGAAGCAAAGTATATTCTCTTCCAATCTTTTACCTTTACTCTACATGTATCTCTCTGCTTCAAATAACTTTCTTATAAGAAGTATAGTGTAGGATTCTTGTTTTTAATCCAATCTGCTATTTACTTACAATTTAAGGGAGAATTCATCCCAGTCACATTCAAAGTAATAATAACTAACTCTTTATGGCCCTACATGATATCTTCCTTTTGTTTGTATTTCCCCCCTTTTCCCCCTTTATTCATATTCTCTTGTGTTTTGTTTCTGATTACCACACTTTCCCATTCTCCCTTCTTCCCTTCGTTCTGTGAGTTCACCTTTTCTTCTCCCTCCCTCTCTCCCCTCCCCTTTTCCCTTTTTAATGCTTCAAAGGTAAGACAATTTTCTTAACTTAACTGAGTGTGTATAAGTTAACTTTAAGTCTAATCTGATGAGATGAAGATTCAGGTGGTTCTCACCCCCTCCCTTCATCCCTTCCATTACAATAGGTCTTTTGTACCTCTTGATGTAATGAGATTTACCCCATACACTCTCCTCCATTCTCCCATCTCCTTACTGTCCCCCTTTATAAGGAAGAATTTTTAAAAATCATTCCATCTGAGTCATAGAAAAGTTATGAGTGCCCATCACTTCTGGCTAAGTGTATTCTCTCTAATAGAGTTACAATTCTCAAGAGTTATGAGACTCTGTCTCCCAAGTGAGTATATAGCCATTTTCTTTTTATTGGATAGTAGTTTTTTTTCTTTACACTTTTTTTTGTCTTTTCGTGTGTCTCTTGAGCCTCCTGTTTGATGCTCAATTTTTTTTTTTATTTAACTCTGTTATTTTCAGCAGGAAATATTGAAAGTCTCCCCTTTTGTTAAATGTCCATCTTTTCTTCTGGCAGAGAATGCTCATCTTTGTCAGATAGTGGCTTCTTGGCTACATTCCTAGCTCCCTTGCTCTTCAGAATATCTCATTTCAGGCCCTTTGTTATCTTAATGTTGATCCGGCCAGGTCCTGCTTCTTACTTACTGTGGTTCCTTGGTATTTAATTTTTTTTCTTTCTGGCTGCTTACAGGATTTTTTCTTTTTTCTGATAGTTCTGGAATTTGGCCATGACATTCCTTGTTGTTTTCACTTTAGGATCTCTTTCTGGAGGGGGGGTCAATGTATATTTTCAATAACACTTTTGTACTCTGATTTCATGAAATCAGGAATATTTTCCATCACTAAATCCTGTAATATTAAGTCCAAGCTTTTTTTCTCTTCAATGTTTTCAGGAAGGCCTATAATTCTTAGGTTGTCCATTCTTGATCTCTTCTCATGGTCAGTGGTTTTGTTGATGAGGTATTTTACATTTTCTTCTATTTTTTTGATTTTTTGGTTTTGTTTAACAGAATCCTGTTTTCTGATGAAGTCATTTGTTTCCACTGATTCCTTTCTGTTTTTAAGAGAAGAAGAATTTTCTTCATTTGCCTTTTGAAATTCCTTTTCTAGTTTATTCAATTCTCTTTTTGAAAGAGTGTTCAATTTACTCAAGGGTAGTTTTGAGAAAATAATTTTCATTTTCCATTTGCCCATTTGAAGATCTGAGAGAATTATTCCCATTTTGTATTTTTCCAATTGTATTTTTTCAAGGATTTGTTTTGTTTCAAAGTATTAATTTTCTCTTGAGTTTTTCCCCCCATTTTTTCCAAATTACTTTTAAATTCCTTCCTGATTGCTTCAATGAAGTCTTTCTGGGCTGGAGACCAATTCATATGTCTTTTTATATTTCTGGTTTTAATCCACTCTACTATTTGCTTACATTTTAAGTGAGAGTTCATCCCAGTCACATTTGGTGTAATTACTATTTTATTGCCCTCCATGCTTTCTTATTTTTCTTTGTTTTTTTCTCCTTTTCCCCCCTTTATCTGTATTCCCCATTGTTTTGTTTCTGAATTCCACCACCTTCAGTGTGTTTGCCCTCCTATATCAACAACCCTTGCCCTTTCTTTCCCTTTTCCCTTCTTCCCTTCCTTCTGTTAGTTCCCCTTTTTCTCCCCCTCCCCCTCCCCCTTTCTCCCTTTAATGCTTGAAAGGTAAGATAAATGCTATATCACTCTGGGTTAGAATCTATTTCTTCTAAGTATTTTTCCATGGGGCCCCTTTTCACTGGCCTTTCTTCATATTTCTAGGACCTTGGTGAGAAGAGGCTGGCTCTCAGAGATTTACTTTTGAAGATCCTAGTGGCTTTGTTCACTTGGCTTGTAAATTCCAAGATCCAACCAGTAGAGAGCAGTGGTTGCTTTCTCAGGAGTGTTTGGGGCCCTCAGTAGCAGGGTCTGAGTTGACCTTGATTAATGTGCTGAGGGGGGGAGTTAATTTCTTTCAGCTGTGTGAATTCCATTGCCCATTCTTAGCCTGAGGTTGGTGGGGGGGGGGGGGTTCTTTATTGTTTTTTTTTAGGCAAAGGGCTCTACTGAAAGAATGGAATTCACGTCTCTGGCCCAGCTGCTTGTTCTCCAGGCCTCTGAAAGTCTGTGCTGGAACTCACCCTCTTGTAGCTCCTCTCTCCATGGCCAAAGACTCCACAGTTAAAGTTGGATTTTGCACCTGACACTCACCAAATTTTTAAGGCTGAGGATAACCCTCTTTGTCCCCCAGCTGCTGTCCCCATGGTGACCCTCTGCTCTTGTCTTGAGGTTCACCCATACTCCCCTGACACAGACCTTTTTTGGTAGGTGTTCTTTTCCTAGATTCCCTTTCTGAGTTTTGTTGATTGAATTTCTGTTAAGAGGTTTCTTTCGTGTTGTTTTGCAGGGGAAAGAGTATCACTTAACACAGTGCCTGTCTTCTCTCTGTGTTCTCTTGATTGGAAATCTGGTCTATATTCCCAGGGAACATATTAACTGTAATAATGCTAAACCCTACCAATTTTGTTCATGAGGACTATTTCTTAAGTTATACTAATGTAGGGGCAGCTAGGTGGCGTAGTGGATAAAGCACCAACCTTGGAGTCAGGAGTACCTGGGTTCAAATCTGGTCTCAGACACACCTAGCTGTGTGGCCTTGGGCAAGCCACTTAACCCCATTTGCCTTGCAAAAACCTAAAAAAAAGTTATACTAATGTTCACATTCATATCCAAACACATATCCACACACATATCCAAATTAAACCGGAAAACAAGATTGGTCTCAAAAATTTCCCTCTATTAAAGGTGATTCGATATTTTATATACTCTGAATGCATGGGTTATTTTTAGACTCTAAAATATGAATATTAAGAAACATGTTAGTCAATTTTCATTCTTACCAATAAGGGCACATAAAATCAGAACTGGGCACATGTTATTGCTCTATGAATTGAGGATCAAACAGAATATATCACAGTGTAGACAAATCAATCAACAAGCATTTATATCACAATGATGTATAGAATTTATACCAATGTAGTATCTAACAAGATTTATTTTCAGTGCTCAGTTAGTAATACTATGTTCTCTCTGATAGAAAAGAGGAGATAAACCTAAGACAGAGGTGTAAAGAGCATTGTACTATCAATCAGAAGATCAATATTTAAGTCCTTAACATTTATCAAGAGTACCTTTTTGGATAAGGCAAATCAATAAACATGTATTAACTTATTAAGATGTCCCAGGAAGTATGCTCAGCACTTAGGAAACAGAAAATAATAAAGCAAAAGACTGTCCTTGTTTTTAAGGATGTTACTTTAAGGAAGAAACTCACTGAATCATGTTTTTTTCTTTAATATTTTTTCCAATTACATGCAAAGGTAGTTTTCAACATTCATTCATTTGCAGTTTTGTGAGTTCTGAATTTTTCTTCCAGCCTCCCTTCCTTAACTGATCCTCAGAACAGCAAAGGATCTCATAAAGGTTGTACCTACACAATCCTATTTAGCACATTTTCATAATAATCATGTAGTGAAAAAGGAATTAGAACTAAGGGGGGGGCATGAGAAAGAAAGAACATTAAAGGGTTAAAAAACGAACATACTATATTTTGCTTTGCATTGGGGCCAAAAAGCTTCTTCTGTGGACGTGGAAAGTATTTTCCATTTTAGGTCTGTCAGGATTGTCCTTGATCATTAAATCTGCATCAAGCATAGGTGATCATTGCTAATGTGTTGCATCAATATGTACAATGTTCTTTTGGTTCTGCTCACTTCACTCAGCATCAGTTCATGAAAATCTTCCTATGTTTCTTTAAAGACTAACAGATCAGGGGCAGCTAGGTGGCACAGTGGATAAAGCACCGGCACTGGAGTCAGGAGTACCTGGGTTCAAATCCGGTCTCAGACACTTAATAATTACCTAGCTGTGTGTCCTTGGGCAAGCCACTTAACCCCATTTGCCTTGCAAAAAAAAAAAAAAAACTAAAAAAAGACTAATGGATCAGGATTTCTTTTTTTTCTAAATTTATATCATTTTTATTTATTTTTCAAACTTCATGCAAAGATAGGTCTCAAAAATCATTTTTTTTTTTTTTTTAGTTTTCACAAGGCAGTATGGTTCATTGACTTGCTCAAGGTTTACACAGTTAGGTAACTTATATGTCTGAGATCAGATTTGAACTCAGGTACTCCTGACTCCAGGACCAATGTTTTATCCACTGTGCTACCTAGCTGCCCCTCCAGTTGTTATTTTATAAGGATTTGAGTTTCCCCTTTTTGACCCTCCCTTCCTTCCGTCTCCCTTCCATGTGCCAGAAATCAATCTAATATAGGTTATCCAATATTTTATATATATAGTGAAAGAAAAATCAAATCAAAATGAGAAAAAATCATTAGAGAGAAATAAAACAGAAGACAACTTTAAAAAATTGAAGACAGAAATGTTGATCTCCATTTAAACCACAAAGTTCTTTCTCTAGAAGTGATGGTATTTTTCATTACAAGTCTTAGCATTGTCTTTGATTATTGTACTATTGAAATGAGAAAATTCATCATCGTTGATCATCAGTTGGTCCTCACACAATGTTACTATTAGTTTACAATGTTCTGGTTCTGCTCACTTCACTCAGCATCAATTCATGCAGGTTATTCTGAAGTTCCATTCCTCATGATTTCAAATAGAACAATAGTGCTCCATCACATTCATATACCACAATTGCAGGGCAACAATTTCCAATTATTTGATATTAAAAAACTGCTATAAATATTTTTGTAGATATGAGATTTTTTTCTGTTCTCTTTGAGATACAGACCTAACAGTGATATTCTGGAACCAAGGGTATAGACATTTTTATTGCCCTTTGATTGTAATTGCAAATTTCTCTCCAGAAAGTTTTGACCTCTTCACAACCCACCAACAGTGAACTAATGTCCCCATTTTCCCACATCCTCTCCAACATTGATCATTTTTCTTTTTTAGTTATATTGGCCATGCTGATAAGTGCTAATTTTTACATCAGAGTTGTTTTAATTTGTATTTTTCTAATCAATAGTAATTTAAAGCATTTCTTCACATGACTATATATAGATTACCTTTTCATACCCTTTGACAATACATCAATTGAATGACTTGTATTCTTATAAATTTAACTCAGTTATCTTAACATTTTAAAAATAAATCCTTTATCAGAAAATCTAGTTACAAAAATTGTTTCCACACTTACTGAATTCCTTTTTATCTTAGTTGTATTATTTTTATTTGGGCAAAAGGGTTTTCAATTTAATGTAAGCAAAACCATCCATTTCACATTTTATAATGTAATGTCCTCTATTTCATCTTTATGCACAAACCGCTAACCTTTCCATAGGTCTGATAGATGAATTATTCCTTTAATCCTGACCTTATCCTAGGTTAAGGGGTGAGATGTTTCTGGCATACAATTGTACTTGCAGTTTTTTTTTTTTCAATCAAAGAATGAGTTCTAATGCCAAAAACTGGAGTCTTTGGATTTATCAAACAGGTGATTAATTTTAGTCATTTATTACTGTTTATTTTGTACCCGATCAATTCTATTGATCCATTACTCAGTTATTTAGGACCAGACATATTTGAAGACTGCTGCTTTACAACGTAATATTAGATCTGATATGTTTAGGCTATCTTTGAACTTTTTTATTAATTCACTAGATATTCTTGACCTCTTATTCCTTTATATAAATTTAATTACAATTGTTTCTACCATAACAAGTTAAGTTTTGGCATTTTGAATAGTATTACACTGAATAAGTAATCCAATTTAGGTAGAATTATCATTTTTGTTATATTTTTTATTATATGATTACATTGATAATTTTCCAATTATTTAGATAGGACCTTATTTGTGAGAAAATTATTTCTGAGTTAGGTTTAGAAGGTAGATTCCAAATTATTTTGTGCTGTCTACAGCTAATTTATGTGGAAATGCTGTTCATATCTCTTGTTGTTGAGTTTCATTGGTAATATATAGAAATGCTGATAATTTATTGAGGAGATGATGTTATATCCTACTTTGCTGAAGTTTTTAATTGTTTCAAGTAGTTTTTTTGCTGATTTTTCTAGGGTTCTCTAAGTATACCAACATATCATTTGGAATGAGTGAAAGTTTTGTATCCTATTCTAATTCCTTCAATTTTTTTGTTTCTTCTCTTATTGCTAAAGCTAACATGATAATGGTTTTTGATAGATAATGCTTATCTATTTTTTTCCTTTATTCTCAAAGAAGAACATGACACAAACAAATGAATTAGATTTGAGTGAGAGGATGCTGTGCTATGTCACCAGCCTTACTTTCTATTCCAGAGCCTTCTGGGTCAAGTGGCCAGATATGAATCAGGATGACTGGAAATGGTCCTGGTTGCAGGATAGTCAGAGTTAAGTAACTTGCCCAAGGTCACACAGCTAGTAAGTGTCAGTGGCTGTATTCAAATTCCAATGGTCCTGATTCCATGGCCAGTACCCTATTCATTGTGTTATCTTGCTGCCCCAATAGTGGTGATAATAATGGTAATTGGATATATTCATAGGCATAATTTCTTGTTGAACAATAGAAAACAAGAATATCTGCCATTTACTAGATAGTGTGCTAACTTGGGAGTAGAAGCCATGGATTCCTAACCCCACAGTTTTTGCTTTGAGGAGGGAAAGCAACTGCTTTCAATATTAAGGTATCAGAGGCAAATAGCTCCCAACCTCTTCAACTCCCAACTTTTTCTACTAGCAACACCTTCAAGCTGGCCTAGATTATTGCTGCAAGCATAGCAACAGTAGAAATTCTATTTCAGGAACTGGGCTTCAAATATGTCTTTGGTTATAGCTGATAACAGGATGCTGCATAGCTCGATCTGGTTGATTCTGTCCAACAACCTCTCTCCTATGACTGTGGTTCTCCACCAATTATCTGGTGTAAAGGCATGGCCATTACTGATCCTTTGAGCCCCACAGAGTCCAAGATAGTCTTCGAGACAGGAAAACATCACTTTCCCCCACCACCACCACCCCAGCTTGTTTAAGCACAACCATACTTAACAAACATAATGGCCAGACAAATTTCCAAATTTCCCTATTTGTCTGAAGAGGCCATTTGGGAAAATAAAATTATATAGATACATATATATATATGTATATATATATATAGTTATAGTTATAGTTATAGTTATATATAGTTATATATGAAGAAAGAAGGAGAGAGGGACAGAGAAAGAGAAAGAGAAGAGAATGTTCTGTCAGGGAATTCTTGAAACAAGCAAAGGAGCAAAAGGATTTCTTTTTTGAATTTGCTTCTGATATTTATTCACCGAATCGCCTTGAACTAGAGATAAAAGATCTCTGGGCTTCAGCTTCTTCATCTGTAAAATGAGTAGGTTAGGAATCATCTTGATCCCCTAAAGCTTATATGTTGCTGACAGTCTAGAATTGATGTTCTTTCAACTCTTTTTAAAGGAGCCCTATTCTAACACTTCCTCTGACTTTTGCTTTTTTGTTTATTTATTTTATATTATTATAATAAACTTGTTATGAAAATAATCATAAGTCCCCCTCCTCCAAAACAACAATGAGAAATGTCAAGAATAGTGAGAGAGAGAAAAAAAGTGTACTTCAGTGTGTGTTCAGATTCCAATAGCTCTGTCTCTAGGATGATTTGCCTTCCCCATCACAGCCACCAGAGAAGTTGCTTCAATATTTTTCCCACAATTGCTATTACCAGATATTTTTCCCTCTACTCTTTTCCTCTCCACTGTCATCAATTCCATTCTCTATTTCCTTTCATCTTGTCCCTGTTCAGAAATATGTTGTACCATCTCCCACAATCTTCCCTCTCTTCTGTCACCTACTACCCCTTCCTTTCCCCCATTCCCTCTTATCCCATCCCTTTCCTGCCATTTTTCTCTAGAGTGGGATAGATTTCTATACCCTATTAATTGTGAATTTTATTTCCTATCTGAGCCATTTCTGATGAAAATGAAGGCTCACTCATTACCCCTTGCCTTCCCCCATTCCATTCCATTGTAAAAGCTTTTTCTTGACTATTATGTGAAATATCTTAGCCCCTTCTTCCTGTCTTTTCTCTTACTCCCAGTTCTTTTCTTTATTGCCCATTGACTCCATCTTTTTAATATATTATACCATTATATAGCTCCTTCCTGTGCTTTTTCTATATATGCTCCTTCTAACTGCTCTTATAGATGAGAAATTTCATATGAGTTATCAGTATCTTCTTCCCATGCAGGATTACAAACAGTTCAGCATCATTAAGTTCCCCATAGTTAGTCCTTCTCATCCCCATCTCTATGGTTCAACTTAATCCTGTACTTGGAGATCAAATTTTCTTGTTTCAATAAGAAAGTTTGAAAGTCCCATTTCATTGAAAAATCTATCTTTTCCCCTGAAAGACGATGTTTAGTTTTACTGGGTTGTTGATTCTCAGTTGTAAACCGAGATATTTTGCCCTCTGGAATATCATATGCCAAGCCCTATGAGTCCTCAATGTTTCTTTCTTCATTTTATAATTTCAAATCCATTGAACAATTTGACAATATGTGGAAAAAATGCAAGGAGACATTCACTACTTTTGACTCTGGAACCTGAGGAAGCGTTCAAGGGTCTGAGCATGAGGGATAAATATGGGGATCCCTCCTGGAAGTGGCCTTTCCCATGCTTAAAACATATGAGGTATAGGTAATTGAACTAATGGGAGGGTAGTCCGAGGGGAAAGGCGGGAGGGAGGAATGCTTGGAGTGGGACAGGAGGAGAGACACTTGACTCTTAGACTTAGCCCTTTGGAAAGTCTTGTGGGGCCATGGGGTGGGGTTGGATTGGAGAATTCTTGGGGGAGGGATGAGGTTTGGAGGGATTGTGTCATCATCAGTGGGTCAAGAACAAAGATGAAATCCCCACAACACCCATAGGCCCAGAACAAGCAAGGAGATAGAGAGGTTTAAACAGACAAGATAACCAAGGCACTTGTTTGTCTGAAATAGGTGACCCAGCACAGATCTCAGACAGTTCAGACTTTTAGTTAGGACATGACAATTTTAAATAGTCTTCTCGCAAAAGGTCCCTAGAGTTTCATTTTATATTTTTAAACAGTCACACATGCGTGTGCACGCGAGCGTACACACACACACACACACACACACACACACACACAACACAAACACACAATACCCACTAAAGACTTGTTGTCTAAGGAATTGTCTTTGTCTGTTTTGATTCTTCCTGGTTTAGGTATCAGCACCATGTTGGTGTTATAAAAGGAGTTTGACAGAACTCCTTCCTCTCCTATTTTTAAGTAGGTTATGTGGAATGGGAATTAATTTTTCCTTAAATTTTTGGCAGAATTCACTTGTAAATTCATCTGGACCTGGAGACTATTTCTTAGGAAGATTATTGATGGTTTCTGCAATTTCTTTTTCTGAAATGGGATTATTTAAGTAATTTCTTTCTTCTGTTAATCTGGACAGATTGCATTTTTGTAAATATTCCTCTATTTCATTCAAGTTGTCCAATTTATTCTCACATAGTTTGGGAAAGTTGCCCTGAGTTATCTCTTTTATTTAATCCTCATTGATGATTAGTTCACCATTTTTATTTTTGATACAGGTAATTTAGTTATCTTCTTTTATTCATCACATTAATCAGAGATTTGTCTATTTTATTGGCTTTTTCATAAAACCAATGTCATAGTCAAATACCAACCATTGATTACGTCTTACTTTTACTTTCAAAAGAACACAAAAAGTATTCTTTTTTGACAAAATTCCATTACTCTGAATTTGACAATATTGTCACTCTTCTTATTGGTGAACCATGTCTTTTTTATATTTTTACTTATTAACTTATTACTTTTTGTGAATTTTATATTTCACAATTGTTTTTAATTTTTCTTCTTAAACTTAGCCACTGTATTTCTCAGTTTCTTAAAATATAAATAATATTTCTCCCATGGTTTTGAAAATACAAAATACATTATTTGTGAGGCACATTCCAAACTTTAAAGTATAATATAACTGCTACCTAACTTTTAGAAAGAAGAATCCAACTAGAGTATGAGGACAAGAGTTCAAATTTTTCAATATTCAGACATAGGCTTTATCTGAGGGGGAAAAAAAGAAGAAAAACTTTTTTTTAGGTTTTTTTGCAAGGCAAATGGGGTTAAGTGGCTTGCCCAAGGCCACACAGCTAGGCAATTATTAAGCATCTGAGACCGGATTTGAATGCTGGTACTCCTGACTCCAAGGCCGGTGCTTTATCCACTGCGCCACCTAGCCGCCCCTGAAGAAAAACTTTCTTAAAAATAATAGCTATTAAAAATGAGATACACTGTCTAAAAGAGGTAGGAAGGTCACCTAGATGGTGCAGTGGATAGAGCACCAGTCCTGGAGTCAGGAGTACCAGAGTTCAAATCTAGTTTCAGACACTTAATAATTACCTAGCTGTGTAGCCTTGGATATTTTGCCCATTTGCCTTGAAAAAATATAAAAAAATAAATAAATATAAAAGAGGTAGGAATTTTTTTCCTTAAGACATCTTAAAGTAAATGCTGGCATTACATTTCAAAGAACCTATTTTATTAAATAGTCCTTTCATTTTTTAGGATGAAATTATAGGGCAAGAATTCTAAGACTTTTCCAGTCCTGAAAGTCTGTGATTCCACGAGGAGGAAGTAGGTAGAATTATTTTTTTCTTCTATAATTTGGAGAGTTCAATATTCCAACAGTCAAGAATGAATGAAGTAATCACAAAGAATAACTCTGCAAAAAGGACAGATGCAATATTACAAAGGCTTATAGAAGGAGAATAAAAGGGAAAATGTGTATGCATTGAAGTTTAATAGAGTTTGATACACATTTAACTAAAGAACACTTATCTTCAGATGTAACTATTGAGCACTTGCACAACTTATAGATTTGTAAGTAATTCGATAAAAAAACCAGATTTCTGAATTGTTATTTAATGTATAAAAACCTTCTTAATATTCATTCAAACTTACCTTGAGGTTTTTACAATCTTATATAAGAAATCAACCATTCCTTTTGCAAATAGATGGAATTTGTTGAACTTGTTTTAAAATGTAAAGATAAAATAGAATACACAGTACATTTTTTTCAATATGCTTCTTTTTTAGGGGGAAAAATGAGTTAGCTTAAGCACTTTGGCCAATATTGCATTCATAATGAAATCAATGGTTCTTTTGTACAGATCAAAGATGACAGAATCCTGCCTAAATATTGAAGTTTGAAAGATTTTTGATTGAAGCATGTGATGTTTTGCACCAAATCATAATTTAGGTCTCTGTGCTTATGTCTGTGTATTCCTCAGATATAATTTTTTACTATACAATTAAGATATTTCTAAATATTATCATAAAAACTCATTCATTTCTTTTTAAAATTTTATTTATTTATTTTTGAATTTTACAATTTTTCCCCAAATCTTGCTTCCTTCCCCCACCCCCTTGCAGAAGGCAGTCTGCTAGTCTTTATATGGTTTCCATGATATACATTGCTCTAAATTTAATTTGTTGAGAGTGAAATCATATCCTTAAGAAAAAAATGTAAAATATAAGATAGCAATATTATACAATAAGATAGTTTTTTTTTAGGCATTTGCAAGGCAATGGGGTTAAGTGGCTTGCTCAAGGCCACACAGCTAGGTAAATAGTAAGTCTCTGAGGCCGGATTTGAACTCAGGTACTGCTGACTCCAGGGCCAGTGGTCTATCCACTGTGCCACCTAGCTGCCCCTATAAGATAGCTTTAAAAAAAGATAAAGGTAATAGTGTTTGGTCTTGGTTCAAACTCCACAATTCTTCCTCTGGATATAGATAGTATTCTCCATCACAGATACCCCAAAATTGTGCCTTATTTTTGCACTGATGGAATGAGCTAGTACATTAAGTTTGATTCTTAGAGTGTACAATGTTTCCCAATTTACTACATCTCCTTTAATCTTGTTTTCAGTGGTTTTGTTTGTGCCAGAACTTCTTAACTTAATGTAATCAAAATTATCTAGTTTGTTCTTAATTATGTTCTCCATTTTTTCCTTGGTCATAAAATGCCTCCCTTTCCTTAGATTTGATAGGTAAACTATTCCTTGATCTCCTAGTTTGCTTATAATATTGTCTTTTATGTGTAAATCCTGTATCCATTTTGTTATTATCTTAGTATAAGGTATGAGATGTTGGTCTAATCTGTTTCTGCCATATTTTCCAATTTTACCAAATGTTTTTATTGAAGAGATTTTTTTTTATCACAAAAGCTGGACTCTTTGGCTTTATCAAACAGCAAATTACTATAATCGTTTCCTGCTATTACTTCTAATCTATTCCACTGATCCAACACTTTATTTCTTACCCAATACCAGACAGTTTCACTTCTTGGTAATAGATATGTTGATGTAAAATTGTCATGAATTGACAATGATGTAAGAAATGGTTAAAGAGTTTTGAATTTAAAAGTGACTTTCAATACATAAGCAAATAGCAAAGGGGAAAAAATATAAGACAAATATATTGATTCTTTTATGCTTGGAATTAATGGATCAAAAGTAGAAGTCTTCATTTTTTTTAGCAACAGATTGAAGGAAAGGAGGGCATAAATTACATTGTATTCTTACAGAACATATTGACATTTTTCTCCAGTAAACTAGTAACATTTCTCTTAAACAGAGGATAATCAGGTATTTAATTCATAATCACATTTGGGGAATACATTCAGTCAGAGAAAAAAAAATCTTAATACCTATCATTTTCATAAGCATTTTGAAGATGTAATCATCTTTGCTGGGATTTCTAACCCTCTATAGAAAAATATTAGAAGAACTCAAAGGGAGAAACACATGATCATTTTGCTTCTAGACTTATTTAGAAATGATTACATATCTATGCATATAAACATACATATATGTCAAAGTAAAACCAAATATTGAAAGAGGGGGAATTAAAGGAAAATGTCTTTGATTACATGTTTTCTATTTTTTTTCCAGAAAAATAAGACTTTTAATTTTTTTCCCCAAGGAGGTGGAAAGCAATGAAACCACTGCATGCAAATTAGACTTGCAACTAGGTAACTATGTCTAGAAAGTTTTTGAAGCTTTATTTCATTTTATATTGTACTACAAATATTTTGAAATCTTATCATTTGGTCATAGAGTTCTACTCTATTTCATACTAGCAAGGTCAATCTTATATAGATGCGTAATATTCAATTACTCACTGTCTTCACTCTTTCGGTTGACTTATTTCTTTGAATATTTGATTTAAAATGTTTAATCAAAATGCAATCCTTCTAACTCTAAACAATAATGAATTTATATTCATTACATCATGGGAAAGGTGCGAATGCATCAGGCTACCAATCATGGAAGGCACACCTACTCCCTAGAAAAATATATGTTCCTTACCTTGTCCTTTGCCATTCTCAAAATGTTCCTCATCTTACTTTGGTGATTAATGATCTGACCATTCCAACCCCACCTCTGGGGATACAGATGCTTTTTCCATGAACCTATCTCCCCTTCTGGGATAGGCTGCCCCCAGATATGAAAGATTGCACCATTTGAGAGCAGCATCATACTTTCATTGTGAATTTTATGCACAATGGAATTGTTCTTTGCACTATTTTACTCCTCCTCAAATTGAATTTTTTTCTCAAGCTCAGTTAGGATTAGTTATAGAAATGTGCAATTACATTTATTCATGATAAAATATGTCAGAAATAGAAGTTAGTATATTTTGGCATCCTCATACATGGAAAATCATCTGAATCATCTCAGACTAGAACTAATTCTTGCATTACTAAATTTAAATCCAAAGGAAAATCCTTGTTCCATTTTTGACACGAACCAACATACATATTAAGATTTTAGTTCAAGTGAGTGATATTTTGTTTGGGGTTGTGACTATCTTCCTATGAACAATAGGTATATATCTTAAGACTAGGATGTCTGTTTCCTCAAACTCTCACCAATACAACTCTTTTACTCACAAACTGAGTCCTTTGATAATCAGTCTTCAATAATGAAAGGTCTTTTGATAAGAAAAATCAAACAAATGGCTTTTGGTGCAAGGTTTATAGAAACTAGTTCTTCTTGATGAATTCCTGTCATCTGATATAGATGAATTGCATTCCCCAAAAGATTAATATATTTCAGAAGTGATTATTTTTTCCCTGTTATTTTTGTGATACCTAAAAGATCATGGAAAATGGAAAATTTTATAGAGAACTAGAGAAATCAAATCTATTTCAGAGTTTATTGCTTTAAGAGCAATAAAAGATTCTACACACCATAGGCCAATGAACTTGACTTTTCATTCTGAGAAAATTATTAAATTGATAATAAAACATGAAACACTAGTTCTTCAACATATAAAAAAGGAACCTGAATATAAGGAGCCAGAATGGCTTCATCAAGGAGTAGATTATACAGGCAAACCTTATGTACTCTATGATCACTATTAATTAACTGATAGATAGGGAATATATTAAAAAATAATTTATTTAAATTTCTTCAAAGTTTTTCATAAAGAATACATAGATATTTTAAAGACATTGAACTCAGTAATTTGTTCTTAATTATTTAATATCAAAACAAAAATGTGCCTCCACGCAAAAGGAATATTATATAGACAAATTTGTGATTCTGTGCATTTTATAATGATGCTAACAATTTGGATAAATAAATAGTTATTTAGCAAACTCTCAGATAAAAAAAGTCAGGAATTATGACACTGGATGAGAGTAATGAACAAATGAAAAACATCTTTGATATCTTTACTAAAGAGCTTTAGGTTGAATGTAATCAGATTAAAAATACATAATCATAAATAATAAAGCTTACTCAGTTTTAAAATAATTTCACGATTTTGAGGTAGGGAGTCATGATTAGTCAGGTAACTTGTTCAAAACAGAAAAGAAAAAAGTTATATAGTTTTAGCGGACAATGAACATTATAAGATTTAGAATTATATTTTAACATTATCCAAAATAGTTCATGCCTTCATCAGCTTATCAAGAAAACTTTGGCTTTCAGGAAAATTAGGCCAATTATCCTTTTCTACCTTGTCTAAATGAAACTACATGTAAAGTCCTGGAAACTACATTTAAACAGCTATTTTGATAGAGTTCTTTTGGAAGATGATGATTGTTTTTCTGTGTATTAGCAATGCACAAAAATGACATGACTGTGTTAAGCTCTTAAATGTGTGTGTAACTAGGGCTAGTCTGTCTGATACAAACTTGGAATGCTCTATCACAGATAGGATACAAATAGTTCATGTGAAACCTTAGATGGGGTTATTTTAAATTCATGAATTTTATTTTTTCTTTCAGCTACTTCAATTATACTTTGCTCATAGGCCATAGCATTCTCATTGTTAAGAGCATGCTATGCTGGGCAATCTTGTGACAATGTCTCCATTGTTATATAGTCAATTCCAAAATTATTAAAATCATGATTATGACTTTGAGAGTGTCATGTTACAGTATACATGATAAATATATATATATATATATATTTATAATATTATATTACATTTTCTGACCTCACTGCAAGCACTTGCCTTGTGTGACTTCTCCATAAAAGTCTTTTTTTGCATACTTTTGCTTGGCATGCAAGCAATAGGACCAATCCACTGAAGTTGCACTCTCTGTAGCAGAATTTGAATGGTTTTCAGTTTAGTTACAGAAAGGGTCTCAGTATCTATTGTCTTTTCCTGCCAGGTGATCTTCAAAATCTTCCTAAGACATTTTAAATGGAAGTCATTTTGCTTCCTTGCACAGAAATGATATATTATCCAGGTTTCCCAGGCATATAACAATAAGGTCAACACAATGGCTCTATAGACCTTCAGTCTGATCACCAGTCTAATACTTCTATTCCACCCTTTCCCTCTGGCATCCCACATACTGACCTGACCTTTGTAATGCATTTGTCAACCTTATTATTAAGGTGTACATTCCTGGAATCCACACTGTCAAAGTAAATGAACTTATCTATAATATTCAAAACTTCCCCATTTTCTGTAACAGATGTTTCCATGTATGGTTGGTTTGGTGCAGGCTGATGGAACCACTGTGCTTTCTTGCTATTAATTGTATGGTCAAAATTGATCAAAGTGGCAAAGATTTGATGAATATTTTGTTACATCTCAATGTCAGTGGTTGCACTGAGTGCCCAATCATCTGCAAACAGAAAATCAGGAACCAGTATTTCCACAACTTTGTTCTTGGTTTTTAGCATTTTCAATTTGAAGAATTTGCCATCAGTACAGTAGTAGATCTAGATACCATGTTCATCCTCATTGAAGGTGTTTGACCATGGCTAAACACATCATGCTAAAAAAGCATGAGAGTCAGGACACAATCTTGTTTCACTCGTTAGAGAATGGGAAATCTTGAGAGCATTTTCCACTATCCAGAATCCAGGAAACCATTTTGCAAATCTTATGTATTTCTCTGGACAGCCAAATTTTCTATTGAACTTCACAAGTGACAGTATCAAGACCTTGTTCAAATCTGAAGACTTTGAATATAGACCTCTCTTTTCCCAACATTTCCCTTGGAGTTTTCAGGCAACAAACAACATATTGACCCATTCCTATGCCCTTTCAGAAACCACACTGATTCTAAGGTAGATGACCATCTTCCAGGTGAAGGAGCAGTCTTTTAAAGAGGACACTGGTAAAAATCTTGCCCACAATGATTAACCCTGGTGAATGTCCCTTCAGCTTTATTGAGATGGATTTTATAAAGATGACTTTTCTAGAAGAGGATAATCATGATAAAGAACACTGGGTTCATGTCCCTTAGGAATATGAAATAAAAGAACTAAAAATTTCCCAGAAAGCAGAAAAAATGATCTAAATGTCCAAGGCAGGGGTAGGCATGGGGGATAGAGAAAGGATTAAAAAATATTCTCAAGTATTTGTCACTTGGATTGAAGTTTCTTCCAACAAAAGGAAGGATTACAAAAAAAAGTAAAAGTTACAAATCTCTAAATACAGACTTGAGATGAAATAGGAAGGGGAGGAGGAAGAGAAACAACAAAGTAGAATGGACTGATTTTGTGGATACCTTTTTTCCAATTATTGGAATTCTATAAGAAGGTTCAAGAAAAATACTTGCAATATATAATTTATGAGGGAATTTCTTTTCAGATACAGATTGCAGTGGTTAATTTCTAAGGAAATACTTTAAATTCTGACTTTTTTATTTACATTACTTCTGGTGAGATACTGCTTTTCTTTATTTCTTCTGAATTATCATTTCTTCTTTATTGGGGTGAGAAATTATCTTTTCCTTCTTAAACTTTTTCACAAGAATCCATGAATTATTTTTGCATTCTTTTAATATTCAACTCAGAATCATATCTATTGGTGAAATAATGATGTGATCCTCTTTCTTGCATCATTTTCCCCTCTAAATAGATTTTGAATTAAATAGGGGTAAGCTATGTCTCAATAATTTTTAAATGTCCTTGGTGATTCATTTTTTCAAATTGCTAATTAATGCATTTTTTAATGATGTGTAATAGTATGGTGCATTTCTTTGTGTAGTCTTGGAAATTCTTATTGTAATAAAGTCAGTAGTTACTACAGAATAAACATTATGAATGAAGGATAAATTCAGTCCATTTCCCAGACTGATGACTATACTTATGATTTTGTCCCATAATTAAACCTAGAAATTCTGAAATAGGAACTAGAAAAACCTGAGAGAACTTATGACTTGGAAGGGATAGATGTTTAGTACACTTGACCAACAAGGGAGGTTTTAGTAAATATTAGTGCAGTTCCAACTTATTTTCATTTTTAAAACTCTTAATATTTTCACAAAAGGTTTTATGATTCAGTTTATAAAACTGTCACACATGAAACATGGAAAGAAAGAAAAAATCATAAGAGAGACATGTTTTTCTAGAAGTAATTTTCTTATGTAACTCCATAATATTTTAGCATCTTTTCTATGAAATTCTGTTTAGGCTTACATTTAAGTTTAAGATAAATTAACTTCTGTTTAGATTTGAGACAGAAAGATCAGAATTCAAAATCCAGATGTAATTCAGTTTATGAGTCGAAAATTGATTAAGTCAATTTATTTCTGTGTTTTACTTTCCTCAACAAAAAAAAAATGAGGCCAATGCTTCCTATTTTTTTAAAGTAATGAAGCATAAATGCCAAATATGAGTTGACTTTTTTCAAGTTTTAATGAAATAAAATATAAATTTATATTTTAAGTGTATTTAAATCTATATTACATATATACATAAATACATATATAACACTATAATACTACATATAAACTCTATAACTATGATTTATTAATGATAATTCTGGAGACAAATGAAAGCTGTGTTATAGTTTGATAGAGCTTCTATAAAGAATCTGAAATGACTAAATTCAATTTTTGATCAGAATTCTACATATTAGCAAATAGTAGAATGAATCTGTATAATGCCATAACATATTCAGTGCTATAAAATGCTTAGGACACTGTCTGTGAAATAGAGAAAAAATGGGATAGATTTGCATTAAGAAGAGGGGCCTAGGTTAGAATCCTTCCTTTTCCACTTACAACTGTGATTTAAAAAAATCCTTTATGTTTCATTCTCTGTTTATCTTTATATAAAATGAGAGAAGTAGATGAAGTTATTTTACTCTGAATCTTTAAATCCTGATGTGTCCCTTGTGCTACATAGTATGATATTGGATGCTACTGCATCTTCTGAAAAAAAAGACAGGTAATAAGGTCACAAATTACAAATTTATTTTTACTCTAAATGCAAAATGGGAAAACACAAGGGAAATTTTTGTTAAGTTCATATGAAGTAGATTCTGAAGAGTTGGGGGATATATGCTAGTTCAATAGTAAGCAAAGAATTCTGAAGCTCAATTTAAGCTAAAATAGTTAACTAAATGAATTTCATGTTAACATTTCAAGTTATAAAGGAGTAACAAAGAGATGAGAATTGCAAAGTGCAAAGGTAAACTAAGGGAATTAGTTCATTAATCTTGTATTCATCATTTCCTCCTTTCGTCCTCCACCTTCTTTAAGTCTTTCCCTAGATTTCTATAATTTCTCTCTGCAAGCGATTAGGAAGATATTGATAAACTAGAAAATTTCAAGTGGCATTGAAACAAGAGGATCACAAACTTGAATCTATGTTATAACAGGATACTTGATTTGAAGATAGGAAGAACTTGAAACATTTAACCCAAGGACAAAATTTTAAAAAATCAGTAGAAATTGAAGAGAAGCAAACATGTTTTTGATATCAGAGTAAAATCACAGTAATTAGAGTTAATTCAAAGTAGATTGAGTTTCCATTGCATATAGAGATTTATATCAAAGAATATTTTTAAACAGAGGTTAGATGACCATTTGTCATGGAGGTTTTATTATGAATTCCTTTTTCAAATAAAATTGGAATAGATGACTTCTACTGTTCTTTTCATTTTATAATTGTGGAATTTCTAACATCCTTTCAACAAATTTGAAAAATCATCAATTAGAATTGAATTCAATCCATTAATCACTAACTTAAGCAAAAACTGAGACAGTTTTAAATGTCTCTGTTCTGTGTTCATCAAAAAACAAAGTCTGAGTATAGTATAAAGGAACTTTTATTATTTACTCATATACAAGTGAAGGATAACTCTGAGTATAGCCATCGTCTTTTTTTTTAAAGGATTAATGATCTGTTCTAGGTCCCATTTCTCTCTCTCTCACTATCTCTCTCTCTCTCTCTCTCTTCTGTGTGTGTGTATACATGTGTGTATATACACACATGTATATATACACATACACACACACACATATATATATATATAGTAATTTGAAATTAAAATTATTAAGATAGGTTTTATTTTTCCTTTTCCTTGAGGATATGCATTTCAAGATATTTGGGAATTAATATAGACAATTGTCAAGAATTTAATGTCTGTTATGGTAAATCTAATATAGAAATTCAAGGAATAAATTGAGTTTACCAAAAGATTTTGTGCAGTTTTATAACTGCAAAAAATACACTGAAAATTCAGATTTATGTATACATATTACAGATATTATATTATATAAATACAATGTACACACATAATATAAATATGGATATATTTAACATATGTTTATGTATTCATTAATATATGCATATCATTACATTTATAAAGATTTGTTTAATTAGTAAATACTCTAAATGTCTACTTTCACCAAACTACAGTGTATCTTCATAATGTATGTATATAATAAAGGCAAAAATAATATATTTATTTTGCATTAATTACTCATATACCAGTTTAGATGGAGCATATTTCAAATTAATAAAGTATATTTGTAAAGGGTTGAAGTATCTCTCATAAATAGTAATGGTATGACCTTAGATAAATCTTTTAACCCAAGAGGGCTACCAAAAACTTTCTAAATTGTAAGTTTTAAAGAACGTGCCAACCTGCACTGGTAGATAGTATTTCTTTATGAGGAAGTTATTTATGCCAAAGAAATCACAGACCCAGTTCCTATACCTAAAATGTTTTGAGATATTTCTGCATTTATCTCTATTAAATTAGAAAGTTTACCTCACTTACTTCCTGATCAACCATCAAAGATTTGGGTATCTTTCTCCAGTCAATTTGAACCAAACACTTAAATGTTTAGTTATGTTACAGATTTTACTTTATTTTTACTTTAATTTTTATGGATACTGAAGGCTTAATATGAAATCATACCAACTGAAACTAATTCTTTTTTTGAGAAAAATATAACAATACTTAACTACTAAGACTATAAATTGTGCAAGAAACTTACAAGAAAGCATTAAATTTCTCATAGATACAACTACCTATATCCAAGTATACCCATTACTTCTCCTCAGAATATCTTGGGATATTTCACACATTCATACTTGATTTGTTCTTGGGAGAGGGATTGAATGAAAGAAAAATTGCTTGCTTAAAAATGATCAAGTCTCTTAGAATATATGAAGATATATGAGATAGTCTTTGTTTAGCCATGAGAAAAGAAGCCGAATGAAAGAAAAGACTTGTTTTTTGCACTTGGAATGAATGAAACAGGTGTTTTAAGACCCAATTTCTATTGTATAATGACAATTTTTGTTTTGGAATTTTTTATTTTTTGTTTACTTCAGTATTTTTCTTCCTATAAATAAACTGAAATAATTTTAGGTGCACAGTATTGGACCATCTTCTATAGGTATTGTTAAGATTAACATTTAATTTTTTACATTCATAGAGAAATTAAGTTAACAAAGGCTAATATAGACAAACCTAGAAGTAATGCAATAGCATAGACATCTTTATTAAAAATGCTTGCATTTGAATTAAGGTGCTATTTCCATTAGTAGGTATGAAAGAAATTATTTGAAAAACCTCTTTTTCCTAAGTTAGCTTGTGTTATGATGATCATATACTAGAAAAATCTTGAGTAGTAAAGGATATTTTATTTCATAAATCTTAACCACTCATATTAATCCAAATTTGCTATTTTAATGATTTTGTCTTTTTTATAATTTTGATATTTCCAGGTTATTTTTTGTTTTAACTTAAAATTCATTTTGAATTCAAAAATTTAAATTCCCCATAGTTCTTAACATCACTCCTATGCACTCATAACCCTGTCCTAGACCTGCAATGACACATTTCTTACTTGATTTGAGTGGGTGCAATTGAAGTTATACAGAATCTCTTGCTGAGATCCTGATGCAAGTACAAGGGGAAGGGGAAAAAAACTCCTAAAAGAAATTAACAGCCCTCTTATTGCTAATTAAAAGCTCTTTGCTTTCCATCCACATGGCCAGTACAGCTGCTTCACAATCTCTCACCACTAAGGAAACACATAAATTTAAAGACAATATTGTGAGCAGCACCTGGTCCTTTCTGCACCTGCCGTGATGAGAGTGTATTTCATACTGACAGTAAATTAACATTCTCTGGGGCCCAAAAGAATGGTTTTTTCCTCATTCAACTTCTTCCATTTTCCCTAGAGATAAAGAGACAGTAGTTTTGCTTCCATTTTCGATACTAAATATATCATATCGGTTTTTGCTTCACTGATGCAGACACCTGCCTCCTGCTGTAAATGTTGTGTTCTAGTTTTGAAAGATTTCCCCAGGGTTCTACATTCAAGTATTGGCTTGTAACTATGGCTTAATATCATGTCAAAATCTCTTAAGGAAGATACAGCTTGTCAAGTCATTTCAAGATCAGACCTACATCTAGTGAAATTCTGAAAATGTCCTTTGAGTGTTTGAAGCATGAACAGACAAATAAAAGGCTAACAAGTCATTTGTAAAGATAATAGCTAACAGCATGCATTTTCCATTTCTCCCCTTTCCATTAAATGCTGATAAGAGAAAGAGAGCAGACTGAAGAGCGCTGGTATGGGTTATTTATAAACAGGTCAGCAAATCCCCCAAATTTAGTTTTTCAGACATGGAAGGGTGTGGGGAGGGCATGATATAGTTTCTTCAAGCAGCACTGGCAGCCTTATGTCAAAGTGTTTTGACAAAGATAGTTTTATCTACAAATAACAGAAATTTTTCTACAAAATATTCCTATAAAAGTGGATTTATGAATTTTAAAAGTCAAAACTGTATTTTAATTTATTGAACTTAGTCTATTGGTGGATCTTAGAAGGTTTTTTTTTCTATAGGTTAACTAAAATCATTGGTGGTAGTGGAAGGAGAAGAAAGATTTAGAGGTTTCTTTTTTTTAAAAAAGTTGTCAAATAACAATTTATATAGACAAAAGAAATAAAATAATGATCTGTTAACTAATATGGATGCCAGTTGGAAATTTTAATATTCTGTATTAAGTCTCATCCATAAATATAAATATAGTCACATGCAAATACATCTATGCATATATGTTACATGTGTATGCCTGTATAGGAATATACATATATATATACATATATATATATATATATATACACATATACATATGTGTACACACATTTATGTTTTGTTGTTCAAATTAATTATTTATAAATAAAAAGAAAACTGAGGACCAAGTTAAGGAGTTGTTTAGCTCAACAATCCCCCTTCAGGGGGATTTTCAAGGTTCCTCCATAGGAGTCCAATAAGATGCAGAAAGAATGAAGCCAGGGAGCTCCAGATTTATTACATTAGTAGTTAGTAATACTTGTGGGATATTTACATAGGAGCAATCTAGAACAGTACTTGGATGGGATATTAAAATTCCTACAACGATCTTTCTCCCAACCTGTATGGTTATTATAGAAATTAGAGAAAGGAGGAGGAATTGTAGAGTACTAGTGGGGCATTGGCTGATATTTTGGGGTTAATTTTCTCATCATTGGGCTCAGGTTTCAGGCACCTGGATGTCTCATCAGTGCTTTTTTGGAATGGAGTTCTGTACATACAGTCCTGGTACTTGTAGTTGAAGTCATGCCCCAGGCAGTGTGTTTTCTTTTGGTTTACATTAATCTGAGCTCAACAGTATTAATTGATAGTGACTATATTATTCTTATTAAGATATTCATTGAAAGAAACTTTGGAAAGTAAATACACATTATTCATGCCTTTTACTGCTTTTGGGGTCTACATTATGACTTTCACCAACTGAGACCTTTCACTTACCAAGCAGGGTAGGATGAGCCCAGACAGGCTCTTGCTTCTGTGGTCAAGGTCCAATTTGAATTGTGTTCAAGATGCACCTCCATTTGGGGACTGTAACAGAGGAGGGGTTTGATTGTGGTGGTAAACCTACCAATTTGTAATGCAGATGTCAGATAACTCCTGGAAATCTAAACTCTTTGTGTTCTGGAGGAGTAACATTTCAAAGCTAAATAGACTAGACCATAATGAAACAGATTAGGATAGTATTGTTCTATTGATGAAGATTTGGTGCCTAGTTTGAATTGAACCATGATCTCATACACTGGAAAAAGAAGTCGATAAACTACATTTCTATAGTCAGTGTAGGTATTCCAGTCTAGTTTCTTACTCCTTTACAAGTAGCTGAAAATGGGTCAGTTGGCCCTGAGAGATAGGTGAGAGCCATTTGGAAAGGATGGGCGATGGTCTTTTTTTTGCCTTAGGTAATAGCAGTTGGGCTCAGATCCCTTAATTTAGAGAGGTAAAGATAGGCTCTAGTTTAATAACTTGACAGATCCTGGAGAAACCAGTGGGAGCTCTGAGGAGAGGGTTTTGTTTTGTTTTGTTTTGTTTTTTTGCATAGGGCAGGACCATCATGGAATGGCTTTGCCCTGAGAGAGGGACCTGTGTCTTTCAAAGTGTTGGTATTCTGGAAATATCCAAGGAGATTTTTTTCTAAGTAGTGGACTCACAGCAGAGTAGAACAGCCCTAGGAATGGCAGACTGACATTGTTCTTGTGTGAAAGCTCTTGTCAATCATATGATAGCTATTAGTAGCTCACATGTCAAAGAAAGACTGTAACTAAAAACTGAATGAAATAGCTCATGATATACCAAGTTCTCAAATACTCCTTCCAAATGTCACAAGCCAGTATTCCCTGGCATTGGTGGTGCTCTGTTGGTCCTTCCTTATATGGGTGGAAAAGAAAATAATTTAATGCCAAGATACTCTCAAAGTAGCTAGACAATTTCCAATAGTCCTGTTTCCTATAAATCAGGACAAGGGCAAGTGAGCAGGATTTCTTGCAGAGCATACCCCTCACTATAATAGACATAATTGTGCAATTCATGCCTTCACTCATTTGTTTGGTTGCTGTGGTCTTCTTTAATAATGAAGGACTAGTGGTCGTGTAGCACACCAGCCTGAAGCTACCTTTTCTTCTCAAATACCATTTTTCTAATTACTTTTACTTTGACTATTGTACATTGAATTGTTTCTTCATGATTGTTAAACAGGATAATACTATTATTTCTTATAAATGGCTTCTAAAACTTGGCTTTCACAATAATTGCTTAATAATGATTATAAAAGTAATACTTAGAATTTTATGATAATTTAAAAGGAAATGCTAGGGATAGTATGCTATGGCCATTCAAATACCCTTTCAGTTAATTTGCTTTATGGCTGACTTGTTTTAATGCCAACTTGTACTATCAATCCCTAGAGTAATGATCAAATCATCTTTCATGTCTCTGAGGCAACATTGGGAGCACTGAAAGAATAAATAACAATGATAAAAACATTGATACCTCTCTCAGAGAAGGATAGTGAAGAATAATTAGTTTACAAAGTGCCTTTTACACAAACCATATTGAGGACTATGCCTACATCAGGTTGGCAAGACTATTTTCAATTTGCTTTATTTTTTTATTTACTTGGTTGATTTCACACATGGAAAACTCAAAATGATGCCAGTATCCTAACTCACCCTTTGTTTGAAATGGGTGAATGAAAGGGAAAATAAAATAACCGGAATTTATGCTCAGGAAAATATACTATAACTACTTTACTGACGAATTTACATCTGTAGAAAACTGAGACCCACATAAATAATTTGAAATAAGTTGTGGTACTCAATGTAGGAATAGAAAATGACGAGTTTAAGAATGATTGAAAAAGGTTTGCTTAAAGTCAAAGATCTAAGAAGTAATCATACCATCACTGTAGTAAACCATAATATCTAGAAAATCAATTATTTAAAGAGTCAAGGGGTGGCTTGGTAGTGCAGTGGATAGAGTACCGGCCCTGAAGTCAGGAGGACCTGAGTTCAAATGTGACCTCAGCCACTTAATAATTACCTAGCCATGTGACCTTGGGAAAGTCACTTAACCCCACTGCCTTGCAAAAACCTAAAAAATTAAAAAAAGAAATAGACTAAAGAGTCAAAAAATATTCTCCTATTTACTTGATAATACATAACAAGTTCCAGTATTTTAATATGGTCAAAAATGTTTTGAATCAATATAGGGCTTACATTTTCAGATTCTGTATTCAATTTGGGTCAAACCTGACTATAGCCTTCTTGAGACTTCTAATATGTCATTGTGCTGGCTTCTGGCTAATCATAAAACCATGAACATGAACATGAATCAGATTACCTGAGGCTATGATGTCTTTAATGCTGCAACATTACCCAAAAAACTATTTCCCTTGAGCATACCACATCCATAGCTGTCCATGTTAATACCTCCTTCTTGTTTCCAATCCCACACCTTAGGCACATAGACCCTGAAGATGAATAGGGATGTACTTTGCTCTCCCCATTACTATCCATCAGTTACCAAAATTTGAAACAAATATGTAATATGCTATCTTCCCCTATAGTGATCCTTGTTTGCTGCCAATTAATGTTTTTCTGGTCCCTTTCTAACTTTCTAATTATTGTCTACCTGTATGATAAGCATATATATTTGTCTTGGATTTTTCTTTTCTGATTAAACTTGTTTCTTTTTTCACTTTCTGGTATTTCCAAAAGAGACAGAGCAAGAATATAAATTCTTCCCTCTTCATTCAGCAGGTTCCCTGTGCTTGGCAATAAAATCATCATTTAACATCCCTGAAACTTCAAGTATATTGACATTCTTCAAGAAGAATTTTCCTGAACATCTGTATGTGTGGGAGAAGACAATTTAACCAGATACATGGGTAAATCTGAAACTCTCTTTATATAAAAGGAAGCCTACATGTTTTCCTATAAATCAAATGGTAAAAGTATTTCGTCTGTGAATTATGAATTTTTTTCATAGATTTTTTACCTTTAATTTTTGTAATCCGGAATAATGTGATTAGTTTGGCATAAATCATATCATTATAAATATATTAATGTCAAAACAATAATCTGAAAATATGACAATGTTGATTATATGAATGAAAATAAAGCAATACTAAGTTATTAACAATACAGAAAAGGAATATGAAAAATGATGTAGAAGATGTGGAAAATTATGACAGTAATGTATCTCCAGAAGAATTTTCTAATCATTTTGGAGTACAAATTAAAACCATGTCCCAAAAGAGTGAAAACTATATAAACTTTGGTTCAGCAATATTTCTAGCAGATTTGTATACTAGAGAAATCAAAGAAAACAGAAAAAAGAGGTTATTCATAAATATTTATGGCAGCTCTTTCTTTCTTATAACAAAGAATTGATCATTGAGGTAATGCCCATCAATTGTGAAATGACTGAGCAAATTGTAGTAAAGGATTTTGATGTAATACTATTGTGCTTTAAGAAATGACTGACATAATGGTTTTTGAAAATCTGGAAAGTTTTAAATGAACTGATTAAAACTGAAGTGATTAAAATTAGTAGATCATACGACATGATCATCATATGATATTGTCATCAACTTTGAAAGACATAACTCTGATTAAGACAATGATCCTATAGAACTAAAAAAGAATCCATAATGAAAAATGATAAAAACCTCCTGAGCAAATTTATGAGCAAATTGAATCATGCCTTTTCCACTTTTGTTGCTACATTTTTTTTTGTTTTTGTAAAAGATTTTATTTATTTTGAGTTTTACGCTTTTCCCCTACTCTTGCTCCCCTCCTCTCACCCCCAACAGAAGGTAGTCTGTTAGTCTTTACATTGTTTCTATGGTATACCTTAATCTAAATTGAATGTAATGAGAGAGAAATCATATCCTTAAGGAAGAAAAAATAAAGTATTAGAGATAGCAAAATTACGTAAGATTTTTTTTTTCTAAATTGAAGGTAATAATCTTTGGTCTTTTTTTTTTCAAACCCGAAAATTCTTTCTATGGATACAGGTGGTATTCTCCATCACAGATAACCCAAAATTGTCACTGATTGTTGCACTGATGAAATAAGCAAGTCCATCAAAGTTGATCATCACCCCCATGTTGCTGTTAGGGTGTACAATGTTTTTCTGGTTCTGCTCATTTCGCTCAGTATCAGTTCATGCAAATCCTTCCAGGCTTCCCTGAATTCCTATCCTTCTTGGTTTGTAATAGAACAATAGTGTTCCATAACATATCTATACCACAGTCATTACTCAATTGAAGGACATTTACTTAATTTCCAATTCTTTGCCACTACAAAAAAAAGGCTGCTATGAATATTTCTGTTCAAGTGATATTTTTGTCCTTTTTCATAATCTTTTCAAGGTATAGACCAAGTAGTTGTATTGCTGGATCAAAGAATATGTACATTTTTCTTACCCTTTGGTCCTAATTCCAAATTGCTCTCCAGAAAGTTTGGATTAGCTTACAGCTCCACCAACAATGTATTAGAGTCCCAGCTTTCCCACATCCCTTCCAATTGCTGTTGCATTCTTACTGTTTCTTTTATTTTCTTTTGCAAAATATAAAAATATACATTTCATGATTCCATATATATAATTGGGATTATATTGCTTATTTTCTCAAGAATTGGGGCAGGACCTAGAGGAATGGAAAATTTAAAATTTTAAAAAACAATTTTTAAATTTAGATATTTCGGGAAATATATGAAATATATGTACAATGTTCTCCTGATTCTGCTCATTTCACTTACCAGTTTATGTAAGTCTTAACAGACTTTTCAAGCAATGTGATTCTTAAAAAAGACCCCTCAGATTCTTAGAGGGATGCCAAATGCTGCTTCCAGTGACATGATGACCCACTGACCTGGATGTAGGGTTGTGACTTTAGCTCACAGTGTATCAACAAAAGTTATTTTGTCACTTTGCAATAAACACAGCACTTTGAGGAAGGTTAAAAAAAAGGGGTAAAAAGTAATGGGTGATGTCTGTTGATTCACACAAACTGGATTTATGTTAGGCAGAACTGTGGTGGTTCTTGACATCTCTCACTCCCTTACAGTCATATGAATCCAATTAAACCAAGACAAAATCAAGACAACTATAATGAGTCAGGACAGAGTGCACAGTTTTGGTGTCTTTAATATTTAACCAAACCCCAAACACTCCACACTGTCTACTTCAGCTACCTTTGATGGTTTCTGGAATAAATTATTCTCATATGTCCATTTGGCTGCATAAAATCTTCACTTGCTTGAAATAGATACCACCCTAACACTTGGACTATTTAAAGATCCCCTGGTGATTCTTAACCTAGTTTTAGTCCAACTATTGAAATGATTTACCAGGGTGTTACCACTGCACATGTTGCAGCTTCTTGGAGTTACAGGTAAGAACTGGGTCATTCAGGTAGACATCAAACAAAGGTGGAAAGTAGTTCTGACAAGGGGCTGCCAGTTTTCACTCCAAACACACTAGTCTTCCTTGAATATATACCAAACATCCCAATCCAACATGAACATTAATGTCAGATTTACATTCCTAACATGGTAACACAATGACATCAATTTATTGCTCAAAACAAACAATCAAATGCCTTATCTTGTAGTTTATAATCCACTAAACCCATTCCTTTGAGCCTAGCATTCAAAGATTTTTATACTTTAACTGACCTACTACCTACACTTATCTCAATTTATTTTCTCTCATTCTTTGCCTGCACACCAGCTTGCTTTACCTCTTTCTGAAAACTTATTCTTTAGTATGCTGGTTCTATAATATACTCCCTTTGATTTGATTAATATTTATCTAGTATCTACTTTTTGCCTATGATAAGCATCCATTTATCCTTACAAAACACTATTGATATTTTATACAAAATGCCTTTAATTCAATCCAAATGAAAGAGATTTTTTAACATCTATAAAAATTTGTAATCTTATGTACACATACTATTTCTAGAAACCATATAATTTTATCTATACATATTTCTAAAAATTTTATTAAATTGAAAGTTCAATGATAGAAGGAACTGTAATTCTATCTTATTTATATTCATATAACTTCCCACTTGAAGTTATATTATCATGTTTAATAGTAACTTGTTAAATGTTGATTCAGAAAACTAATGAAATTAAAATAAACTAAATTATAATTTCAATTTAAAAAATAATTACAAGGATATTTGCTTTTTACCAGAAATTTACACTACTTTTTAATACATTTGAATTACCAATGACTATAGATGAAAGCTCACGTTGTTTGGGAAAAAATATAATAAATTTGGAAAATATTGAGGAAGAAGAAAATATTAAATTAAGTAAAACTCATAAATATCACTGTGAATAATGTTTCCTAATTTAGCTTTTATGAATAGTAAAATAGAATGAATGAGGAACAAATCACCTTTATTATCAAAGAATTGTGTAACTGTGAGAAAAAGTGGTTGCATGATTGTAATCAGTAAGTTTAAGTATTTATCTATTTATCTATCTATTTATTTATTAAAATGTCAATAATGTTCATTGGAGTATAAATATGTAGAAGTGGAAAAGATTAAAATATCACTTTCAGAAAAGGTAAGTAATACGATTAATTGTCATAAATCATACTTGTTATAATCATTGTCTTTTAAAAGTTCAGAATTAATCAGTTTTTTATCATCAGCAAGTGCTCTGCAAATTATAGTGTTGATTTCAAGGATTCACTGAGATGATACTTGGTTAGTGTCACCATCATCCATATAGGATGTACTTGATGTCATAGGATATACTTGAACTTGGATATTTCTGTGTCTTAGGACAATTTTATGTTTAATATTCCATGCTGCTTTTCCTATGCATAATATCAATAATAGAAAAAGAAAAAAAGTAAGTTAATATACTGATATTAATAATTTTGTTGAAATTTGGAAAAAAGTCAGTCAAAATGGAATTTGTACATAAATTCATCATATGAATGTTTGAAAAATTGGCAATATTCTATTTTTGTCCTCATGTTTTTCCCTTTTGGAACTAGATTTCTACACATCTAAAAAATATCTTCATCTATGGTTGAAATGAATTGGGACAATTCGGTTCTACAATGCAGTCAAGGGCTAATAAACCAACTGATCTATTTCTACTCCATGTATCTCACTAATTGTTTTCCATAATATGTAAACATATGTTTATTTTTAGACATATTTGAAAGTATTTTGAATGTGTATCACAAAGCAGTTTCTTTATTGAACTCCATTTATATCACATACTAGAATGGAACTGAAATCAAATATCTGGAAGATAATTCTAATCTGTTTTAAATGGTGAATTACTAGCTAATTTCATCCTGATAGGTAGTATCAGATTCATACATTAAGGATATTGTCTCAAGATTAAGATCTTACTTGGATTTAGGTGTAATTACTTTACATTGAAGATTTAAAATATGATAGCATTTCTTGATTAATAATTAATAATTTTTTTCAGAATAAATCCTCTAAAACGACAAGGTCATTTTAAAAAGCAAGTTTACTCTAGTTGCAAATTTCTTTGTCCATTAATTAAGAACTCCTTAATAACAAAAGTTTCAATATTATATGCATTGATAGATCCCCACGAAATAAATTTAATAAATTCTTCTGTCAATCTAATTCTAGAAACAAAGGCAGAAGTATCTGTCAACAACTCAAAGTCAAAGACCAAAAAATGACATCAAGGAATAAGATACTCAACATGAGGGTTGAAGAACAACTTTCTAATGAAGATAATTCTGAATTTTTCTTGAAAAGAGAGTCAGAAATCTTTAGCAATATATCAAAAAATAAATTTGAGAAGGTAAAGAGTTACTGGACATAATGATAAAGTATGATAAATATCAGTCTTGATTAAATACAAGTAGACAGGAATTTTCAAACTTATTATTTCTGTGAAGAGTCACAAATGGAAAAAAGGAATGTTAGAAATTATATATGTTATATATATGTATATATACATACACACACACACACACACACACACACACACATATATATATATACATGAGTATTTAGTCAAAAAAATTTGTGGAAAAGGGTAAAGGGTGTTTTGTTGTGGGATTTTTACTTAATTTCCATACTCATTAGCACATTTAAGTTGAAATTTCTGCTTAGCCTGGAGAATAAGGTTAATGTTCACATCTGAAATGATGCATTAATACATATCATCAGTTATGATTTGATCATAATCAGTGAGAAATAAGGTATCAGATGTGGAAAAAAATCACAAACTCTTGAAACTGAGGATTGGAAGAAAAGTAGGTATTAAATAACAAAAGAATCTGAAACATATAAAAGGACAGATTTTTTCTGGGAGTTATATATCACTACCAATAGCACTACTGATAACATATTTTTCAAGTGACTAAAACTTACTTAAACAATTTTCAATGTGGGGGAGCTAGGTGGTGCAGTGGATAGAGCACTGTCCCTGGAGTCAGGAGGACCTGAGTTCAAATTTGGCCTCTTGTCTAGTTGTGTGACCTTGACCAAGTCACTTAATCTCATTGCCTTAAATAAATAAAATTTAAAGACAAATGCTTTTCATGTGTTGATAATTATTTAAGAATGCAAAGTATTAGGGGATGCATTAAAATAGTCATGATTTAATGAAGTTATTCAATTAAATTGATAGCAATTATTTAATGAAATTGAATTATTGATTTTATATATATGACAACTGAATTCAGCATTAGAGTGATTTAAATTTTTTATAGATAGTAATTAATTTTACCTTAATGTAATGAAAATTTTAGCATTCATTTTTATAATATTTTGTGCTCGGAATTTTTCTCTACCATTCTTTTTTTTTCAACAAAGCAGTAGGGGTTACGTGCTTTGTCCAAGGTGAGAAAGCTATGTAAATATTAAGTGTCTAAGGTCAGATTTGAAATCAGTTCCTCCTGACTTCTGAACTGGTAGATTATCCACTGTACCACCTAGCTTCCCCTTTCCCCCTTATTTATATCCTTCATTCTTTTGAAAATGGCACCTACTATTATCTAAAACTTATTTCTATACTAGTCTTATTTGTTAAAAAAAGAAACAAAGATCAAAAGAAATAAGAAACCAAGAAGTTCAAAATCAACAAAAGTGACCATAGTAAAGAATGAAGAAATTGAAAAAAAAATGCTTCATTTTTTCATTCATGGTATATCTTTATTTTTTATCAAGAAATGGATAGCATTTTCCTTCATGAGACTTTTATGCTCATCTTGTATTACTGTATTGCTAAGGAGAGCTGGATCTTTCACAATTGATCATCATATAATATCACTGATACAGTGTACATGAATTTCCTTGTCCCACACATTTCACTTCATACTACTTCAAAGAAATCTTTCCATATTTTTCAGAAATCTGCTTCACTTCTTATTTCACAAAGGTATTCCATTGCATCCATATACTATAATTTGTCCAGCAATTCCCAAAATAATGAACATTACCTCAACTATAAATAGTTTGCTACCATAAAATGGTTGCTACAAATATTTTTGCACAAGTCGGTCATTTCACTTTCTTATGATATCTCTGGGATATGGAACTAGTAGAGGTATTGCAGAATCAAAGAATAGCCACAGCTTGCCTGCATTTTGGGCAGAATCTTGAATTTCTCAAAATATTAAAGTTCATAGCTCCACCTACAGTATATTAATGTCCAATTTTCTGGACATCCAGAATCATTTTCTTTTTTTTATATTAGTCAATCTAATAGTTTTGAGAGAATCTTTCAGAGTTGTTTAAATTTGCATTTCTCTTATCAAAAATGATTTGGATCTTCTTATGCTATCAATAGTTTTAATTTCCATTATCTGGTAACTGCTTGTTCATATTCTTTGACCACTCATGAATTAGGAAATGACTTGTATTCTTGTAGATTTAACTCTGTTTGTAATATATTTAAGAAATGTGACTTTTATTAGAAGTTCTTGTGGTTAAAATTGTTTCCCAGAATTCTGTTTCCCTTTTGATCTTGTTTGCATTGATTTTGTTTGTGTAAAAGTTTTTCTTTTAATTTAGTATAATCAAAAGTCCACTCTGTATTTCATAATGTTCTCTATCTCTTTCTGATGATAAATTATTCCCTGCTCCAGAGATCTGAAAGAGTCCCTTGTTCTTCTAATTTGCTTATTATGTCACCTTCATGTTTCAATCATTTACCCAATTTGGCCATAGTTCAAGAACATAGTGTCGGTGTATATCTAATTTGTATCCTATTGTAATTTTTCATTTTATTTAACAGGTTTTTTTTTCAAATAGTGAGTTCTTAATCTCAAAACTGGGGTCTTTGCCTTCACCAATCATTGGGATACTATGGTCTTTACTTCTTTGTCTTATATACTTAATCTGTTCCACTGATTTATCACTCTAGTTCTTAGTCAGTACCAGGGATTTTTGCTTATTATTGCCAGATAAGGTAGTTTGAAATCAGGTGTCATTATTAGACCATCTTCCTTTGTAATTTTCATTAATTCCCTTTATATTGTGGACTTTTTGTTCTTCCAAATGAATTTGTTCATTTTCTCTAGCTCTATAAATATTTTTGGAGTGTAAATAGTTTGGTACTACATAAATTAATTAACTTATGTAGAATTGTCATTAAAAATACTGGCAAAACCTTCCCATGAGCAATTGATATTTTTCCAATTGCTCACATCTGAATTTATTTTTGTGAGATTTGTTTTGTAATTGTGTTCAAATAATTTCTGGGCTTGCATTAGTGGCTAGACTCCTAAATATTTTATGTGGTCTACCATTATTTTAAATGGAATTTCTCTTTCTGTATCTTGCAACTGAGCAATGCATGTCATATTAAAAAAATTCAGATGATTCATGTGCTACAACTTGGCTAAAATTTTTAATTGTTGCAAGTATTTTTAGTTGATTTGCTAAATATACCATCATCTTTAAAGGACAGTTTTGTTTCCTCATTGCCTATTGTCATTCCTTTGCCTTCTTTTTCTTCTCTTAATGCTCTAGCTGATATTTCTAGTACTATATTCAATGATATCAGTGAAAATGGGCAGATTGTTTTCAACCCTCATCTATGGTATCGAGCATATTACCATTCTTATTAAAGATTACTTATGGTTTTAGAAAGATACTGTTTATCATTTTAAGGAAAGCTCCCTTTATTTCTACAATCTCTTGTGGTTTTTTTTATTAAAAATAAGTGCTATAATTTGCCAAAAGTTTCTTCAGCATCCATTTATAATTATATGATTCTCCATAATTTTTACTTAATAATGTCAATTAGATTGATTTTTTTACTAATATTGATCTGATCCACTGATATAAATCTTACTTGTTCATATTGTATAATACTTATGATATATTACAGTATCTGTCTTTTTAATATTTTTCTTCAAAATGTTTAAATCAAGGGGATTCTAGGAAGATGGCAGAAAATTTCAAACAGTAAATGTTCCTCACTAATAAGTTAAAAATACATCAAGATGAAAGTAAAATAGCAAAAGCAAAGCAAAATTATGGCAGAGTAGTGTTCCCTCTGGTCTTAAAAAAAATGAAAAAGGAGAGAGAACATAACCATAGACAGTTATTTTGGGGAATAGAGAAAACTGGGCTTTATATTCAGAGGAAGACTCAAATGGCTACCTGATCAAAAGGAATTCTAAAAAGAACTTTAAAAAAAGACTTAAAATCAGATAAGAAACATTGAGTAAAAGCTAAAAGTGAAAATAAAAACAATCCAAGAAAAACAAGAAAACTATGGAAAGTAAATCAAATGGTAAAAGTATATCCAGAATCTTAAGGAAGAAGATGACTCTTTGAAAATCAAAATTGAGCAAGAGGAACCCAGTGAAGTTATAAGAGATAAAGAATTATTAAAAACAAAATATGAAGAATGAAAAAAAATAGAAAACAATGTACAACACCTCACAAGAAAAACAGCAGATATTTGATAACAGATCAAGGAAAGAAAACATAAAAATAATTGAAGCACATAAAAGTTATAATCTTGATAGAGTTATAAAATAGTTATGTACATATAAAATCTTCATACACCAATATAAGAAAGAATTACAAGTCCTGAAGTGTTAGAATAAGAGGGAAAAGAAGAAATAGAAAAAAATTCACTCATTTGAAGGAGATCCTAGGAGGAAAACTGACAAGAACATCGGTTAATGCCAAAGCCTCTGGTTAAACACAAGATATTAAGAGCAGCAAGAATAAAGCAATTCAAATATGGCAGAAACATAATGCAAATTACGTATGACCTAGCATCAGCTACTTTAAAAGACCATATGTTTTGGAACACTGCATATTGAAGAATAGAAGGAAAAGAGCTGTGGCCAAAAATATCATACTGTGAGAAGTAAAACATAGTCAAAAATGAATAAAAAAGGACATTCAACAAATTGCCAAACTGTCAGGTTTTTTTTGAAAAAAAGATCTGCACTTAATAGAAAATTTGAAATACAAAATTCAAAAGAAATATAAACATAAAGGACAAATTACAAAGGATTCAGTAAATACAACTTCTTTGTAGTTGATTAAGAAATAGGATGGCAAGATAGTGTGTTGACACAGAGTAGAGAAATAGCAGAGGCTGATTTCAGGAAATGTTTTAAAATGAAAGATACACACAAGCCAAATTTATATATATCTATGAATATGTAAGTGTGTATGTATTGCTATATGTGATTGTGTATATGTATATACATATTAATGTATATTATATATATGTATATATATATATATTTATATGGATATATGAAAATGTGTGTAACTATTGGGTATATATCTATAGATATATGTGTATGTCTATATATTTACATGTGTATATTTATGCTTTATTCTAACTTTCTTGGGGAACAATGGGAGGAAAAAATATTGCACAGAAGAAAATGAAAAAGGAAACAAAAAGTTGCATGATTTTAAACAAATTGAGCAATATTTATTACATATACTTTCTTGAAATCTAAATTCATTGTTTTGTATTTTGAAACTTCTTATTTTCTGTTGTGCACAAGACATTGAATTTTTATAATTTAAGAGAATTGATTTAAGAGTGATTTACCCAAGGTGAGACAGATAAGATTCCAGGACTGGTGCTCTATCTACTGTGCCACCTAGCTGGCCCAATGATTATTTTTTTTTATTTTGTAAAATAAAAAATAGGTTCCTACTCTATCTTTATGCTTCTTCCTTAAATTTATAAATTTATAAATATTTATAAATATTAGTATCTCATTTATGTCATAAAAGAAGTTTGGTAGAATTCCATGTATTTTAGCAAATAGTTGTTTTGGTATTGGAATTAATTGCTTTTAGAAATGTTTGATAGAATTCACTCATGAACTCATCTAACCCTGGGTATTTTTTTTTTCCTGAGGGAATTAATACCTTCTTTTACTAAGATAGAATTATTTAAGCATTCTGTTTCCTGAAGTCTTGCCTTAGGTGATTGACATTTTTATAAATATAAATAGATTTTAATTGGATTAACAGGTTTTTTGGTATGAAGTTGGACAAAATAATTCTACTTAATTTCTTCTTCATTGATAGGGATTTCACATTTCATTTTTGTTACTAGATATTTGGTTTTCTTCTTTTTAAAATAAATCAAATTAATTTATGACACCTATCTTATTTTTATAGGATTAACTTGTAGAATTATTGATTAAATTTAAATTTTTTCTTAAATATTATTAATCTCACCTTCAATTTTCAGGATATCCAACATTGTGTTCAATTAGAAATTTTTGATTTGTTCTTTTTTTGATCTTTTTATTATACATACATAATTCTTTGATTTGTTCTTTTTCCATTTTGTTGATGTAAAATTTTTTAGAAATACATTTTCCCTTAAATACTACTTTGGTTATATCCCATTAATTTTGGTCTGTTTACTTGTTCTCATTCTCTTGCATGAAATTATTCATTATTTCTTTGCTTTGCTCTTTGGCCCATTTATTATTTAAAATTATTTCCAATTAAATTTTAATTTATCTTTCCATTCCATTTGTTGAATGTAATTCAGATTATGCTTTTTGAAAAGAATACATTAAATGTTTCTGCTTTTTTACACTTATTTTGAAATTTTATACTCTAATACATGGCAAACCTTTGCACAGGAACAATGTCCTGGTGAGGAAAAAAAAAAGTTATTTTCCTTTCTGTTACCATCCACTTTTCTCCAAATGTCTGTCATATCTAAAACTTCTAATAGACTATTTATCTCTAAAATTACTTTTAAAAAAATGAGCAGAGTCAGAAGAACAGTGTAAACCCTAACAGCAACATGGGAGTAATGATCAAACTTAATGGACTTGCTCATACCAACAGGAAAAAATCAGGCACAAATTGGGAATATCTGTGATAGAGAATGCCACCTCTATGTTGTGGAATTTGAATAAAGAACAAAGACTATTACTTTGAATTTTTTTAAAAGTTATCTTATGTAATTCTACTCTATCTTTATGCTTCTTCCTTAAGGATATGATTTCTCTCTCATCACATTCAACTTAGATCAATGCATATCATGGAAACAATGGAAAGACTAACAAACTGGCTTATGTGCAGAGTGCAGGGGGGGAGAGAAGCAAGATTAGAGGGAAAATTGTGAAATTCAAAATAAATAAAATCTTTCAAAAATAAAAAAAAATAATTTGCTTGGATTTATTTAAAGAGGACAGTTGAGTTCCCAATTAGCATAGTTTTGCTTTCTACTTCTTCCTATAACTCACAAGCAGATGATATACCAACTTGGTGTATATATGTTTAATCATGATATTGATTCATTGTCTATAACATCTATTAGGAAGAAGCAATTTCTTCTTTTATTGACTTTAATTAGGTCCACTTTTACTTTGTCTGAGATGAGGAGTTACCTTGTTTTTTGTGTTTTTTTAAACTACAGCTTACACATAATAGATTGTTTCAGTCCCTTACCTTTACTCTGCTTGTCTTTATGTTTCAAGTGTCTTCCTTAAAAAGAGCATAGTGTAGGATTCTAATTTTTGATTCCCTGTATTTCATTCCTTTTAAATGGGACAAACACTGTCCATGAATTTTCTCTAGAAAATTAAACAGCCAAATATTTGAGGCTTATAAGTGACCCTCAGCCTGGTTTGACCTGTATTCCAAGACATATTTATTAAGATGTGGCCACTGTAAATGCTTCTTCTAGCTAGAGATAAGACTTGGGAGATAGATAGACAATCATAGGTGGATGAGTGCCGCTGAAAAGGATTAGGCAAACGCTTATACAAAAGTGAATCTTCTCCATGAGAATTTCATGTGACAAGAGAATATAAGCAGATTTTAAAGAGAAAGGAGATCACTATTTTTAAATGTAAATATTTCAAATGCTTCCATTCCAGGAAGGTAAGGAACATTTTGTTTCATATTTGTACATCTTCAGAGATAAGTCAATACTCTTATAAGAATTGGGTCATAATAAATTCTTCTTGAAACTAAAAACAAACAAGACTTTAGCTCAAAATTCTTTTTATGGTTATTTTAAATGAGTCGAGATAAGTTTCAAACCCATTGGAAGGGTTTGATTAATACCTATTTATTTCTCTCTTCTTGTTTTTCTTCTCTCTCATTTCAGGCTTTCTGTCCTCACCAGTGTTTGTCTCTTGTCTATCACTTCTCCTGATCTGCTGTCTCTTCAGTCAGTTCCTGCCTCTTATCTCTTTTTTTAATTCTCTCTCTCCTCCTACTGGATAATTTCTATATTCAACTACTATATAAAAATTACTTTATTGAGCCAATACTGATGAGAGTTAAGTTTCAAGCAATGCTCTTCACCCACCCCACCATTTCCCCTCTTGTAACAAACAGGCCTTTCATACCTTTTCATGTGAAATAAGTTTCTACATTTCATCTTTCCCCTTACTTCTGCACCCGTTGAACTTTTTTTCATCACATTTTTATGTCATTTCCTCAAATTCACCTTATAACAGGACCCTCTTTCTATGTATATTCCTTCTAGCTGTACCATCAGTGATATAATTTGTAGGAATTTCAAAAATCATCCTACTGTTTAAGGAAGGAAAGAATTAAACACTATATTATTTATAGTTTCCCCCTTTTTAACTTTTTGTACATCTCTTGGGTCTTTCTATTTACAGGTCAATTATTTGGTTTAGGTTTGGTCTTTTCTAATTCATCAAAATAATATTTTCCCCCCTTCACTAATTTTGCTTAATTTTGCCTTCTAAGTAATTCTTGGTTGTAGTCCTAACTCCTTTGCCTTTCAAAATATCAAGTTACATGAACTCAGATAATTTTATATTATAGCTGTCAAATACTGTGTTATCCTAATTGTGGCTCCCACATATTCCAGTTTTTTTTTTCATTTTGGTCACTAATAGTACGTTTTCCTTGACCTGATAGTTCTGAAGAATCTTTTTTTTTAGAATTTTTATTATTTGAGGGACAATGGGGTTAAGTTACTTGCCCAAGGTCACACAGCCAGGCAATTATTAAGTGTCTGAGATCATATTTGAATTCAGGACCTCCTGACTTCAGGGCCAGTGCTCTACTCACTGCACCACCTAGCTGCCCCCTCATAGTTTTGAAATGGAAAAAAATATTGTTTCTTAGAGTTTTAATTTTGGTATCTCTTTCTTAAAGAGATTGATGAATTCTTTCAATTTCCATTTTGCCTTCCGGTTTCATTGCTTCAGGACAATGTACTTTGTTTATTTGTCTTTTTTTTACAAAAACTGTCCAGGAATTTTTCTCTAGAAAATGAAACAGGCATATATTCTAACACATGAGAAAAAAATGAAGAAATGAATTTGGGAAGATAAGCTGTTATTTTGTTCCCCATTTTTTGTTTATTTTGTTTTGTTTTTAACATAACCAATGTTTTGATGTCTTGAATTGCATATTAATTAGGCTACTTAGACCATGCTAACTCTCCCAGTTACCAAATTCCAATGACAAGACAAAAGTCAAAATGACTGGTTATGACAAAGGATACAGGTAGATGACCTTGGTGTCATCCATGTCTGATAATGGTGACATCTGCTTCAACAACTTTCCTGTCAGTTTGAAGTAATTATTCTCATCAACCCATTCCATTGGGGAAGTCTTTACAAACTTGGGGGAGACAACTCCCTAACTAACCAAAATATTTGGGGCCTATAAGTGATGCTCAGCCTGGTTCTACCTGTATGTCAAGACATATTTACCAAGATGTGGCCACTGTAAATGCTTTGTTGAGCTAGAGGTAAGAGTTGGGAGATAGATAGAAACTATAGGTGGATGAGTGCCTCTGAAAAGGATTAGGCAAACCCTTATACAAAAATGGATCTTTTCTCTGAGAATTTCATGTACCCTGGGAATATGAGCAAATTTTAAAGAGAAAGGAGATTGCTATTTTTAAATATATATATATATATATATATATATTTCGAAGTACTTGAAAATAAGAGAATCAGAATTTGCTCAGTTTACATTTAGAAAAATAGACCAGAATTATTGCATATATCACTCAATGACCTTTAGACCCACCACTGTCCATCTTTATGACAGTGAGAAATTGGTGCAACTATAACAGTCACAAAGTAGTTTTTCAGTGGCACAAAATAGATGTTTTCTCTGGTTTTTGCTTTCCCCAAAGAAAGACATTTTCTGAAATTTCATCTATCATTTCTTTTTAACTTTCTTCAAATAACTGTTCACTAAGAAGGACAATTCAGTGGTCTATATTATTTGAAACTGCTTATCAAGTTAAATTGTATTTTAAAAGCACAATCCTTACTAAATTATAAATTCCAGGAAGGCAAGGAACACATTGTATCATATTTGTACATCTTCAGAGATGAGTCAGTGCTCTTATAATAATAGGGTCATAATAAATACTCCTTGAAATTGAAAACAAGACTCTTTAGCTCAAAATTATTTTTATTATAATTTTAAATCAGTAGAGATGTTTCAAACCCACTGGATTTCCTTACATTCAATAAATGTGAAGTACTTATGGCAAGTGTGAATGTGAATGATTTTCACACTAACACAGATGCAAAATATTCCAATATATTGAAATAATGGTCAAATGAACTTGAAGAAATGGACATTCTCACTCTACCAGCACCATTCTTGCAAGTATGGAATTTGGAATGGAAAACTTGTTAAATCAAAAAAAATTGGCTGTGAAGGAATCCTGGTACCATTATTCTTTGTAGCACCTCATGATCACCAAGATAGGGAACAATTTTTAGAAGTAGAGTCAAGCCCTAAGAGCACATTTACATCTTTGTCAACCTTTTTTGTGCGTTTCCATTTTTTTTCCTTTGTCCTTTCAAGAACTTGTGATACTCATACACTAAAACATAGCTTTGTGGAAAAGATAAATATAGTATCATAATTTCTAATGAAATACTACCAGCAAACTCCATTAAAAACAAAAGAAGAGCAGTAATTAATTTAGGAGTTAGAGTTTTTCTTCTCCACAAGGGGTAAAGCTGAAAAGTCACTTTGAAACTGTCACACACCATCCAAACTGGTTAAAGTTCCATCATACTGCTAACCAGCTTTACAAAATAAAAAATAAACAATGGTATTTAGAAACTTAAATTTGTGTGAGTGGAAAGAAAAGGAAATATACAAGACTTTTCTCATTAAAAGAAACAATAAAACCATCCAACTTAATGGATATGAGTAGAGTGAGAAGAAGAGTATGACACCCCAGTTCCAAATCTGACTAAGAGGATGTTGGTAGTTCCAGAAGTTATTGGGAATTTCAAAAAAATGAGGAAATTTATAACTCAAGATAACGATGTATTTGGGGGTATTGAGTTTCCTTTACCCAAACTGTAGTGGGAGGTCTGAATCTAAAGGTTAACAGAAAGATTAGAACTAGATAAGAACATCCAAAAGTAATTTGAAGATAAAATTTGAATTCATATGACACCATGAAAACATAAAGGAAAATGTATAAAAGAAGAAGAGAAGAATGTCCAGGAGTGAGTCCAAGGGGAAATCCTTTGCACTATTAGTATGATCAAGGTGAATTTCATTAAAGGAAATTGAGTAGTAAGAGTTCCCAGGTAGGGGAGAAATGAGAATGAAAAGTAGTTTGGAAAAGTTGCAGAAAGACCAATGTGGAAATAAATTGCAAAATGATGATTAAGAAATAACAATTAAGAGAACATTTGTAACTTTGGAGCAACCAAACTTAGTTATCTATTGATGTCGGAAACTAAACAGAAAGCTATGAAAAGAACGAGAGAAAAGGATATAGAAACAATGATTGTAGAATGCTTTCACAAAAAGTTTGGCCTATAATGGAAGGGGAGAGACAGGACAATAGCTTCCAGAAATGGATGGATCTAGTGAGTATTTTTTTTTTACTGTTGTTTATCTGTTTGTTGCTTAGAATGTAGAAGACATAAGAGTATCTTTGGTCAGCAGAGAAGCAGCAAATATATTTAATATTAATGTGGGAGTGTGAATCATAAAATCAATAATCATTTACATAAAAGTTTGAGATGGAATCACAATTGAATTATATTGACAAAAGTATCCCAGGTTTTCAACATGCAAAAGGATAAGAATACATGGAACCTTGAGATTTGGGGAACACAATAGTACTGTGTTTGTTAGTATGATTGGATCTGGGAATTTGATTTGGAAGAATGTGAAATAAACTTGGAAAGGAAGACTGAAGTTCATTATAGAGGGACTTGAATGCTATAGCAATATAGAATATTAGATTCCTGCAGACTTGGATGATGAAATTAACATGTGGATGCTGGAGAATGGATAGAAGATCTTTCAACTAAATCAAGTCTTCTAATTATATAGTGAAAAGGAGCCTCTTTGAATAGGTACAGAATCAGAATTGGAGGTCAATGGAGTATTTAATTAGAAAAGTTCCATTTATTTTATTTGACTGTTTTCTGGCTGACAGTGTTAAAATGAAAGAGCAAGATATTGACTTAAGAGGAGAACCTTGACATAAGGGCATGGATAAAGGGAGAGCTTGAACTATATCCAAGATTATAGATGTTATTTCTTCATCTCAGCATTTTTTCTTTTGTTTTGGGTAAAAGAAATTGGTGAACATTACCCTTTATAATTCATAACATCAGAAGAGTAAATCCACAGAACATCCTTGATTGGATACTGTATTAGTATTTATAATTCACCTAGCCAGATCTGAGACATTAGTTTTGAGGACTAACCCTCCAAACCCAATGCATATATAAATTTCATTGTCTTACACAACTCTCCCCATGGTCCACTGGATTATAGAGACTATTATTTGTTCTTTCAATATGTTATATCTTATAAGTATTATTTTGAAAAGATATATCATTGCAGCAGCTTGGTGATGCAGTAGATTGAGCACCACCCTGAAATTAGAATGATCTGACTTCAAATCAACCTCAGATAATTACCTAATTGTGTGATATTAGGTAAGTTACTTAAGCCTTCTGCCTTGAAGAAAAAATATGTTGTTAAAAATGAATTTTTGTATTAGTCACTTAAATGAGAAGGATCAAACCAGAACAACAGTTCATTATGACATTCTCTCGCTATGACCTTGTAGAATCCACATAGAAGTCTGAAGGGGAGATAAGGTTTCATGCTGCAGCATGGAGTGATTGTCCTCTGATTTCACTCTCTCATGAGTCTGTGCCTCATTATAAGATGAAGTATAAGGTTAACTGGGTAATTACACATTATATGTTTTTGGGCCCTGGAATTTGTTTGACAAGCAATCACAAAAAGTTTTGTTTTGTTTTTAAGAAATAATATAATAGTGATTATATATTAAGCAAAATAATGTGTCCAAATGTATTAGGTTACCCAGAAAATTATATTTCTTTATTTTAATTTTATTTTTTAATTCTCATTTTGTACAAATGTTTACTTTACATTAATAAAATATTCTTGTTTAAAAGTAAACAAAACACCCCTCCCCCCATAAATATAGTCTTGCTTGGGCGATAAAGTAAAGGGGAGAGAAAAAAAATTAAAATTAATAAAAGAATAATAGTAATAATTGTAGGTTTGGCCAGGTGGGGCAATTGACTAAGTACCAGCCCTGGAGCCACGAGCATCCAAACCCACATCCGGCCCCGTAGATCCAACAATCACACAGCCATGTAACATGCAAGCCAGCCGATCCCCAATACCCTGCAAAAAACCTAAAAGAAGAAAAAAAAAGACCTAAAAGAAAATAGTAATAATAGTAGGGGTGGCTGGGTGGCAGACAGAGCATTGGCTCTTGTGTCAGGAGCACCCGGGTCCAAATCCGGCCTCAGACACCCAAAGATCACCCTGCTATGTGGGCCCAGGCAGGCCACCCAGCCCCATTTGCCCTGCACCCTCCCCCAAATTATAATAATAAAAAATGTGCTTCAATCTTTGTTCCAACACAAACAACTGTCATTGGTGGATCACATTCTTTATGGTAAGTCTAACGCAAAAGTTACTTCCATATTTTTCCAACGTTGCCTTTGCTGATTGCAACTCGCTCCGTTCTTATTTCTCCACTACCATGTACTATATTTTCTCTCTCCTTTCACTCTGAAACTGCTGTAGGGTCGCTGAGTGATGCAACAGACAGATCCCCGGTCCTGGGGCCAAGAAGCCCTGAGCCCCCATACCACCCCTTAGGCCCAGAATCCAACTGGCCCTATGGTCCTGGACAGGCCTTCCAATCCCAGCTCCTTGCAAGAAGTAAAAAAGAAAATGTGTTATATCTGACCACTCTCCCTGTCTTCCTTTATTCACATCCCCACACCTTCCCCGCTCCCTCCCTTCTTACTCCAGATGCCTATACCCCATTGAGTGTATATGCTGTTTCCTCTCCTAGCCAACTCTGATGAGAGCAAAGGTTCCCTCATTTCCCCTTGCCTCCCCCCTTCCATATCATTGCAATAGCTCATTGTAATAATAAAAAAAAATCTTATTACATGAAATATCTTGGCCTATTCCCCCTCTCCTTTTCCTTTCTCCCATTACATTTCCCTTTTTTCTATTGACTTCATTTTTACACCATATTTTATCTTAGAATTCAGCTTTCTCCTATATTTCAACTATAAAAGCTCCCTCTACCTGGTCTATTAACTGAGGAGGTTCATATGAGTATTATCAGTGTCATTTTTCTATGCAGGAATACATGCTCATTTAGTCCCTCATATTTCCCCCTCTCCTCCAATCTTCATGCTTCTCCTGAGTCCTGTATCCGAAGATCAAACCTTCTGTTCAGCTCTGGCCATTCCAAAAGGAACCTTTGAAAATCCCCTGGTTCATTGAAAGTCCATCTGTTTCCCTGGAAGAAGACATTCAGCCTTGCTGGTAGTTCATTCTTGGCTGCATTCTAAACACTTTTGCCTTCTGGTATATTATATTCCAAGCCCTACAAGCTTCCAATGAAGTTGCTGCTAAGTCCTGTGTGATCCTGACTGCAGCTCCATGATATTTGAATTGTGTCCTTCTGGTTGCTCATAATATTTTCACTTTGATTTGGGAGTTCTGGAACTTGGCTATAATATTCCTGGGGGTTGTTTTTTTCGCACCTCTTTCTCGAGGGGATCAGTGGATTCTCTCCATTTCTATTTTGCCCTCTGCTTCTAGAATATCAGGGCAATTTTCCTGTAGTAATTCTTTGAAAATGATGTCAAGGCTCTTTTCCTGATCATGACTTTCAGGTATTCCAATAATTTTGAAATTATCTTTCCTAAGTCTGTTTTCCATATCAGTTGTTTCTTCAATGAGCTATTTCACATTTTCTTCTAGTTTTTCATTTTTTGGTTTTGAGGTATTGATTCCTGATTTCTGGTAAATTCATCAATTTCCCTGAATTCTATTCTTTGTCTGAAGGATTTGTTCTCCTCAGAGAGTTTTCGTATCTCTTTCTCCATCTGGCCAATTTTGCTTTTTCAGACATTCTTCTCTTCAACAACTTTTTGAACTGTTTTATCCATTTGACCTAAGCTGTTTTTTAGCATGCTATTTTCTTCAGCATTTTTTTTTTTGGATTTCCTTGATTAAGCTGCTGACTTCATTTTCATGTTTTTCGTGCATCTCTCTCCTTTCTTTTCCCAGTTTTTCTTCCAACTCCTTCATTTGATTTTCAAAGTCTTTTTTGAGCTCTGTCATAGCCTGAACCCAATTTCTGTTTTTCTTGGCGTATTTAGATTCAGGATCTTGTACCTCCTCATCTTCAGACTGTCTATTTTGATCCTTCTTGGGCTCATGAGCAAAATATTTCTCAATGGTCTTCCTCTTATTTCTCTGCTTACTCATCTTCCCAGCCGGAGCCTGGTTTTGGGGTGCTTCCTGAGCTTTTGGGACACTCCTACAAGGGTCTCAGTGTGTGAGGCTCTGTCCTCCCTCCTGGTCTGTGAATGACCATAAGCACCCCCTTCTGCCATGTGGCTGAGGTGGGGGGGGCATTGCTGTTCTTTTGGGGGGGGCTAGACTGCTATCAGTATCTGAATGTGGTCAGAGCCCTAGAGTCCTGTTCCAGAGAGACAGAGGACAGAGCTCTGCAGTCTCTCTTCACTCCCTTCCCTGAGCTCAATGGGCTCATGCCCTAGGGGCTCCTGCTTACTGGCTCCACCTGCTTCTATTTCCTGGTCTGGGCTGCAGAAAGACCAAGTTGCTTGCTGTGTGCCCTGAGGGCTGGGCTCCACATGCTCTCTCTGGCAGAGGTCCCCTGCTGTTCCCCCACTTTGTTCCCGGTTCTCCCCAGTTTGCAGCTCAGGAGACTACACCGCTGCTGTGAGCCCCGGCTCCCGGTGTCCTGGGGCTGCCTCCGGGAGGCTGATGTTATTTCGCTGTGGTGGGCCACCCCTCTGGCGGCCGTCCCTCCAATCCTGGGTAGCAGAGCTTTTCTGCTCTTTTCCAGGTTACCTTGAGTAGGAGAACTGCCTCGCTGGGTCCCTTTGTGGGTTCTGTCTCTAGAAAGTTTAGTTAGATTCCTTAATTTCACGTTTTATCAGCGAGTGCCTAAGACTTGATCCCTTCTTGTCGCCATCTTGGCTCTGCCCTCTATCTCAGAAAAGTATATTTCTAAATAATCTCCCATCCTTTAAAATCTCCTCAAAAATCAAAATTATTCACTGTCTTTATTCATTGTATTTTTTCCCTCATTCTCAAATGTGAGCACAGTAGTTCAAGTATTTCACTATGTTTTGTTATAGTGAATAAGTTTATATTTCCAAAATAAGTTTGCATTTCATTCATTTAATTCTTTTTCATCAGAAAGAGCATAGCTATTTTTTCAAATCATTATTGATTAGAAAAATGCAAATTGAAACAACTCTGGGGCCAAGATGGTGGAGAGAAGACAGGCACAGTTCTAAAGTCTCCTGATCTCTTCCTCATCTATCACATGAAACAAACCTCTTAAAAGAAATCCGAACCAGGATACCCAGAAAGAAAAGCCAGGAGAGGAATATCTACCTCAGGATTTGTCTCCCACAGCAGCCTTGGCTGAGTACCTGCAGGGGCAGGTGAGTCTGAGCTCCCAGGGAAGATCAGCCTGGGGATAAGCCAGATCTACAGCTGAATTGGAACCTGAAGTCTGAGGGCCTGAGAGCCAGACCTGCTGGATCAGCGGTGGGTCTAGAACGAAGGGGGCTTGGGTCCGCGGGGAAGCAGAGGTGCTGGTGTTGGTGCTGTCCCCCTGGAGCTTGGGGAAGGGGCTGTGGGGAGAGGTCTGGTGCAGGACAGCTGCGGACAACATCCCTGGGCTCCTCTGGTCTGAGAAACTCTGAACCCATGCCTCCACTGCACTGAGTCCTCCTCCCAAACAAATGCAAATTATTTCTGCCTCAGGCCCAGGTGTGTGAGCAAAAGAACCAGCCCAGCTGAGGAATGACCTCAGGCCAGGGTAAAGCCCACCACTGATTAAAGGCAAAAGAAATCAATAGTTCCAACTCCTCCCTTCAGGCAAAGGGAGAAGGCCTCAACCAAGGGCACAGACACTCCAGAGAGGGCAACCAGCACCTCCTACTGGCCAGCCAGAGAAACTGCACTCAGTAAAGCCTTTAAAGATCCCAAGCTCAGGTGAACCAGCCCCACCCAACTCAATGTCTTGGCATAATGAAGAAGGGTCAGAGGAAAGGTGGATCCATAGAAAAATTCCTGGAAGGGAAAGACCCCAACCCTGAGAGACCTGGAACATCTGAGGAGAATACAATCTGGTCTCCAGCACAGAAAGACTTCCTTGAAGAAATAAGGAAGGAGCTTAAAAATTTGGGAGAGAATATTAATACCTTGCTACAAGAAAACAAAACCTTAGAAAGTAGAATTGGACAAACACAAAAGGAGAATAAATCTCTCAGATCATCAATTGTACAATTACAAAATGAGAATAATTCTCTCAGATCCTCAAATGAGCAAATGCAAATAGAAATTAATTCTCTGAAATCCTCAATTGGTCAAATGGAAAGCTCTATCAAAAGTAGAATTGACCAAATGGAAAAGGTTAATGAAGAAAACTCCTCCCCCAAAAAATAATGGAGTCTACAGAAACTAATGACTCCATGAGACAGCAAGAGTCAATTAAAAAAAATCAAAAATTAGAAAAAATAGAAGCAAATGTGAAATACCTCATCAACAAAACCACTGACCTCGAGAATAGATCGAGGAGGGGCAACCTGAAATTTATAGGACTTCCTGAAAACACTGAAGAGAAAAAAAGCCTGGACTTATTCCCCTTTGCCTCCCCCCCTTCCATATCATTGCAACAGTTCAATGTCATAAAAAATCTTATTATGTGAAATAGCTTGGACTATTCCCCCTCTCCTTTTTCTTTCTCCCATTCCATTTCCCTTTTTTCTTATTGACTCTATTTTTACACCATATTTTATCTTCGAATTCAGCTTTCTCCTGTGCTTCAACTATAAAAGCTCCCTCTACTTGCTCTATTAACTGAGATGGTTCATATGAATATTATCAGTATCATTTTTCTATACATGCAGTTCATCCTCATTAAGTCCCTCATATTTCCCCCCTCTCCTCCAATCTCCATGCTTCACCTGAGTCCTGTATCTGAAGGTCAAACCTTCTGTTCAGCTCTGGCCATTCCAAAAGGAACCGTTGAAATTCCCCCAGTTCATTGAAAGGCCATCTTTTTCACTGGAAGATGGCATTCAGCCTTGCTGGGTAGGTCATTCTTGGCTGCATTCTAAGTTCTTTTGCCTTCTGGTATATTGTATTTCAAGCCCTAAAAGTTTCCAATGTAGCTGCTGCTAAGTCCTGTGTGATCCTGACTGCAGCTCCATGATATTTGAACTGTGTCCTTTTGGCAGCTTGTAATATTTTCTCTTTGACTTGGGAGTTCTGGAACTTGGCTATAATATTCCTGGGGGTTGGTTTTTTGGGATCTCTTTCTCGGGGGCATCGGTGGATTCTCTCCATTTCTATTTTGCCCTCTGCTTCTAGAATATCAGGGCAATTTTCCTGTAGTAATTCTTTGAAAATGATGTCAAGGCTATTTTCCTGATCATGACTTTCAGGTATTCCAAAAATTTTCAAATTATCTTTCTTAAGTCTGTGTTTCCATATCAGTTGTTTTTTCAATGAGATATTTCACATTTTCTTCTAATTTTTCATTTTTTTGGTTTTGAAGTATTGAGTCCTGATTTCTTGTAAATTCATAAATCTCCCTGAATTCTATTCTTTGTCTGAAGGATTTATTCTCCTCAGAGAGTTTTCTTATCTCTTTTTCCATCTCGCCAATTTTGCTTTTTAAAGCATTCTTCTCCTCAATGATTTTTTGAACTGTTTTATCAATTTGACCTAAGCTGTTTTTTAGCATGCTATTTTCTTCAGCATTTTTTTGGATTTCCTTGACTAAGCTGTTGACTTCATTTTCATGTTTTTCCTGCATCTCTCTCCTTTCTTTTCCCAGTTTTTCTTCTAACTCCCTCATTTGATTTTCAAAGTCTTTTTTGAGCTCTATCATAGCCTGAGCCCAATTTCTGTTTTTCTTGGAGTCTTTAGATGCAGGAGCTTGTGCTTCCTCATGTTCAGACTGAGTATTTTGATCCTTCTTGGGCTCATTTGCAAAATATTTCTCAATGGTCTTACTCTTGTTTCTTTGTTTGTTCATTTTCCCAGCCTAAGCCTGTTTTTTGGGGGTGCTTCCTGAGCTTTTGGAACACTCCCACAAGGGTCTCTGTGTGAGGTTCTGTCCTCCCTCCTGGTCTGTGAATGACCATAAGCATGCCCCTCTGCCACGGGGCTGAGGTGGGGGTGCCCCGCTGTTCTATGGGGGGTGGGCTAGCCTGGGATCAGGATCTGAATGTGGTCAGAACTCCAGAGTCCTGTTCCAGAGGCATAGGACAGAGCTTGGCAGTCTCTCTCTCTCTTCACTCCCCTCCCTCAGTTCAATGGGCTCATGCCCTGGGGGCTCCGCTTACTGCCTCCACCTGCTTCTGTTTCTGGGTCTAGGCTGCGGAAAGACCAGGCTGCTGGCTGTGTGCCCTGATGTCTGGACTCCATGTGCTCGCTCTCGCAGAGGTCCCCAGGTGTTCCCCCACTTTGTGCCGGTGCTCCCCGGGTGTAGCTCAGGAGACTCCCCCGCTGCTGTGAGCCGTGGCTCCCAGTGCCCTGGGGCTGCCTCCCAGAGGCTGAAGTTCTTTGGCTCTGGCGGGCCACCCCTCTGGCTTGCCGCCTCTCCAACCCCAGGGAGCAGAGCCTTTCTGCTCTTTTCCAGGTTACCTTGAGTAGAACTGCCTCACTGGGTCCCTTTGTGGTTTCTGTCTCTCGAAAGTTTAGTTAGAGTCCTTAGTTTATGAGTTTTTATCAGAGAGCTCCTAAGACTGGATCCCTTCATGTTGCCATCTTGGCTCCGCCCCCTCTGTATAATGAATTTATGAAAAGTTAATATACCATCCTCCTATATAGAGTGAAAAAAATAAAATTTCTTGAGTCTTTTATGACATTTTCATCATATTAATGTATTTATGCTTCTCTTGGATAGTGTGTTTAAATGGATATTATCTATTTAACTTTGCTATTTTTTCATTTGAAATGCTTAAAATTTTCTAATTCCCTTTACTCATAGGATTATACTCCATTTTGATGGATAGATAATTCATAGTTGTAATTCTAGAACATTATTATTTCAGATTTTCTCAGATCCTTTAATGTGGAAGAAGCTTAATCTTATATTATCATGTCTACAACTCAATAGTATTTGAATTATTTCTTTCCAACTGCTTAAAATATTTTCTTTTTGACCTCAGAATTTTGGAATTTGATTACAATAATCCTGGGTGTATTCATTTTGGGATTTTTCAGGAAGTGATGAGTGTATTCCTCCAATTTCTCTTTTATCCCCTTGTTCTAGGATATCAGGGCAATGTTCCTTTATAATTTCTTGAAAGATTATTTCTGGGTTTTTTTTTTCATAAGTTTCACAGATTCCAATACATTTATAATTACCTCTCCTTAATATACTTTATAAGTCAGTTATATTTTGCATGAGATATTAGAAATTTTCTTTTTTTATAAAGATTTTATTTGTTTTGAGTTTCACAATTTTCCCCCTAATTTTATTTCCCTTCCCCCACCCCCACAGAAATCAATCTGTCAGTCTTTACATTGTTTCCCTGTTGTACATTGACCCAAATTGAGTGTGATGAGAGAGAAATCATATCCTCAAGGAAGAAACATAAAGTATAAGAGATAACAAGATCAGACAGTAAGATATCAGTTTTTTTCCCCTAATTTAAAGGAACTAGTCCTTGGACTATGTTCAAACTCCATGATTCTTTATCTAGATACAGATGGTATTCTCCATTGCAGACAGGCCAGAATTGTCCCTCATTGTTGCACTGATGAAATTAGCAAGTCCATCAAGGTAGATCCTCACTCCCATGTTGCTGTTTGAGTGTACAGTGTTTTTCTGGTTCTACTCATCTCACTCAGCTTCAGTTCATGCAAATACCTCCAGGCTTCTCTGAATTCCAATCCCTCCTGGTTTCTAATAGAACCATAGTGTTCCATTACATATATATACCACAGTTTGCTAATTTGAAGGATATTTGCTTGATTTCCAATTCTTTGCCACCATAAACAGGGCTGCTATGAATATTTTTGTACAAGTGATGTTTTTACCCTTTTTCATCATCTCTTCAGGGTATAGACCCAGTAGGGGTATTGCTGGATCAAAAAGTGTGCACATTTTTGTTGCCCTTTGGGCCTATTGACATTTTCTTTTACTTTTTTCATGCTTGTGACCTTTTATTGTTTATTGCTATCACAAGTCATCAACTTTCACTTGCCCAATCCTAAGATTTAATTGATTGTATTCTTAAGTGAGATTTTGTGTATCTTCTTCCATTTTCATCACTGTGTTTCTGCATTTTTTTTCCATTTGTTCAATTATCTTTTGAAATTGCTATTTTCATCAGATTTTTTTATACTTTTATCAACTGTTAATTTTTTCGTAATTTTGATTTCTTTCATTTCTTACCCATGTTCAGGACCACCCTTTCATTTTGGGGAAAAAAAAAACTTTAGCATTTCTAGAAATTATTGGTCAGCTTGTGTCAAAAATCACATTTTTTTCCCTTCGAGGATTTACTTGTAGAAATTTTCACTTAATTTTCTTCTGAGATTGTTCTGTTTATCTTCCCTGTAATCATAGTGAGCTTTTATCTTCTAATTGTTTTTTCCTTATTTTCTTTTGTCAGTTTTTATTTTGAATCCTTCATGGCAAGGGTTTTTTTTTTCTTTTGTCTTGGGTTGAGTTTTTTAATTCCTCATTGTTCTTTTCAGAATTAATTCTAGGTCTTTAGAATTGTTCTGTGCTTCCAAGGTAGTATGATATGGGAATTAATAGTGATCATTTTTCTCCTTACCTAATTCTTCTGCTTGCCATAGAAGGGCCCCTAAAAATTCAGATTGCAATCAATACTGCTTCTTAGGACACCAGTTCGCTTGGGATTAAAAAAAAATAGCTCTTCTTCAGGATCTTTGATATCTTGGGGCCCAAAGATATTGATCCTCAGGCTTCCTACTCCCTCTTGATGAAAACTGTCCTTTCTACCCTTGAATTATGACTTAGAGGTGGGTATAAGCAATAGAGTTGGCAAAAAAGCATCTAAGGCTGCTTTCATTGCTAGCATAGGCATCCCCTGCAATTTTTCTTACCACTTGCCTGGGCCCCTTAGTGTTTCTGGCATGAGAGCTCAAAACGATACTGCTGCTTTTGTTGCCACCAATTTTTTTGTCCCAACATTTTGTCCCACCATTGATGCATCATCGTTCTGAGCTTTGAGTCAGCCTCTTTTATCCTTTTGCACAGATCTCTCCTTCTATATCCCTTAAATTTGCATTGAATAGAATAATGTTCAGCTTTTGTTGACTCAGATTAAATTAAATTTTCTATTATTTCATGCAAACTTTTTGGGCAATGCTGGCATACGTTGGGTAGTTTGACACATCTGCCCCACATCTTGCCTCCTACTCCCCCAGAATTTTTTTAATGAGAAAACTTAAAAATTGTAATACAAATAAATATGCATAAAATATGAACATTGGTGATCCATTAACAAATTTTAAAATCAAAATAGTACTAATAGGGCAAGATGTATGCAGCTATTGAAAACTTAACCAAGATAATATATTCTTGTAACATTTTTAATAATCATACACAAAGAATGGAATTTTATGACCAGTTCAACAAGATTATTGTAATTTTTAAAATATTGAAATGGAAACATAATAAATAAAATAAAAAATAAAAAATAAATAAAATAAAATAAAATAAATAAAAATGAAAACAGGCAATTTAAGATAACCACATTTAATAATGTTCCTATAACAACTTGCAGTAATTTTAAAATTGAAATTTCAACTGTATACATGGAGTAGTTTTCATATTCCAACACCAGTTCCATTTATACAACTTCCAGATGTAAGATAGAAGTTGATCTAACAGCCCTAGTGTATTCTTTAGCTTGCAAAGTACATCATCATGGTTATTATTTTTTATTTTGTCATTAGGATCATGGAAAAGTCAGTTATTATATAGTTCATTGTATTGTTTGGATAATCAATCATATCCTCTATAAATAATTTACTTTATTCTTAACAAGTAGGCTTTAAGACCTTCAGTTGGTAGGGAATAGGTAAAATTAATTCAATGGACTTCACTATCTTTCAGTCTCTAGAATTGATCATAAGTTTTGTGTCATTGTGATAGAACATAAGAAAGGTAATTTAGTTCAATCCTATCTAATCTAAAAAGAATATATTAAGGGCACACTAAGCTAAAATGCTGGGGAATCTACATCTATTCACACACATACATGCAAAAACACATTAGTGGGGGTGGCTAGGTGGCGCAGTAGATAAAGCACTGGCCTTGGAGTCAGTAGTACTGGGGTTCAAATCTGGTCTCAGACACTTAATAATTACCTAGCTGTGTGGCCTTGGGCAAGCCACTTAACCCCATTTGCCTTGCAAAAACCCAATAAAAAACACATTAGTGCCCATAAAATAATATATGCTATTCAAAAATTCCATTGCATTATTAGGGATATAACAGGAATGAATGAATGAATGAATGAATGGATGGATGGATGGATGAAGAAAATGAATGAATGAGAATGTAGGAATTGTAAGTACCTAACATGTGTTATTATATAATTGTTTTAAAATATTATCTAATTTTAAAGAATGAATAAAATATAATTTAAATAATTACTATCTTAAGCATTGTTCTAAGGTCTTGAAATTTAAAAAAAAAAGAGGAAGAAAATCCATATACTTAAGTATCAAACTTTCAAGGAAAAGACTTTTGCTTTGCACAATCACATGGAAAATAAATGGACTCATACAGGCAAAGATCATGAATTGTTTAAAGGACCAATGCAGCATGTTCTGACTATGATTCTTTAAGTGTAAAATCAGAGAATAGAAGGTGGTGGCAGAGGGCATACACACACATAACAACAAATGTTAGTGAAAAAACATCAGGAGGCTAAATGGAAAAATCACTGGAGTCACCAGCATGATATAAGGGATCATTCATGAGGCACTCAACAGCCAGGATCTAAGAAACCAAGAACAGCAGACCTATATATGAAAGGGTTAAGTGCCTAATATTTCTCATTCTATGTGTGCTTTTCCAAACATTATCTAATTTGATTTCCATAACAGCCTTTAGAAATGGGTCCTTTTTACTATTCCCATTTTATTATTGAATTATATCATGCATGTTACATATATATATATATATATTGAATTGTAATTTTAATGTACTATAAAATTGAAGAAACTGAAGCACAAAATTTAATTGACTTTCTCACTTTCTCATGATCATATAACAAGTGGGCATCTGAGCCCCAGCCCTCTATCCACTGAGCCACCTAGTTACAAATACTTGAATATTGAGAAGACACAAAAAAAAATGCACAAATAATAATGGGAAAGGGGAAGCATTTATCTTGGTTTGTGGCTCATATACTGATTACTGAAAGTAATTTGTAATTACTATAAAGATTCAAACTCTTTTGATTTTCAAAGAAGTTTCATAAAAATATACATTCCTTTTTAGTGCTAAATATGGTTTTGAAGCTCCTCTCAGAGAAGCCAACATAATCCTGCCAAAAACGATGTTAATGATAAATTTTATTGGTTTTGTGAAAATTTCACATATATAATGCAAAAAAATCCCTCAAAAAGCAGATGGCAAATGACTCACTCTCTCTCTCTCTCTCTCTCTCTCTCTCTCTCTCTCTCTCTCTATATATATATATATATATATATATATATATATATATATATATATATATATATAATTTTTTTAGACACTAACTTAGGTAATATAAAATCAGTCCAACTATCAGTCATGTTGTGTGATACATGATTCAGTTCCAGTCAGAAATCCAACTTTTAGGCAGCTTTTACATCAGTAAATAATGTTTTCATGTACCAGGGCCCTAAATTTCTGTCTATTGAAATATTCCCTGAACTAGTTTTGTTAAATGTCTGGTTTTACAGTGCCTGATATTTGGCTGTCTAAAACAAATGTTTTCTCATGTGATAGATGATAAAAACATAAATGCTCCATTTACTACCACATCAAAATAAGTTGACAACAGTTATTTATTGACACCATCATTTACAGTCTTCACATAATGCTTTGTTCTATTTTCTAGTGTACTATTATCTAGGAAAGATAAGGTTCTATACCTGTTTTGCACTCAAATTATCCTGTTTACATTAATATTTTCCTTAGTTTTTGAATACATTAGAGAAACATTTGGGACAAGGGATATACCAGAACATTATGTAAAGTGCTGAACACTGAAGAATCTAAACTATTATTTTGCATGGAGTCTTTGTTGATAATATACTTAAGTCAATCTTTCAAACATTTAATTGTAATGCCAAGAGTTTGGGAATAATTGAAGGCTCTAAATCAAACATATTAAGGATAAGGAGTCTTCCACACTAAATAAAATGAATGAATTTCAATGTAACTATTTTCTACTTTTAAAGATTATCAATTTACACTTTGAGAAAAATTATCAATAAGAAAATTTTAAATAAATATGTGATGAAACAGAAAAAAAATATTTTATGCTACAGCATACATTTCTTATTCTACTACTTCCAGCAGGATATTTTCCTCAAAGTTATAACAATTAGTAGGCCAAATTGCAAATTCCTCATCCTGGCATTTTAGCATTGCAGTAACCTCAACATCTCCACTGAGTTCTATCACCAACTATTCTTTAATATTAGACCTTTAATAGAGATAAACAAAACTCTTTCCTCCCCTGAATATACCATTTATCACCAAAGTTGTTCCTTTATTTTTGTTTTTTCACAATAGTGATACAATTTCTTAATTTCTTTATACCACTGAAGTTTAGTTATCCTTCAAGATCATTCTAGCTTTAGTTGTATTTTATAAGTGCCAAGATAATCTCTGTTAATATCAGTACTTCCATAGAACCTTATGATGTAATTATTTTGAAAGAGGGAAAAAAAAATTCTTATGTAGGTTTGCTGGATTCAAAAAAAAAAACGATTGAGGTAAAAATAGAATCCCTGGGGTGATGAATGGTAGAGAAGGGTAGAACTAGTGATGAAAGGATATGCACAATTTGTTTTCCTTTTGGCCTTAGTTCCAAGAATGGTTGGATCAAGTCTCAACTCCATCAATGATGCACCAATTCTCACATATACCCTTCTGCATTTTCATTTTCCTTTTCTATTATATTAGCCAATCTAATGGGTTTGAGCTGATACCTAAGAGATGTTTTAATCTGCATTTATCTAATCAATAATAATTTAGACCATTTCTTCATGTGAATATAAGTAGCTTTAATTTATTCACCTGAAAATTACTTCTTCATATATGATGATTACCAATTGGAAAATTACTTGTATTCTTATAAACTTGACAAAGTTTTCTATATATTTTAGAAGTGAGAACTTGCATCCATCATCAAAACTGCAGAATACTGGTTAAGAAATAGAGTAATGGATCAGTGGACTATGATAGCTTTAAAAGAAATGTCAGTAAATGACTACAACAATCTACTATTTTACAAATACAAAAGCACCAGTCTATGGGATAAGAACTCACTATGTGACAAAATTGTTGGAAGAACTGGAAAATAATATGGCAAAAACTAGGTATAGATCTACATATCACAAAGTATCCTAAAATAAGGTCAAAATGGGTAAAGGATTTAGATATAAAGAAAAATATCATAGATAAATTAATAGACAAACATACTTTATCTATATGATCTATGGAAAAGTGACAAATTTATGACCAAGCAAGATTTGGAGCAGATTATAAATGGCAAAATGAATTATTTTGACTTTATTAAATTTAAAAAAAAGGTTTTCACTAATGAAATCAATGCTGTCAAAATTAAAATGAAAAGAGAAAGCTGAAAAGCAATCTTCACAACTAGAAGTTCTGATAAAGGTTTTATTCTTAAAATATATAGATAATTGCATCAAATTTATAAGACCAAATTTCATTCCCCAAATTGATAAATGATGAAAGGATATGAACAGTTTTCAGATTAAGACATTAAAGCTATATTTAATCATATGAACAATGTTCCTAATCACTCTTGATTAGAGAAATGCAAATTAAAAATGAGGTAATAATCAAACACCTCTTAGATTAACTAAGTTGAGAAAAAAGGAAGATGATCAATGTTGGAGAGGTTGTGGGCATATTGAGACACTGATACATGACTGGTGGAGTTGTGACTGAATCCAATCTTTCTGGAGAGTAATATGGATCTATCCCCAAAGAACAATAAAACTGTCCATACCCTCTGACTCAGCAATTTCAATTCTATGTCTATATCCAGAAGAAATTATAATAAAAGGGAAAAGTCTGCAACTTCCAAAATATTCATAGCAGCTCTTTTTGCAGTGGCAAAAATTTGGAAATTGAGGGGATGCTCATAAATTTGGGAATGGTTAAGCAAGTTATGGTATATGAACACAATGGAATATTATTGTTCCTTAAGAAAACAAAAATAGCTGGACTCTAGAGAAGCACAGAATAACTTACAAGATCTGACACTGAACGAAGGGAGCAGAACCAAGAGAACATTGTATACATGGACATTTACATTATGACATGAACAGCATTGATGGAAGCAGCTCCTCTCACCAATCCAGAGAGCTAGGACAATTACATTTGACTGGTTATGGACTATATTACCAGAAGAAGAAAAATAAAACAAAACAAAACACAGACACACACACACACACACACACACACACACACTCACACACACACACACAAACCCACAAACAACCCTCGAAATCTGATTCACACTTTATAAACATTATTGCTTATGTATTTCTTTCCCTTAATCCTAATTCCTCATGACAAAAATTATTAATTTCTAAACATGTTTAACCAAACATGTATGTAAAATGATAACCTGACTGTTCCCTGCTGAGAGGAGGAGAGTGGAAATAGAGGGTGGAGGGAAATTTTACAGCTTAGAAATATGCATGTACATATGAATGAAAATAAATTAATTAATTAACAAAAAGAAGTGAGACCCTAATTATAAATTCTGTCTGGAAAAATTGGTTTATAGCTCTCTCTTTCCTTCAATTCTTGATTACATTTGTTATGTCTTTGTCTGAAAGCTTTTTAATTTAATATAATTAAAATTATTCATTTAGCATTTTATAATGCTCCATATTTCTTTTTTGTCATAACATCTTCCCATCTCCCTAGATCTGATTGGCAGATTTTTCATTGCTTTTTAAAATTTTCTTATGGTATCAATCTTTAAATCATGCACCCATCTTGACCCTATTTCATTATATGGTGGAAGATGTCTGCCCAAACCCAGTTTTGTTACATTGTTTTCCAGTTTTTCCAGATGTTGCTAAACTGAGTTCTTCTCTCAGAAGATGTAACTTTTGGGTTTATAAAGCACTAAGTTCCTATAGTCATTTACTATTGTGTTCTTAGACAATTCCAAAAGTTTTGATAATTATTGCTTTATAATATAGCTTGAAATCTGGTATGACTAAGACATACCTTTGCATTTTTTTAATTAATTCTTTTGATTCTTTTAGCCTTTTGCTCTTTTAGATAATTATTGTTGGTAGTTTTTCTAGCTAAATAAATTTCTGTGACTGTATTTTTATTGTTATGGTATTGAATAAGCACATTAATTTATTCAAGAATTGAAATTTTTAAAATTGATATGGCCTACCCATGAGCGATTGATATTTTCCATTTTAAATCTGACTTTATTTGGAGGGGGGTTTCTTTGTTATAATTCCTGTGTTTTCTTGGCAAGTAAACTTCCAAATATATTGTACCATTGTTTTAAAATGAATTTCTCTACCTCTTGCTCCTGGATTTTGTGGTTGATACATAGAAATATTGATGATTTTCTTTGTTTATTTTCTATCCTGCTATTTTTACTAAAGTTGTTAATTATTTCTAGATGCTTGTTTTTTGTTTGATTCTCTAGAATTTCTAAGTGTACCATCATGTCAACAGTAAAGACTTGGAAACTGTTTTTTTTTCCATTCTACATTCTAATTCCTTTGATTTTTTCTTTTTATTATAATAACTAATATTTCCTGTACAATATTGAGTAACAGCGGTTATTATAGACAACCTTGCATCAACCTTAAATCTTATTTTAATCATCTGAGGTCTGGTGCTTTTCTGAGGCATGTGGAGGAGCATGATTCTGTGTCAAAGCAATGGACATCTGCCTGATTGTCTGGTGTTATGGTGTGGAGGAGTGAGAGGGAAAAACAGTTTCAATTTTATGTCTATATCCAGAATAAAATATAAAAAAAAACAGAAAATCCTTCATGTTCCAAAATATTCAAAGCAGCTCTTTTTGTAGTGGCAAAGAATTTGAAAGTGAGGCGATGCCATCAATTGGGGAATGGCTAAAAAAGTTATGCTACATGAATACTATGGAATACTATCATTCTATAAGAAACTATAAATGGTTGGACTCTAAGAGAAACATTCAGTGACTCATGGTATCTGATGCTGACTGAAGACAGTAGAACAGAGAGAGCAATGTACTAATTAACAGCATCGTGAGATGAACAACCTTGATGGAAGCAGTTCCTCTCAGCAGTCCAGGTCAACTGTATTAGACTGGTTATGAACTTATATGATTCCCAATCAGAGGAAGAAAATGGAAACAAAAAAACACACACGAAAACTACAAACAACCCTTCAGAATCTGATGAAAACTTTATAAAAATATCTCTTATGTATCTCTTTACCTTAATCCTAATTCCTCATAGCAAAAATCACTAATCTATAAACATGTTTATAAAAATATGTATGTACAATGTTAACCTGACTGTTCACTGATGGGGGGGTGTTAATGGAAGGTGGAAGGGAAGTTTTTGACTTAAAAATATACATGTGCATATGGATGAAAAAACTAAATTATTTTTTTAAAAAAATTCTCCTGTTAGTTTTCTGGGACATTTTTTACCTTGAACTGATTAATGATGTTTGTCCTTCATTATCAAAGAAGACCTTGAAATCTAGGAGGTGATGCAATGACATGCAAGGGAATTGGATTTACGTGAATGAGTGCTATGGAAAGTGACCAGTCTCACCCTTTTCTTCAGAGTGATCTGTGTTCAGTGACTAGATATGGATCAGAATGATAGGAAATGACCCTGGATGCAGTCGGAGACCTTTGGCTTTTTTTTTAAATCTGAGGCTTTTGCAGGTCATCTTCCAAGTTGCCTTAGTCTAGAAAATTGCTTCACTCCATCTTTTTGTTGATTTTGCTGTTTCAAAATTCACTTTAGACTTTTTTATAGTTATTTACAGATAGGTATGTGAGAGTTCAGTAATGCTCCTTATTTTTCCATCTTAGTCAAAAAATTTTGAAGATTTCATTTTTGAAATTTTTAATGTTCATATTTATTAAATGAATTTTTAAAAGTGCAATTAAATATTCTTTTTGTCGTTATTCTTGAGTTTCCAGTCACTTATTACATATACATACACATGTCCTTTACTGTCCATCTTTAACATGGTCTTTAATGCCCATCAATACCCTTTCAGACTCTTAGAAGAAATTTACTGTCCTTGGTTGATATGAACCCTTATACAATTATAGTCGAAATGGAAGTCCTAGAAGTAAAGACATTTAATAATGTTTTTCTTCAAACAGGTTTATGATCCATATGTTCTCCAATCTGGTGGGCTAACAGCTAATGATATTAATACCATCACAAGAGGCAGAAATTAAGTGAATATTAATTATTTAATTCTTGGAAAGGACAACCTTATTTTAAATTAGATGCAAGTAAATATCATGATATCTATCTATATCTATCTATCTGTCTGTATTCTTGCTGTCTGTCTGTGTGCATATATTTTGATTATAATTCTTTAAAGAATTATTTGCCACATCAAAAGCGATTTTTGTTACTGGGGAACATAGTAAACACAGGTGAACTGTAAAAAGGCATATAGAGTTAAAAGAAGAAATGCATAAGATAAATACGGGAACACATGAATACAACTTGAATGTTCTTCAAGAATTTACCATTCATCAAATGATGTAAATCATTTTTTAATCTTTTTTATTATTATTATTATTTTTTTAGGTTTTTGCAAGGTAAATGGGGTTAAGTGGCTTCCCCAAGGCCACACAGCTACGTAATTATTAAGTGTCTGAGACTGGATTTGAACACAGGTACTACTGACTCCAAGGCCGGTGATTTATCCACTGCGCCACCTAGCCGCCCTGTGTAAATCACTTTTTGCAAAATTTTTTAGACTTCAGAATGGAGAAAAATTTAATAATACAGGTTGAACAGAAGAATTTGTAATGGGTATATTTTTTCCCAGAAAATTAATGGTCAAGGTTTATTAATGCACATTTGAACCAAATTTTTTGTGATTCTGATCATTTTAGACATCAACTAAGATAATACAAATTCTTCATATACAAAATACACAGACTTGACTATCATGGCCTACTAATTTCTAATCTTTGATTTTGTTTCTGTTGTGTAGCTCATGATTTTATTTTCCTTTCTCTCTTCCTTCTTCTATTGTATTCTGATTTGACATGAAGTAAAAGTAAATAAAATTAAAATCTTGTCAAGTAAAGCCACTTGGATGGAATCTTTTAATGTTTAAAGTCATAATTTTAAATTTAAATATTTAGATGGATTCCTTTTTTAAGGCTTAGAGAACTTTAGGCCTGGATGGGAGCTGACTCAGTAATATAGGTACATCATTAAATGAGAAAACTTTTTGAAAACCACAGTTTCTCTGAATTTTACTGAATGTTATAAACAATTCTGTTTGAGTTATCATCAGTTTGGTTTAACAAATGCTCATTAAAAATAGGTAGCCTTGCCTCAAATACTTCCTAATACTAGGTTGTAATTGTAATTTGCAATGATTATTTTTAAGAAAGATTTTATTTATTTTGAGTTTTACAGTTTTCCCTCCCCCACCCCCCAAAGAAGGCATTCTGTTTGTGTTTACATTGGTTCCATGTTACTGCCTTTACTTTTACATTCTAATGTCATACAATGTTATACATTAATCTCAGTTGAATGTGATGAGAGTGCAGTGGCTAGGTGGTGCAGTGGCTAGGTGGCGCAGTGGATGGAGCACCGGCCTTGGAGTCACGACTACCTGGTTCAAATCTGGCCTCAAACACTTAATAATAATTACTTAGCTGTGTAGCCTTGGGCAAGCAACTTAGCCCCATTTGCCTTAAAAAACCTAAAAAAAAGAATGTGATGAGAAAGAAATCATGGTCTTATGGAAGAAAACTAAAGTATGAGATAGTAAAATTACATAATAATATAATTTTTTTTCCTAATTTGACAGTAATAATCTTTGGTCTTTGTTCAAAATTCATTATTCTTTTTCTGGATACAGATAGTATTCTTCATTGCAGATAGCACAAAATTGTCCCTGGTTGTTGCACTGAAGGGATGAGCAAATCCATCTGGGTTGATCATCATCCCCATGTTGCAGTTAGGGTGTACAGTGTTTTTCTGGTTCTGCTCATCTTGTTCAGCATCAGTTCATGCCAATGTTTCCAGGCTTCCCTGAATTCCTATCCCTCCTGGTTTCTAACAGACTAATAGTGTTCCCTGAGATACATATATCACAGTTTGTTAAGTCATTCCCCAATTGAAGGAAATTAACTTAATTTCCAATTTTTTGCCACCACAAACAGAGCTGCTATAAATATTTTTGTACAAGTGATGTTTTAACCATTTTTAATAATCACTTCAGGGTATAGACCCAGTAGTGGTATGCAATAATTCTTTTAAATAAATCATTGTCATAAGAATATTTTTGCAAGACACTAAATAGTACATTGCTGTTTGTCCTATTTCAATTGTTTTTGACTTTTCATGACCCTACTTGGGGTTTTCTTGGCAGAAATACTGGAATAGTTTGCCATTTCTTTTTTCAATTCAATTTATAGTTCAGGAAACTAAGCTAATCATGGTTAAATGATTTGTCTGAGGTCAGTAGTAGTTTCTGAGGCCAGATTTGAACACAGGAAAATGAATCTTTTAGACTATGGACAGGCACTTTACCCTAATCACCTTACTGCCTATATATTGTCTACTTCATATCCTTTGTTTTTTGTTATTGTTTTTACTATACTGACTCTTGTTTACTTCTCTTGCAAGAAGTGATTAAACTTGCCTGGCTAACTTCTGAATCTTTAGAATTGGAGGTAGCTAAGTATTATAATGAATATAATAAATAGCTTTAAATTTGTCTCAGAAACCAAATAGCAATGTAATTACAGACAGATAATCCATTTCAGTTTTAGGCATATCATCTCTTAAATGGGATGATACCCTCACTGAATTTTTTTGTGAGCATGAAATGACAGGATAAATGCAAAAATATGTTTGAAAACATAAATATTTTATAAATTTTAACTATTTTAATATTGTTATTTATCAGGATAACACTAGAAGTGTAATTAAGAGGCTTAATTTTAATCTCAAATCAGAAATTTTCTATGTGTTCATGAACAAACTTCAAAATTTCTAGCTATCAGTTTCTACTTATTTTCCCATTTTTACATACTTTTCTCCAAAATTAGATGAAGATAGTTCTGTACTACTCACTTTTCAGGGTTGTTTAGAAGTAAATACTTATCAAAATTACGCTTGTACTGGAGTTGGAAAACATAGCTTCATAACTCATCTCCAATTCTTACTCTCTTTGAGACATGAGACAAGTTACTAACCCTGCCCAGGTTTCAGTTTCCTCATCTGTGAAATGAATGAGATTTTTGTATGGTTTTTGAGGTAATTTTCGCTTAAAAATTTTTTATCTCATGAATTTTACATGAATAAAAATTCTAAAAATGAATAATTTTCTCATGTTAACATTAAATATAACAAAAAATCACATATATGTATATATATATATATATATATTTATAATATATATATATATATAAATACACCATAAATCCTGACATTACTATGACACTTCTCTGTCTCTTAAGTCAAAGCAAACAAATGTTGTTCTTCCATATTTCTATTTTTAAATTAAAAAATTCTTCATCATTAAAATATCTTCTGTTCATCAGTGTCACATCTGAGAGGTTCATTTAAACTCTTCTGCATCTGGGTTCAAAAAAACTAAAGTCCATTTTAAGAACTACTGCCAAATAGCCCTAATAATTGAAGTCACTTAAAACACACTGCAATCTGTAAGCCAGCATGATGGCTTAGAAGATTACTGCTTCAGTCTGTCTGACAATCTGTTCGTGAAGACTTTGGTTTAAGTCCTGGCACTACATTTCTGTCTGTACTTTGTTCTTGATATTGAGCCACAACTTCCTGATAGTTGAACTGGAATGGATTGAGAGTGAAATTGGTTGATGAAGTCTTTGATGAAAAAGCATCAGAGAAATACCAAATATCAAAGGCATGAAACAAAAAGCAAGTGGAAGTCTTTATTCTAATTTGATATCAGTTTGTAAGAAAAAGGAAAATAAGCATTGTGATCATTAAAGAGGGTCATTAAAAAAAACAAGGAAATCAATCTGTTTCAGGATTCTATATTTGCTTTTCTAGAAATGTTAAAAGGCCAATTGCTTGGTATGCAATTTCACTATTAAATTTCTAAGTTCTTTACAACTCTGCTGAGTTTTAGAGAGATATAAAATCACATTGGCATGATTAAGATAATAAGACAAGAGAATAAAAGTGATATATTATATATTATTCACCCTTTTTTACTTTCTCATTAACTTCTGAATATAACACAGAAGAATCAGTAAGTCTAATTTAAAAAGTAATATTTCAAAACTACATCCAATGATTTAGATATTTCAATTTTTGACATGAGAATGTTAAAAAGAATTGTTGATTTGATGTAATAATTGGAATTATTTGCAAACTATAATAATAAAATTTTACTGAATGCAATTTAATATGTGTGTATGGAGGTAAGTTAAGATTCTCTGTCTAATGAAACTAGCAAAATAGAATTCTTCTATCAGAATAATTAGTAAACTCCTTACTCAAAGATTTTTTTCTGGAAATCTGTTTGATCAGTAGGAAATTAGTATGAAATATTCAGCAAATAATATATTAATATGACCACAGAATTGCAAATTTGTGAGATTTAAAGTAAAATCTAATAGAACTACAATATAAAATAAGGGTTTTTTATTCTTATATCTTTCATTTAATGCAAAACTTTCATTTTTGTTAGTTTTGAAATTTTTTAAGTAAATGGATATTTTTTACATTGAGAATGAATGTGGCCTGATTTTTAGAGTGTTTAGACTTGAAGATTAGATGACTTTGATTCAAAATTTTTTGTCACATCTATTAGCTATATGACTTTCAATAAATTATTTACCTTTGATGAATTTCATTTTTAAGTTCATAACAAAGATCATTTTTCTATCTCTCTTACAAGTTTTTATAAGACTGAAAGAACACATTTAATTTTAAAAGTTTTGGAAAAATAAAGTTTTTGATAAATGTGTAGATGTCAATTATTATTACAACTGAAATTTACCTTTGCTAATCAGTCTTGGTTCTGATCTTACATTTCCTTTGATGTATTTCAGTTCTGCCTTGCTCACGAAGTACAAGACCCTCTCTGATGAGAACCTGTCCTTCTGGGTGGCTTCTTGCCAGTGTATCCCATGCTAAGCAATCAATTCCAGAATTGTTAAGGGAAGCTTTAAGGATATCCCTATATCACTGTCTTTGATCCCTCTCTGAGTTCTTCTCCTGTGTGAGTCTTTTTGGCAAATGTATATTTGGCATTCAAACAATATGGACAGTCCATTACAGTTAGCTTAGATCAAGAAAAGACCTGAGATGATACTCAGAATCTTTCTAAGAATTTAAATGGAAACAATTCAGTTTCCTGGCATGGAGATGGCAGACTGTCCACATTTCACAAACCGGGAGGAATGAGGTCAACACAATTGCTCTTTTTACCTTCAGTTTGGTAGTCAGTCTAATATCTCTTCTTTCCCACACTCTCTTTAAGAGCATCCCAAATACTGAACAAGCTCTGGCAATAAATGTGTCAACCTCATTATCAATGTGTATCTTGGAATTCCAGGGTGTAGTCAAGATGGTGGCATAAAGCTGGAAAGTTACTGGAGCTTTTCCCAAAACAATTTTTAAATTTATTTATTTAATTTTGAGTTTTACAGATTTTCCCCTGATCTAGCTTCCCTCCCTCCTCCCCCTCCAACCTCCCCACAGAAGGGGGTAAAATAGTCTTTATGGGTTTTTTTTATGCTATACATTGAACAAAACTGAATGTTTTGAGAAAGATCATATCATTAAGGAATATATATATGATAGCAAATTTGCATAAGACAACTTTATTAAAAATTTAAATTAAAGGTAACAATCTTTAGTCTTTGTTTAAACTCCAAAATTCTTTTTTTTTTTTGGATATAGATAGTATTCCTCATGGCAGATACCTTAAAATTGTCCCTGATTGTTGCATTGATGAAATGAGTAAGTCCATTAAGGTTGATCATTGTCCCCATGTAGGTGTTATCTGTACAATTTTCTTCTGGTTGTGCTCATAACACTTAGTATTAGGTCATGCAAATCCTTCCAGGTTTCTCTGAATTCCCATGCCTCCTGGTTTCTATTAGAACAAATTTGTTCAGCCATTCCCCAATTGATGGACATTCACTCAATTTCCATTTTATTTGCCACCATAAATAGGGCAGCAAGAAATATTTTTGTACAAGTGATGATTTTACACTTTTTTATGATCTCTTCAGGGTTTAGACTCAGGAGTAGTATTCCTGGATCAAAGGGTATGAATATTTTATTGACCTTTGGGCATAATCCCAAATTACTCTCCAGAACGGCTAGATGAGTTTACAGCTCCACCAATAACATGTTAGTATTTAGATTTCCCACATCCATTCCAACATTGATCATTGTCCTTTCTGGTGATATTGGTCTTTCTGAGAGGTGAGAGGTGGTACCTCAGAGATGTTTTAATTTGCATTTCTCTAATCAGTAATGATTTAGAGTAATTATTCAGATGACTATGGATTGTTTTGATTTGCTCTTCTGTAAATTAACTCTGCATATCTTTGACTATTTGTCAATTGGAGAATGGCTTTTTTTAATGTAAATTTGACTCAGTTCTCTATTTATTTTAGAAATGAGTCCTTTGTCAGAAAACTAGTTGAAAAAAATTGATTCCGAATTTACTATATTTGTTTTGATCTTGGTTGCAGTGGTTTTGTCTGTGCAAAAGCTTTTTTAGTTTAATTTAATCAAAATTATATAGTTTGTTTTTAATGACATTCTCCATCACTTCCTTAGCCACAGACTGCTTCGCTGTTCTCAGATCTGACAGGTAAACTATTCCTTGATCTCCTAGTTTGCTTATAATATTGTCTTTTATGACTGGATCCTGTACAAATTTTGATCTTGTCTTGGTATAACTTGAGAGATGTTGGTCTAATCCAAATTTCTTCCAAACTAAATTCCAATTTTCCCAACAATTTTTATGAGAGAGAGAGAGAGAGAGAGAGAGAGAGAGAGAGAGAGAGAGAGAGAGAGGCTTTATCCCAGAAGCTATACTCCTTGGGTTTATCAAACAGCAGAATGAAATAATCATTTCCTGCTGTCTCTTTTGCATCTAGTGTGCTCCACTGATTCACCAATCTATTTTTAAGTCAATACCAGACAGTTTTGAAGACAGATGATTTATTATATAATTTAAGATCTAGTAGAACTAAGCCACCTTCTTTTGCAATTTTTTCATTAAATCACTGGAAATTCTTGACTTTTAATTTCTCCATGTGTATTTTCTTGCAATTTTTTCTAACTCATTAAAATATTTTTTGTTGGAACTTTGAAAGTTTGAAAGGTCACTAAATTAGTAGTATAGTTTAAGTAGAATTGTCATTTTTATTATATAAGCTCAGCCTATCCATGAGCAGTTGATATTTTTCCAATTATTAAAATCTTATTTTATTTGTGTGAGAAAATTTTTTGTAATTGTTTTCATAAAATTTCTGACTCTGCCTTGGCAGGTAAACTCTCAAGTATTTTATATTGTCTGAACTTACTTTCAATGGTATTTATATTTCTAGCTTTTTCTACTGTATCTTGCTAGTCATATACAGAATTGTTGAGGATTTATGAGGATTTATTTTATATCCTGTGACTTTGCTAAAGTTACTAATTGTTTATAGTAGTTTTTAAAATGATTTTTTGGGATTCTATAAGTATACCATCATGTCATCTGCAAAGAAGTTTTGTCTCTTTCTTTCCAATTCTAATTCCTTCAATTTCTTTTGCTTCTCTTATTGCTGAAGCTAACATTTCTAACACAATATTGAATAGTAGTGGTGATAATGGGCATCCTTGTTTCACCCCTGATCTTAATGGGAATGCTTCTATCTTATTTCCGATTGCATATATTGCTTGTTGATGGTTTCAGATAGATCTTGCTTATTATTCTAATGAACAATCCATTCATTCCTATGCTCTCTAGTGTTTTTAGTGGGAATGGGTGCTGTATTTTGTCAAAGGCTTTTTTAGCATTTATTAATATAATCATATGGATTTCCAACAGCATAATTAAAGGTATCAATAACAAACCTATCAGTTTTCCTAATATTGAAATGACTCTGCATTCCTGGGATAAATACTACTTCATCATAGGGTAATATACTAGTGATAATTTGTTGTCATTGTTTTGCTAAGATTTTATTTAAGATTTTTGCATCTATATTCATCAGGGAGAGAGATCTATAATTTTCTTTCTATTTCAACTCTTCCTGGTTTAGCTATCAGCACCATATTGGTGGCATATAAAGAGATAGTAAGAGTTCTGTCTTCACCTATTTTTTCTAACTGTTTATATAGAATTTGAACCAATTGTTTCTTAAATGTTTGATGCAATTCACTTGTGAATCCAACTGGCACTGGAGATTTTTTCTTAGGGAGTTCAATGATGGTTGGCTGAATTTCTTTTTCTGAGATATTTATTTATTTTAATATTCAATTTCCTCTTCATTTAATTCAGGTAACGTTTCTTGTAAATATACTTCCATTTAAATTAAATTATCAAATTTAATGACATACATTTGGCCAAAATTATTCTGGATTATTACTTTGATTTCCTCCTTTTTGGTGGTGAGTTCACCTTTTTTCCTTTATGATATTAGCAATTTGCTTTTCTTCTCTCCTTTTTTTATATATCAAATGAACCAGAGGTTTACCACTTTTATTGTTTTTTTGATAAAAGCAAATGTTGGTTTTATTTATTAGTTCAATAGTTTTCTTGTTTTTGATTTTATTACTTTCTACTTTAACTTTTAGAATTTTTAATTTGATATTTAATTGCACTGTTTCAATTTGTTCTTTCTCTAATTTTTTTAGTTCCAAGTTTAGTTAGTTGATTTCCTCTTTCTCTAATTTATTCATGTAAGCATTTAAAGATATATCCCCTGACAACTGCCTTGACTGTACCCATAAGTTTTAGTATTTTGTTTTGTTATTGTCATTATCGAGGATGAAATGATTCTTACTATAATTTCTTGTTTGATCCATTCATTCCTTAAAATGAGGTTATTTAGTTTACAATTTCTTTTAGTGCTATCTCTCCCTGACCCAATTTTGCATGTGATTTTTATTCCATTATGATCTGAAAAGCATGTATTTACTATTTATGCCTTTCGGCATTTTATACACTAGTACTTGTTCAATTTTTGTGTAAGTGCCATCTACTGCAGCAAAACATATGTTCTTTTCTATCCCCATTCAATTTTCTCCAAAGGTCTATCATGCCTAAGTGTTCTAACAATATATTTATCACTTTAAGTTCATTCTTGTTTATTTTATAGTTAGATTTATCTAAATATGAGAATGGGATGTTGACATCTCCCACCAGTAGAGTTTTGATATGTCTTCCAGTAAATCAATTAACTTCTCTAAGAGTTTGGATGCTATACCACTTGGTGCATACATATTTAGCAGTGAAATTGCTTTATTGTCTATGGTACCTTTTTTTAGGAGGTTATAGTTTCCTTCCTTAACTCTTTTAATAAAATCCCTTTTTGCAACTGTTTTGTATGAGATAAGAATTGCTACTTCTCTCTTTTTCACTATAGCTGAACTAAAATATATTTTGCTCCAACCTTTTACCTTTAATCTATATGTAGCTCTCTTCTTCAAATGAGGTTCTTGTAAACAGCATATTGTAGGATTCATGATTCCTTAGCAAAAAGGAGGAGGTAAACTTCTGAGCAATAAAACAGGAACTATATCCTAGACCTAGCAAAAAACAAGTTTGTGACTAGATCCTATGTTCCTCAGGAGCAGGACTAAAATTCATCAAATTGAGCCTATAAAAGAGCAAGAACCATAGAAAGCAATGATTCTAATAGAGATAAATGTAATGCCAACTCATGAGGAAGGAAATGACAAATGCCTCTACTAGAAGCATTAAGGACTCTATGAATTGACCTCAAAACCAGAACTTCTCTAAAAGGATTCTGAAAAACAAAGAATAGAGGAAGATGAACAGTTGGAAAAAAGAAGAATTATGAAAAGTATATTGAAGGAACCAACTCTTTAAAAACTAAAAATGAGGGGCAGCTAGGTGGCACAGTGGAAAGAGCACCTGCCCTGGAGTCAGGAGTACCTGGGTTCAAATCTGGCCTCAGACACGTAATAATTACCAAGCTGTGTGGCCTTGGGAAAGCCACTTAATCCCATTGCCTTGCAAAAAAAGTAAAAAAAATCTAAATCTAAAAATGACCACCTGAAAAAAGGATATAAATCATAAAAAAATAAAACTGATCAACTGGAAAAATAATGCACTCAGCAAAAAGTGAAATAAACCAACTGTTAAAGGGGAAAAACCTCATTTAAAGGTAATATTGACTAAGTTAAAAAGAAAACACCAAATCTAAATAATAACAATAAAACTAAAAATTCAAATTGGACAAATGGAAGCTAAAGACTCTACAAGACACCAAAGGTTCCCATCATACAAAACCAAAAGACTGAAAAAAAAAAACCAGAAGAAAATGAAAAGTACTTTTATGAAAAACAAACTACCTGGAAAAAAGATCCTGAAAAGAAAATTTGAAAATTATTGATCTACAAGGAAGTTGAGATAAAAAAAGAGTCTGAAAAAGTTCATTCAGGAAAATTTCATGGAAAATTACCCTCATATACTAAAGCAAGCAGAGAAAATAGGGCTTGAAAGAATCTATCAATCACCTCTAGAATGAGATACCAAAGTACAAACTTCAAGGAATATTGTGGTCATATTTCAGAATTCTCAGTTGAAGAAGAAAATATTGTAAGCAATCAAAAAAAAGAAGAAATTTATATATCAGTGAACCATAATCAGAATTATACAGAAATTGTCAGTTTTAAACTTAAATGATAAAAAAAAAGTTATAATATGATATTCTGGAAGGCAAAGGAACTTAGATTATAACCAAGAATTAACTACATTATAAAATTTAGATAATTCTTTCAGGATAAAAGATGGGTTTTCAATGAAATAGAGAGCTTTCCAAAACTTTTCTGAAGAAGACTAGAACTTAACTGAAAATTTCATATTCAAGTACAAAGCTCAAGACATGAGTAAATAGATAAATGTGTTGAGACTTAAGCTAAGATTTTAGCTGATGAATTCTGCATATAGATAGAGGGAATGTTTCTAAAGGATATGGGTATAAATGGATCATGAAGTGATGTTGCTTATGGGGATTGTATTTCTATCAAGTTGGGGTGAGGGAGTGTATTTGGAATGTCTGGATATAAAAAATATCATGAGGTGATCTTGCTGTACTTGATAATTTATTTCATGAAGACTGTATTACTATATAGAGAGAAGGAGGTACTTTAGTTACCTAAGTTTATAGTATTATAGGGGTAAATGGAGTGTACTTAGAAGGGCTGAAAATAAATGACATGCAGTGATTTTGATTTACTTGACACTTTAGAAACAATTTTAGGACATTTATTTAGCAAGAGAGGGCAATGACTATGAAAGAATTTTGTTTTGCATGATCTTTTCCTCATTAGTATTGAATATCTATGGAAGGCACATGAAAATAGGTTATGATATAAAATGAAAATAATTTGATGTTACTGTTAACTCTTTTTTTAGGTTTTTTTCAAAGCAAATGGAGTTAAGTGGCTTGCCCAAGGCCAGACAGCTAGGTAATTATTTAGTGTCTGAGACCGGATTTGAACCCAGGTACTCCTGACTCCAAGGCCGATGATTTATCCACTTCACCACCTAGCCACCCTACTGTTAACTCTTGAGAAGAGTATTTCTATGGGAGAGAATAATGTATTTGGACAGAGGCTATGGTCATGAAGTGAGTGTAAGGCATTGTTGCTTATCAATCAATCAAACAATCAATCTTTCAATCAAAAATTGTACTTCTTTACCCTGGACATTCAAAAGGAGTATACTGAGAAAGTGGGCTTGTGCATATAAGACTGGGTTAAAGAAATAAAGATATGTAAAGAATTATACTAATTGAAGGTTAGGCATTAGAGTATAAATAACACCATATACAGAGAAACAATGACCTATTATGGTAGGGGGGAAGAGGACTAAGAAAGGAACTGAATAAATACTACATTCAGCAGATCGGGTCCAAAGAGATAATAGCATATATTTCAAATTAAATATCTATCCCACCCTACAGGGAAGTGTGTGTGTGGGGGGGGTGGAAGGGAAGGAAAGGACATGAAATGACTGATAAAAGAGAATGTCAAGCTAAAAAATAATGCTGAAATTAAAATCAAGACGACTTCTGGGGTGGAACCAAGATGGTGTTGAGGAGTTGACCTGCTCCCAAAGTCTTTCCCTACCAAAGATAAATGAAGCTTCTACTCTGACATTTAAACTACAGTTTCCACCAAGAAAAAGAGAAAATTCAAAGATGTTTTCAACTGTAGGAAAAGTGGTGAATCTTCAGTGTAGGTCTGTCTTTTTGCTAGAAAAGGGGAAGTAAAGTAGAGGAGGCAGGAGAGTGAGGACAGTCCAGAGTCCCAAGAGTTTAATAATAACAGAAGTCCCAGAAGCTAGATAACAAACCATCAGGGAACATCCAAACCTTAAACAAAGTCTGAACCCTGAGAACCCAAGGGTAGAAGAGAGGACTGGGTTGGGAACAATCCTCTGTTTAGTCAGAACCTGAACATAGAGGAACAAACAAACCCCACCTTGAAAAGGCAAGGCCTGTACTGCATAGGCAACATCTTAGTCAACAACAAGCCGGAGATCATATCCCAGTCCGAGCAAAATAAAAACGTGGATCTATACTCCATATACCTCAGAAGAAGTACTGCAACAACAAAAATCAACCAAAAACCTAAGAGAATGATCATCATAGAAAACTACTTCACAGATAAAGAAGAAAGCAATGCCATATCTGAAGAAGGAAGAAGCAAAAAATCGCTGAAAGGAGAAGTATCAAAGCAATCTATAAATTGTACACAAATACCAAAACCCATCGAGGAACTTAAAAAAGTCTTTAAAAATCCAAAGAAGAGAGGAAGAAGAAAAATGAAAAACAAGAAATGAAAGTCATGCAGGAAAATTGTGAGAAATTGACCAAAGGAATCAATTCCATTAAAAGTAAAAATTATCAACTAGAAAAGGAAACACAGAAGATAACTGAAGAAAATAAAATCCTAAAAATTATAATTGAACAGTGAATCTGCATGACTACAATATTCCATCAAACAAAATAATAAGGCTGAAAAAATTGAAGAAAATGTAAAGTAGCTTCTGGGGTGGGGTGGGGATTAACCTGGAAAACAGATCCAGGAGAGGCAATCTATGAATCATTGGACCACTAAAAAGCTTGGATGAAGAATAGAACCTAGAAAACATTATGCCGGAAATTATAAGGAAAAACTGTCCCAATCTACTAGAACAAAAAGACAATATAACCATTGAAAGAATACACAGACCCCTCCAGAAAGAGACCCCAGGAAAAAAACTACAAGGGAAGTAATAGCCAAATTCCAGAACCCTCAAAAAAAGAGAGAATATTGCAAGCAGCAAAAGGAAAACAATTCAAATACAAAGGGAATACTATCAGACTAACACAGGACCTATCAGTCTCAGCATTGAAGGATCATAAGAAGTGGAATAATATATTTCTGAGAGCTAAGGAACTGAGATTACAATCCAAAATCTGTTACTCTGCAAAATTCAGCATATATTTTCAGGGACAAATGATGTTCAATGAAGTACAGGACTTCCAGAATTTCCAGACACAAAGACCAGAATTGAAAAAAGAATTCTATTGCCAAATACAAAACAGAAGACTTACAGAGAAGAAAAAAGGTAAATGCAAAAGGGGATTGAAAAAACAAGATTGTTGTAAACAAATGTGGGTCTCTAGAAGAGAAGACTAACAATTCTAATTCTTTAGAGCATTAATGCTCTAAGGAAAATTAGAGAATAGAATTTAATTGAAGGGAATGAACCTAAAGGAAATGTGTATAATGGGGTCTTGTCTCTCAATTGAAAAGAACCAAGATTACATCACTGTGTTTGTGACAAAAGCTCCGGAAAAAAAAGCAGGGATGCTAACTTATACTTTATTAAGCACATTTTCCAATGAGGGAACATCATAAATTGCCAGGACTTGAGACAGTGCCTCTGTTACTTACAATCATTTATAACTAACACTCTTTTTAAACTGTGAGGACCTGTGACAATGTCTCTGTGATTTACAATTGTTTGTAAAGTCCTCAGAGAGACCGACAGAGACATAGAGGTCTTCAAGATAGTTCTACTTAATTAGATCTGCATCTAGTGCTTCACTTAAAAAAGGGTTAAGTACCCTGGGTGGGGAAGAGGGGAGAAAATAGTCCTTGGTTCACTTAACAATATGCAAAGTACCCTGAGTGGGGTGGGGTAAGAAAATAGGCTTGTGGAGGGGCGAAATAGTTCAAGAAATGATATAGCTTTGGATGATACTTTAACTTCTGAGGAGGATTGTGAAAACTTGAAATATACTTGATAAGGGGGTTAAGTAAAATGATTATAATAATAATGTTTGCAACTTGAATCAATGATGTTTCTCAAGTAATTAAATAAATAATCTGTGATAATATCTAGTTAGCAATAGGAACTTATTAAGAAATCAAATATTGAAATTGTTATTGATTCTCAGATCCTCAATTGGGCAAATGCAAAAGGAAAATGATTCTCTCAAAACTACACTTGGGCAAATGGAAAACTGTTTCAAAAACAGAATTGACCAAGTGGAAAATGAGTTACAAAAAGTAAATGAAGAAAATTCTTTACTAAAAAAGAATGGAATCAGTGCAAATAAACGATTTAATGAGACAACAAGATTTTGTTAAACAAACTAAAAGATCTAAAAAATAGAAGAAATTGTAAAATACCTCATCAGCAAAAGCACTGACCAGGAGAATAGATCAAGAAGGAGACAAACTGAGAATTATAGGACTGCCTGAAAACACTGAAGAGAAAAAAATCCTGGATTAGTGCTAGAAATTTACCCTGATATCATGGTACCAGAGGGCAAAATTGTCATTGAAAGAGTACATGGACCCCTCCTGAAAGAGGTCTTAAATTTAAAAGACCAAGGAATGTTGTGGCCAAATTCCAGTAGTATCATATAAAACTAAATTTTGCAAGTACCTAGAAAGAAACAACTTAAATGCCAAAGAGCCACAGTAAGTGTTACACAGGACCTAGCCACATCAATATTTAGGGCTCAAAGGGACTAGAATGAGATATTCAGAAGAGCAAGGGAACTTGGAATTCAGCCAAGAATCTACTCTCTTGCAAAACTGAGCCTTTTCTTCCAGGGTAAAAAATGGGCATTTAACAAAATGGAAGACTTCCAACATTTCCTGATTAAAAAAAAAGAAACAGAGCTAAATAGAAAATTTGGAGATCAAACAGGTGGCTCAAGAGACACATGAAAAGGAAAAAAAGGTAAAGAAAAAATGCTATCCAATAGGATGAAACTGACTATATCCCTACCTGGGTAAAAGATTCTCACAACTCTTGAGGAAGGTCACTTTATTAGAGAGAATAAATTTAGCCAGAAATGATGGTCACTTGTGACTATTTTGTGACTCAAATAGAAAGATTTAAAAACAATACCTCCTTAAGTAGTGGGATAATAAGGAAAGAGGAGGATGGAGGAGATTGAATGGAGTAAATCTCATTACATTAAGAGGCATGAAAGACCCATTATAATAAAGGGAAAGAAGGGAGAGGTGAGAACCTCCTGAATCTTCTTCTCATCAGACTTGGCTTAAAGTTAAGTTTTATACACACACACACACACACACACACACACACACACACACACACAGTTAAGTTAACAAAATTATCTTGCCTTTTAAGTTATAAAAGGGGAAAAGGGGAGGGGGAATGGGGAAGGGAAGGAAAAAAGGGAACTATTAAAAGGAAAAAAGAAGGGGAGGAAAAGAGAATGGGCAAAGAAAGGGAGGGGGTTGTTATGGGAGGGCAAACACACAGGGTGGTGGTATTCAGAAATAAAATATTAGGGAATATGGATAAAGGGGAAAATAAAAAAAAGAGGGAAGATGATATGGAGGGCAATCAAGAGTTAGTAGTCTTAAATTTTAATGTTAATGGCATGAACTTTTGTAGGAGGCCACCCCACAGCATACCTACTAGCCTTTCAGGACATGAGATGAAGTCCCGTAGAGCAAACTCTGGGATACAGGCTAAGGCAAACCTTGGTTGCCTCAAATCCTCAGCCACAAGGAAACTGGGAGGTGCCCCCATATCTACCCCACCATATCTACCCATCTACTTCCCTATTTCACCCATCCCTCGCTTGACAAATTTCCGCATAGAGACAGTCGACTAAGGCAATGCAAGAAGCTCAGGCCAATTTGATATAGGACTCAGGAGATCCTCCCATACCCTGCTTCCGCATATAGAATATAGTATATAAGCTTACAGAAGCAGAAATAAATTGGACTTGCCCCCTGATCACCTGTATGAGCTGTCTTTCTTTGGCAGTCCCTGAGGTTCCTCAGAGGGAAGAGCCCCGCCTAACAACAAACTCTCCCTTAAAACATAAGCAAATAATATAGTAGATTAAAATACAGAATCCCTCAAAATGCTGCTCCCAGAAAGTCATTTGAAGCAGAGATACCTATAAAATAAAGGCAAAATGTTACAGTAAAATATATTTTGCTTCAGCTGAAGAGAAAAAAAAATGCAAGGGTAATCATCCTTATCTCAGACAAATCAACTATAAAAATAGTTAATATTAAAAGAGATAAGAAAGGAAACTATATCTTTATGAATTGTACCATAGACAATAAAGTGATTTCAATATTAAATTGGTATGCACACAATGGTATAGCATCCAAATTTTTAGAGAAGTAGAAAGAGCTTCAGGAAGACATATACAACAAACATCTACTGGTGGAAGACCTCAACTTCTTGCTCTCAGATTTAGATAAATCTAATCATAAAACAAACAAGAAGAAAGTTAAGGAGCTAAATAGATTGTTAGAAAACCCTAGACATGATAGATTTATGGAGAAAACTGAATGGGGATAAAAAAGGATATACATTTTTTTTTTCTGTAGTACATGGCACTAATGCAAAAATTAACCATGCACTAGTGCATAAAAACCTAATGATCAATTGCAAAATGGCAGAAACAGTGAATACAACCTTTTCAGATCATAATGCAATCAAAATCATATGCAATATTGGGCCAAAGATATATAGACCCAGAACTCATCGTAAATTAAATAATCTCAATTTAATGAATGAGTGGATAAAGCAAAAAATTATAGAAAGAATTAATTATTTTATCCTAGATAATGACAACAATGAAACAATATATCAAAATCTTTGGAATAAACTCAAGACAGCTGTCAGGGAATACATTATATCTTTAAATGCTTACATGAATAAATTTGAGAAAGAGGAAATCAATAAACTTAATATTCAATTTAAAAATTACATTAAGAGCAAATTAACAAATACCAATTAAATAGCAAATAAAGAATTCTAAAAATTAAAGGAGAATTTAATAAAATTGAAAGTAAGAAAGCTATTGTACTAACCAATAAAAACAAGAGTTGGTTTTATGAAAAAACTAATAAAAATTGATAAACCTATGGTCAACTTGATTAAAAAGAGAAAGAAAAAAAACAAATTGCTAGTATAATAAATGAAAAAGGTCAACTCACCAACAATGAGGAGGAAATTAATTTAATAATTTGAAAATATTTTTCCCAACTCTATGGCAATAAATTTGACAATCTATGTATAAAGGATGAATATTTACAAAAATATAAATTGCCCAGAGTAAATGAAGATAAAATTAAAGACATAAGTAACCCTATGTCAGAAAAAGGAATTCAAGAAGCCATTATTATTCTCCTAAGAATATATCTCCAGGGCTAGATTGATTCACAAGTGAATTCTATCAACCATTTAAGGAACAGTTGTTTCCAATTCTATATAAGCTCTTTGGGAAAATAGGTGAAGACAAAACTCTGCATAACTCTTTCTATGGCACTTAATATGGTGCTAATACCTAAAATAGAAAGAGTTAAAACAGAGAAAGAAAATTATTGACCCATCTCCCTGCTGAATATAGATGTAAAAATATTAATTAAAATGTTAGCAAAATGATTACAAGTAGTTATCACTAGGACAATACTTTATGAGCAATTAACATTTAATCTAGGAATTCAGGATTCACTCAATATTCGGAAAACTATAAGTATAATTAATTATATCAATAACAAACCTATCAGAAATCATATGATTATATCTATATATGCTGAAAATGCTTTTGTCAAAAATACAGCACCCATTCCTACTAAAAACACTAGAGAGTGTAGGAATAAATGAACTGTTTCTTAGAATAATAAGCAGTATGTATCTGAAACTATCGACAAGCGTTATATTCAATGGGGACAAGCTAGAGGCATTCCCAATAAGATCAGAGGTGAAACAAGGATGCCTGTTATCACCACTACTATTCAATATTATACTAGAAATGTTAGCTTCAATAATAAGAGAAGAAAAAAAAAGAATTGAAGGAATTAGAATTGGAAAGAAAGAGACAAAAATTCTCAGTATTTGCGGATGACATGATGGCATAACTAGAGAATCCCCAAAAATCATCAAAAAAACTACTGGAAACAATTAGCAACTTTAACAAAGTCACAGGATATACAATCAAACCTCATAAATCCTCTACATATACATATACATATACATATACATATACATATACATATACATATACATATACATATACATATACACATACATGCACATGCACATGTACATGTACACATACATGTACACATACATATTTATATATGTGTATGTATATATATAACCAGTAAGATAGAGCAAGAAGAGATAGAAAGAAAAATCCCTTTCAAAATAACCATAATTTAAAATACCTGGGAGACTACCTGCCAAGGGAGAATCAAAAACTCTTGGAAAACAATTACAGAACACTTCTCACACAAATAAAATCAGATTTAATTAACTGTGAAAGCATCAACTGCTTGTGGATTCATCAAGCTAATATATAAAAAATGACAATTCTACTAAAGGTAAACTACTTGTTTAGTGCACTGCCAATCAAAATACCTAAAAATATTTTAATGAGTTAGAAAAATTTGTAAGTAAATTCATGTTTGTAATAAAAATTCAAGAATTTCCAGTGATTGAATGAAAAAAGTACAAAAGAAGGTGGTTTATGCCACCAGATCTAAAATTATATTATAAAACATGAGTCATCAAATTGTCTGGGATAGGGTAAAAAAATAGAGTGGCGGACCAGTGGAATAGACTAGGTACAATAGCAGCATATGATTGTAGCAATCTGCTCTTTGATAAACCCAAAGCATCTAGTTGTTGGGTTAAAAACTCTCTCTTCAATAAAAAACTACTGGGAAAATTGGAAGTTAATATGAAAGAAATCTAGATTTGACCAATACCTCACACCCTATTCCAAGAAAAGATGCAAATAGATACAGGATTTAGACATAAAAAACAATATTATAAGTAACTTAGAAGATCAAGGTGTAGTTTACCTATCAGATCTATAGAATGGGAAGCCGTTTATGACCAAGGAAGAGATGGAGAACAACGTTAAAAACAAACTAGATGAATTTGATTATATTTAATTATAAAAAAAGTTTGCACAGATAAAACCAATGTATCCAAGACCAAAAGAAATGTAGTATACTGGGAAATAATCTTTACAACTAGTATTTCTGACAAAGGACTCATTTCAGAAATATACTGAAAACTGTGTTAAATTTAAAAAAAAACCAAGCCATTGCTCAATTTACAAATGGTCAAATGATATGCAAAGGTAATTCATAGATGAGGAAATCTACTTGGAAGATATGCAGGAAAGGTCTGTTACACCAGGGTTGTAAAAGGTTGGCAGTACAACCAGGGCTGCACCAATTGCTGTGGCAAACCCTTCATCCAGGAACAACCAACCCATGGGACTCCTGTGTCTCTGGGTCACCTGGGTCCATCATAGCAGAGGCAATTTCCAGACCTCTCATCCCAGGGAATTGCTAAGGACAAATTGGAAAGTCAGTGAGAAAACTCTGTTACACCAGAGTGAGAGCAGAGCCCAGTCCAGGGCAGGTCTCAGTGCAGTCCTGGCCCTAGAAACCAGAAGCAGGCCTGGAGAACTACCTAGGATGGAGTTATCAGTAGCTGCTTTCAGAGCACTCAGTCCATGGATGATAAGGAGAGAGGAGACTGCAGAGGTACTTTTGCTATCTGTGATGCATGACTCTGTTGTTTTGTCTATATTCAATCCAGGCCCCAATCTCAGGAAACAGAATCTTACTGTTGTATACAGATTCAGCGCAGAAGGGAGAGCTTGGCATTATGCACATACAAGAGCACAGGCCAAGAGAGCAGTCAGACCTTGAATGAATTGAGGTCCCTGGGTGAGAATCCCTGAAAACAGCATGAAAATCCTCAAAACCTTCAGAAAATTCATTCTCCTTGCTGAAAATAGAGCCCCACCTGAACAAAGAGGGAAAATCATGTCATAGTCAGGGGAATGGAGCAACCAAAATAAGAAAAATATCCAAGTAAAGAAAATTACTTTGCTTCTATAGAGGACCAAAATACAGACTCAGAACTTAACAAAGTCAAAGTTTCTATATACAGACTCCAAGAGAAAAAAATGAATTGGTTTCAGTATATGTGAGAGATAAAAAAAAATATTTTGAAAATAAAGTAAGAAGTTTAAAAGGTCATTGAGGAGAATATCTTTAAAAGAAAAAGAAAGAAAAAGAGACATAAAAAATCTCTAAATAAAATTATTCCTTCAAATGTAAATGTAGATAAAGGAAACTGATGATTTTTTGAGATATCAAAAAGCCATAAAACAAAACTACAACTATGAAAAACTAGAAGAAAATGTGAAATCTCATTGGAAAAACAACTGACATAGAAAACAGATCCAGAAGAGATAATTTAAAAAATTATTGGGCTACCTGGTTCATGACCAGGAAAAGCCCTATATTTCATTTTCAAGAAATTCCCCAGGAACATTGCCCTGAAATGCTAGAAGTGGAGGGTAAAATAAAAATTGAGGGAATTCACTGATCACTTCCTGAAAGAGATCCCAAAAGAAACACTTGCAGGAATATTATAGCCAAATTCCAAAACTCCCACATCAAAGAGAAAGTATTAAAAACTGCCAGGAAACAATTCAACTACCATTGTTCTATAGTCAGGATTACACAGGATTTGACAGCATCTACATTAAGGATTCATAGGTCTTAGAATTTGATATTCCAGAAGGCAAAAGAACTTGGTTTACAACCAAGAATCAACTACCAAGCAAAATTGAACATCCTCTTTCATGGGAAAAGATGGATGTTCAATGAAATAGGGGACTTTCAAACTTACCTGTTGTAATGATCAGAGCTGAACAGAATTTCTGATCTCCAAGTAGAGGACACAGGTACAGCACAGAGAGGTTGGATAAGAAGGACTAATTATGAGGAACTTAATGATATTGAACTGTGTGCATTCTTGAATATTCTGTGTGTATTCCTGAACATTCTCATTTATAAGCAGTTAGAAGGATCATATATAAGGTACAAGAGGGAACTGAATATAATGGTTTGAGTCAATGAGTGACAAATTAATGAGCTGGGTGGAAGAGAAAGGAGAGGTAGAATGGACTAAGATATTTCACATAAAAGAGTCAAAAAAACTTTTGCAATGGAGTGGAAGTGGGGAATGTGAGGCGGGATGAGTGAGCTTTCATTCGCATCAGAAATGCCTCAGGGAAGAAGTAACAAATACTCAGCAAGGTATAGAAATCTATATTACACTAGAAAAAATAAGAGGGAAGTGATGGGATAAGGGGAACAGAGCAGAGGAGGGGAGAAGTAGGTGATAGAAGAGAGGGAAGGTCTTGGTAGAGGGAAATAAGATAAAACACTCTTCTGAGCATGGACAGAGTAAAAGGAGACAGAGAATAGAATAAATGAGAGTGGGTAAGAATAGAGTGAAGAGAAATACAGAGAGTAATAGAGACTGTGGGAAAAGTTATCAAAGCAACTTCTCTTGTGGACTTGTGATAATCAAATTTTAAAATCAAATTAAAAAGTAAAAAGTAATTATTAAATATTTTAACGTATTAAAGGGAAAATACAGAAGGGGATGCAAATAGACAATTTTGTTATTTTGTTAAGTTTCACATATTTTATTTTTTAACATAAATTTGTGAAAAATATTAAATAAAAGAAGAAATCATGAGCAAGAAACATTATATCATACTGAAATGGCATGAATTGATGTTGAATGAGGTGAGAAGACCCAGGAGAACATTGTACAAATTTGCAATGACACTGTGAGATGATCAACTATGATGGAGATAACTCCTCTCAGCAGTTGAGTTATCAAAGACAATCTTCAAATACCTGTTATTGAAAATAAAATCCATAGCCAGAAAACAAAACAAACAAAATATATGAAATCTGAATATAGAACAAATGATATTTTGTTCACTTTTTAAAGGTTCTTTTATGTTTTTCCTTTCTTTTTCATTGTTTTTCCTCTCTCTTTTCTAAATCCCCTTTCACAACATGAACATTATGGAAAATAGGGAAACAATTGTACACATACAACTTATATTAGATGACTAATTTCCATGGGGAAGAGAAGGGAAGGGAGGAGGGTAGAAAAATGTCAAACTCAAAAGTTTGCAAAATGAAACATGTTGAAAACTGCCATTGTATACATTTGAAAAAATAGTAAAAAAGAATTAACTGCCCATAGCAGAAAAATAAGAAAAAAAAATTAAAAAATCCTAAATAGATGAAGATACATTTAAACCTCAAGAATGAACTATTCCAATATAATAAAATAATGTATTGACAAAACAATTTTTACCTTTAATCTTATAACAGACTATTAAAACAATTCTTAAGATATTGATTAACTAATAATGAAATGTATTTGGAGAAACTAAATATGTCCCATATTAAGGGAGATATATAAAATGGATTAGTCATGAAGGAAAAGTGATAATTTCAGACTTCAAATTATATTATAAACTAGCAAGCTCCAAAACAGAAGCAGACAAAGAGAGAGAGAGAGAGAGAGAGAGAGAGAGAGAGAGAGAGAGATGAGGAACAGCTTAAATAAGTGAGTGTTGTTTGGAATTAGTGAACACTATCTGCCAATATTCAAAAAGTAAAAGCAATGTAAAGGAAAGAAAATCATTTCTGATTAAAATGTAAGGAAAGAAAATCTTGGAAAACTGGAAACCTAGTGGAAAAAAATTAGACTTATAGCAAAACCTTGTGATATTATATAATACATTAATATTTGATATTCTACCTTAATATTCAACCTCATGGCAGCATATTATATAATTTAAGAGGGGATTAGATATATATTTTTGAAAACAATACAGGCAATTAAAAAATAAAACTGAATATTTTTTGATAAAACAAAATATTGCACTAGGATAAAAAGGAATAATTTGAATTGAAAATTATCAATTAATTTATTGATAAGAAAATTTTATAAAGTTGTGTGCATTTATCTGTGATTATATATATAGAAATACATGTGAGTATATATGTGTTTGTATACACATACATACATTATATTTGTATATTTATGCATGCACACCTACATATATATTCTCTAATACCTAAGTTTTCAAGGTAAATGAACAATCAATTCTGAAAGGGAAATATTTAAAATAAAAGTAATTCAAGAGAATTACAATCAATTAAAAACCATATGAAAGAAGGTAGCAAATCCTTAATAAGAGAATAGAAATTCAACCATCCCCTACAATTTACCAAATACACAGGAAATTGAACAAAAAATGAGAAATTATACATTTTGGTGGTGTTGTGAAGATATACATACTAGTTTAAAAGAGATCATATTGTTAATACTGCCATTTTATTTTAAAATAAAATTTTAATGTGATTAACATATCAACACCCTTTGAATAACAGATTCTATGACTAGAGTTACTTGCTGAGGGAAATATTTTTTAATTTGAAAATGAACAAACCAAGATATTAATAAAAACATTTGTTTTAAAAGACAGGTATTGGAAATACTGAAGTCAAATAGCATATCCATAGATTAGAAACAGTCTAAAATCCCCAAGAAACCCAAAGAGAAATATTATTATTCTGTTAAAAATGAAAGATATGAATAAAACATGGAAAGATTTATATTACCTGTTATATAATGGAATTAAAACCAATCAAGAATACATTATATACAGTGACCATGGAAAGAACAGCAAAACAAAAATGAATATTGTGAAATTATCACAAATATGCAAAACTCTTTTAAAGGAATGAACAATTCAAGTGATTTATTTTTTATATTTACAAAGTTTGAGGATGTATTAATTACTCATTAATCTTTTTCTTCCTCTATTTTCTTTTAAATATTTTATATGGTCTGATTTTTATAGGGAAGAAATTCTGAGAGAAATTTTTGCTATATAAAGAACAAAAATAATATTTACGGGAGTAAGATGATACCTTCACTAAAAGGTGAAAATATGTTAAATGGAACAGGAAGAAATGGCATAATTAGGGATAGAGTTGTGAAAACATCTTACCATATATGATTTAGACAAAAAAGAAACACCATAGATAAATTAATAGACCAAGAAATACTCTATCAGAGCTATGGAAAAGGGATAAATTTATGATCAAAGAAGAATTAGAGTACACTTCAAACTGCAAAATGAATGATTTTTGATTTTATTAAATTAAAAGGCTTCTGCACTAATAAAAAATGCTGTCACAACTGGAAGGAAAGCAGAAAGCTGGTGAACAATTTTCACAACTATGATAAAGATCTCATTTCTAAAATATATAGAGAGTAGCATCAAATTTCTAAGGTCACAATTCATCCCCCAATTGATTAATGTCAAAGGCTGTGAATAGACAGTTTCCTATGAAGAAATTAAAGCTATATATAATTATATGAAAAAATGCTACAGATCACTATTGATTAGAGAAATGCAAATTAAAATGACAATGAGGCATCATCTCACACCTAGCAGAATGGCCAAGATGAGAAAAAGCGAAAATGATCGATGTTGGAGAGGTTGTGGGAGGAGTGACATATCGATGCATTGCTGGCAAATTTATGGATAGATCCAACCTATCTGGAGAGCAATATGGAACAATACACAATGAGCAATAAAACTGTTCATACCTTTTGACCCAGCTATTCTATTTCTATATCCAGCAGAATTCATAAAAATGGCAAACGTCCTACATGTTCCAAAATATTCATTGCAGCTCTTTTTGTAATGGCAAAGATTTGGAAATTGAGAGGATGTCCATCAAATTTGGTATGTCTAAAGACATTATGGTACATGAATACTATGTAATATTATTGTTCTTTTACAAAAACATAAATGGTCAGACACTAGAGAAGCACGGAATGACTTCTGGGATCTGCTGCTGAGTGAAACTGAAGCATAAAAAATCAATGTACACACCAACAACAACATTATGAGATAAACAAACTTGAAATCACCTCCTCTCAGCAGTTCACAAAGGATGGGTATAATATATTAGACCTGCTATTGACAATGTTATCCCATCCAGAGGAAGGAAAAACAAAACCAAACTAAATGTGCATGCGCACAGAAACAAATACACACACACACACACACACACACACACACACACACACACAACCCTCCAGAATCTGATAAACAATTTATAAAAATTATCTTGTATGTATCTCTTTCCCTTAATCCTAATTCCTTATATCAAAAATAACTAATACTTATTTGTAAACATGTTCATCAAAATATGTATGTACAATGCTAACCTGACTATTCACTGCTGAGGGGAGGCCTGGGAAGGGAGGGTGGAATGAAATTTTGTAACTTGAAAATCTACATTTGCAAATGAATGAAAATAATGAATAAATTAATGAATAAAAAGAAATCATTTTACCATTAATATTCTATTCCCCAGGGCATTTCGTATTTCATATCCAATTAAGTTAGGAGTTCTTAGTAATTTATTTAGTTTCCTGGATCCCACTCACTAGCAAGTTTATGAAAAACTATATTCTCAATAAAGAATACCTTAAAACAAATTAAATCATAATAAGTATTTTGATAGGTAGTAACCCATCTCTACACAAGTATATATGTAAGGGCAAAAACTTAAAAATATAGCTATTTTCAAAAGGTTTCTGATCTATACTTGTGAAACATTAAACAGTCTGCCTACTCTATATTTTTAATATTTTGTGTTGAGAATATTGTATTACAGTAAAATGGTGTCTGTGAAAATATTTTAGCACCCATCACTCTTTTAGAAATAAGATTTGCTCTTGTGCTTTACACAAAATAATTGTTCATGAGGTTGAACAAACACTTTTCATGTTCACATTACTTGAAATATTTGGAAATCATTGCTCCTCAGGTGCTTATGTCTTTAGTCAAAACATGTAGTCAAAGAAACAGTCCGCTTGAATTAAGCCTATGTATCCCAATGAATTTTTTATTAAGGGATATTATTTATTGCCAATAGAGTATTTCTTATAATTATTTAGGTGATATTATTCCTTGTATCTTGAATTGGGTGTTCATTAGCTACCTTAAATTACCAAGTTTGAAAATGGGAACATGAATGAGATCAATAGCTCCCCAAATATGAGGTACTTAAAAGTAAATTAATCCCCAAGAACCCTTGCAGCACTAAGAATCCTATCCATCAGTTTTGTGGGCAATATAGAGTCCATAAGTGTCAGATCAGCACATTAGTTCTGTATATTAGAAACTATGATGGTGTTTCTTTCCCAGATTGATTTTTTTTGACAATGTCTACTTCTGCTTCATTTCTTTCTTACCTTGCCTTAGTCATTGAATGGGTCCCTCAGTCAAATTGAGTGCTATTAAAGACCCTTGCTTAAAAAGGTCAGAGTCATCTCCAGTCACCCAATCCATATATTAACACTAGATACAGGTAGATCCAGAGGCAAAATAGAGAAATTGATGTTGTTTTATATGCCAAGGCCTCAATTAAATCAAATTCTCTTGCAAGTCATAGCTTCAGAAGCCAGATATCATAGTTCTCTGTGAGAACAAAGGAACAACAAAAACAATCTTTATATTAGCACCATCGTATTTTAGTATCCCTTGGTGGCAAATAATACTGAAATGAAATTGGTTGGTTAAAATGGGCATTCACCCTCCCTTTTCTCAGGTTCACTTAAGATGACTTTCAAACTTTTTCTTGATATAAGAAAAATTTCAATCTATGACATATATCAGCTAAACTTCAAAATTTTAGAAATGGGCTTTCAATGGAATCATTATTATCTCTCCATTGAATGGAGAATATTATTTTAATAAATAGATTTCTTCAAAATGCTAGTTAGTTTTCCCATCACAAATATTGCAAAATGCAGTACAGGTATTAGGCCTACGACAAAAATTGTACATCTGGGAGAGAGAGTAGAGGAGCAGGAGGAGGAACAGATAGCTGCATAAAATGATTTAGTGCATGACCACTGTAATAACTTGTTTAAAGTAGGTTGAGATAATTTGTCAATGGGGCCCAGATGTTAAAAAAAGAGGGATAAGTCAATAAACAGATCTCTCTCTCTCTCTCTCTCTCTCTCTCTCTCTCTCTCTCTCTCTCTCTCTCTCTCCCCCTCTCTCTCTAAATAAACACACACACACATACAGGCATGCATACTTACACATTCATCTTCTAGACACAATAATTAAGTTCAAGTTAATTATTTGGATTGTCTTCTGTTTAATCTTGTTTCAGGAATTAATACTTCTTGGAAGTTTATTTCCTACTTTCATTAAATCAGGTATAGCAAAAACTCTGACAACCTGATTGATTTTAAATAGTTTCCAGCAGATTGCATCACATAACTTGCTTCCTGTGTCAAATGAAGCTTCTTCACTGTGCACCCAATATTTTGTCAGACATTCAATGTATCCTCCATAGGAAAGGATTGAGAATTAAGAGAAAACATATCCCTGAAATCATTTCATGCTCTTTTATCCTCATTGATGTCTAGAATGAATGAACTTTCCACACAGTTATGATTTTCTGAACCATATATATTTATTTTGAGTGTTAGCACATTTTTTGTGTTTCTATGGTTTAAATTTCAATTCAGATATCTTAACGATGACAAAAAATAAGATGAATTATATTAAGTAATTTTAAGGGACTGGAAAGTTAACATTGGATTTTGTGTTGAGGAGATGATCTGATACCTTCTTAAATAGTGTATATCAATTCTGCCATACATGTTAAAAAGGGGAAACTATATTTCTTGAAAAGTTTAATTGCCTTGTTTCATTGTTATGTCAGTTGTTAAAGGAAACCTAGTAAGTTGATACCAATCTCTCCTTGCATATATCATACAGACATTTCCTCTTAATTTCTTCATATCCTATAATAACACATTTCAGAACTTGTTTATTGACCATATTTTATTGGCCTTAAATAGCTTAATAGATCTTTCTCTTCTCTCCTATATAATTATACTATTGCATTCCCAGAACAAGAAATACAGTCTCAGCTTCAAAGTAGATCCTAAATAAATTTGTCCTTATTTGATTTTACAGCTATCTGTTAGCTATCTGATGGAAGCATGTATTATTTTTTGTCTAGTCTACAATGTTTACACTTCCATATACCTCCATCCTTTTTATGATTCATTTTGGAGAATTCAGTTATAATCATATCTTGGTCTTCCTTTCAGTGAGAGAGCAAAAGGAAAAGTTATTCCAAGAAAATTATCACTGTTGGCTCACAGTAATGAACCTACAGGAAGCACTCATATCTTCAGCATCCACAAAATTCATAAAAACAAAAAAAAATTCTTTCTCACAAACACACACTCAATTTCCCACACCTCTGATTTAAGGATAGTGCCTTATAACTTAGTCTTGGGTCTGGTTCATAGACCCAATGGCATGATATCCCATTTTTTTTTCTTTACTCCAGACTCTAATGATAATTTGACCTATCTCTAAGCTAGACACATATCTGCACTTTCTTTTCTTCTCTTTTCTATCAGATTGCTGTAATATTCTTTCCCTTCTTTTGATAATTTTCTGTCTCTATTAACTCATTTTCTGCTTCCTTTAAAATTGTTTCCATTTCCCCTATTCTTGAAAAAAATCACAAATCTTAACTAAATTAAAGAGTTCCCGCAAGCTATTGCCTTAAGTTACTTCCCCCTTTCTCCCTTTCTCAAATTCCTTCAAGAGTTCATTTTCAAGAATCTATGAGAAGAATTTCTTCTTTCTCTATATTTTCTAATTTGGTGACATTATAAATTTCAATGTATTTCATTATGTTCTCTAAGCAAGTGACTGCTAGATTTTTATAACTACTTTTTATCTTTCCCCTGAGCATTCATCCCATTTCACCAATTGAATAAAGAATATGCCCAAATGAATTTCTGGCAAGCCCCTCAAACTCAACATGTACAAAACAAAATGCATTGCATCCTCCAAAAAATCCACCATTTTCCCAACCTTTCATTTACCAGTCATTTTAGTCTTACAGGTTTGTAAACTTAGTGTCATCCATAAGTCTTCACTCTCACTCACCCTACAGTACTTGGTCACCAAGTCTTGTTGAGATTAGATCTACATTGTTTCTCTCATCTTTAAAATTTCCACTTACACATCCATAAATCCAGGTTCTAATTTTATTCCACTCAAATTTCTCTCCAAAGTTACTAATGATTTCTTAGCACACAAATACTTTATTCTATCCTCATCCTTCTTAATCTCTCTGTGGACTTTGACACTGTTGATCACCCTCTCTTGTTTGATATTATCTTCTCTCCAGAATTTTGGTATATAATTCTCTCCTGGTTTTCCCCTTGTGTATCTAACAACTCCTTCCAAATCGCCTTTGCTGGAGTTAAATCCAGATAATGTCATCTTACCCTGAGTGTATCTAGGGGTTCTGTCCTGACCCCATTCTACTGTCCTTGTATACTACTTCATTTAGTGATAATAACTTGGATTTACTTTGCATTTCAGTGCTGAAGATTTTCAAATACATCTTTCATGCCCAAAAGTCTCTACTAATCTCCAATCTTGCATCTCCAACTCACTTTTAGACATATAAGATTGGATGTCCAATAGATATTTAAAATTCAACATATTGGAATACATTATTTTATCCTTTATTAATTTTATTTTTATTTAAATCAGTGGGGTTAAGTGACTTGCTCAAGGTTACAGAACTAGGCAATTATTAAGTGTCTGAGGCTGGATTTGAACTCAGTTCTCCTTACTTTAGTTTCAGTTCTCTATCCACTGTGCCACCTAGCTGCCCCTTTTTTTATCCCTTAAGCCTCCTCCCACTCCAGCTGCTTTCTCTATTACCTTCCCAGTTTCTCAAGTTTCCAACTTAGGAATCTTTCTAAATTCCTCACTAACTTTGAGCCCCCACTCCTATATGTAAGCTATTGTCAAAACCTATCAATTTCAGCTTTGCAACATCTCCAAAATATTTTCCTTTCTTTCTTTTGATATTACCACTATTAATTAGTACAGGCCAATATTACATCATTACTTGATTATTACAGTGAGTAGCCAGTAGCCATTTACTTGCTGTATGACCTAAGGCAAGTAATTTAACCCTGATTGCTTCACATCCAGGGCCATCTCAGTCATCCTGATTCATATCTGACCACTGGACCCAGATGAATCTGGAGGAGAAAGTGAGGCTAGTGACTTAGCTCAGCCCCTCCCCCACTCAAATCCAATCCAAGTGCTTCTCAAGGCCTCATCTCCCTGATGCTATAGTTTTCTTCAAGAATGAAGGACAAATATCATCATCATCGTTGTTGTAGTAGTCTTCTGTTGGTCTTACTGCCTCAAGTTTCTTGCCACAATCATCCATTCTCCTTTCAGCTAGTAAAGTGCTTTTCCTTAAATTCAGTTCTGAGCATGTCAGCTCCCACCACATATACCATAAAATCTAGTAGTTGCCTATTGACTTCAATAAAAAAATGAAAAATGTTATCTTCAGTGTTCTAAACCCTTCATAACTTACTTCTTTCCTATCTTTCCATTCTTCTTATATCTTATTTTCTAATGTCTGCACTTTGATTCAGTAACACTAGTTTCTTTGTTATTCCAGAAATAAGACAAAATCTGTCAACTATTTTCTAAGACTTCACCTTTGCCTGGAATGTTCTTCTCCTTTCAGTATCAACACTGACTGTTCTTGCTTCTTTTTTTAATTTCTTATTTATCTTTTTAACTATTCCATAGTAGCATATAAAAATTTTCAACATTCATTTTTAAAATGTTGAGACCCTTGTGGTAGGACTGTGACCTGGATCTAAGTATTGGCAAAGCAGTCTTCCTACCTAGTGCAATCTCCCTAACATCTCCTTCTGACTAGATGTTCAATCACTTACTATCTGTGACCAGAGATCTCTAGAAGCAACTGCTGTCATATTTGATTCAGTGACTCCTAAGAAAGACCTGCTCCTGATTTTCTGGAGTGAGTCCTATGCTGACCAGGGTGAGAAGAACTGTGCTTCACTCTCACCCAGTTTTCACAGACTTTTCCTGCTCACCTTCCAATTGTTTTGACATCTGTCAACTGAATGGTGAGGAAACCATCTCTGGGGACACAGATTCAGTCATTTCCTTGTTTGCTATGATGGATCTCAACTGGTGAAGCCTGTGTTTGGACTTAGCTCCTCTCTCACCCTGGTGCAACAGGCATTTACAACAGACTTACTAATTTTCTTAGACTGGATAATTCTTTCACTCTCTTTTTGTGGCATCTGCTGCACTAGAAATTTTTTAGAGTATGTCATTATCCTAATCAGTAAAATATGGCTCTTTATTAAGTCTAAAGTTAAATATAAATGATTGTGTTTAATTCATAAAATTATTTATAACTGAGTCCACAATACCCATATTTGGAATAAAAGTCTACTCACTTGTTTCCTCTTTTGGACTTTCATTTTCATTTTTAATATGTTTTTAAAGTTTCATTGTTAATATTTTATTTTTTAAGAATACTCACCATGAATACCCACCCACTCTTCTCCATAACACTCCTCAACTAAAAGTCAGAGTATTTTCTTTAAACTAGTAGCACCTAGTAACAGAGTTATAGAATCTAGATGAACTAATTTCTGACTTGGCTATTAATAATAATTCCAAATCACTTTCCTAACTATATCATATTTTTAACTTTCCTTTTCCCTTTCTTTGTGAATAAAGCAAACTAGATCTATTACTGTTCCTCACTGGTGATACTTCTTTTCTCATCTCACTTACTTTCATTGATTTTCTGTATCCCTCTAATGGACTTCCTCATTACTTATGCAATTAAGAAACTCAAATTTCCCAAAGATTAACTTCATGCTCCATTTTCTAAATGAAATCTCACATAATTTATCAACTACTAAGTCCCACCCCTTCCATATATCACTACCCTGCATGTGTTGCTGGTATAATTCTATGTATCCATTGTCATTTCCATAGATTTTTAGGTCCCTGAGCACAGGAACTGTTTTTACTTACTTGTCATAAATGCCAGTGATTAGAATGGGAGCATACAAAGCTTTCTTTTACTATCTTTCAATTTTATTATTTATAAAATACATTAAAGGTTTCCAAAATACTTAGTAAACTATTCTCACAACAAACTATTTCACAGATAAATGTCTATTATTTTCTTCATTTACAGAGGAACACAATAAAATTTAGAAAAGTTCAGTATTTTATGCATGGCCATATAAATAGTAAGAATTAAATACAAAATTCAGCTATGCCTGTTTGATTCTATATTTTGTACAATAGTTACTCTGCCTTATTTCCCATTCTATGTGGGAATATCTGAGTTTGAAGAAAAATTTATTATTTAAAATACTGCATGTGCTTTAATTGCTCTACTGTGATTGAGGCTTACTATCTGGTAGCTATGTACTACATTTTTACACTAGAGGATATATATATATATATATATATATATATATATATGCACATATGTATATATACATATGTATATGTAAATATGTCTATGGACAGATAGAAAAATTTCCACTTCCCAGAAGCAGTCTTTATCCTCCCCTGTCTTCACATTTCTTTTCTAACAAGTCTATACTCAATTAGAGCATCAATATGATTTCTACTTTTCTTTCTGAAACATCTTTAAAAAATCAAATAGATATACCAAAATGAGGTATGAACAATTGATTGATATTTGCAAAGGTTAGGACTCCTTTTCAGGAAAAAAGATTCCACATTAGGGAATTAAACTATTGCCCAAAATCTTAAAAATGAATTCAAGTTCTAAGAAGATACGAGTCATCCCTGTGTTATTTGTTTGGAGAAGGAATTTTTTCCCCTCTTTTGATGTTGTTAATATTAACCGTCTTTGGGTGGAGCCAAGAGGGTGACATGAAGGCAGGAATTTCCAGAAACTTGTTCCCCCCTGAAACTCCAAAAGCCATTAAATTGTGACTCTAGCCAAAATTCAGAGGGTCAGAACCCATAGAAAGACTGAGTGATAGAATCTCCCAGTTCAAGACAACTTTGAAGTTCCATAGGAAAGGTCTGTTTTACCAGGAGCTGCAAGTGCAGCTACAATTCCAGCCTTATCCACAGCTCCTGCCATAGCTGGGCTGGGTGCCTAGATCCCTGGGGAGGGTGCTATGGTACATGGCTTAGGAGGCAGTTTCCAGATCTCCTGGCCTGTATCACTGGGAATAGCTTGAAGAGGTGGTGAGAGAACTCTTCCTCACCAAAGTTAGTAGGTAGCAAGCACTGACCTCAAAGCAGCCCTTTCAGTGAGAACCTATGGGAAGCCACCCAACAGGTCCAGAGGGCAGCCCACAGAGAGTAAGGGGGTCAGGGGAGACTGCAGAGGTCTCTTGGCTTTCACTGAGGCAGGACTCAGCTATTTGCCACACTCAAATTCAGGTTGCAGTTTGGACTCAAATACTCTCATAAGACCTTGAAGGGTTGTCCCCCAAACCCCCCAAAGCCTCAGAAGGGCAGGAAACCAATAACAGACTGAGGAAATGAGCAAACAAAAGAAAAAGAAGAATCTGACCATACAAAATCACTCCGGTTGCATGCAAGATTCCAAAGATGACAAAATAGAGGCTTCTGTACACAAAAACCTCCAAGAGAAATAGAAAATGGGCTCAGGCTATGGATGAACTAAAAAAAGACTTTGAAATGCAATTAAGGGAGGTAGCAGAAAAATTGGGAGGAGAAATGAGATTGATACAGATAAATCATGAAAACCAAAACAATGGGTGGGGAAAGAAATACAAAAAAATACTGAAGAAAATCAAATGTTAAAAAACAGTTTTGACCAAATGGAAAAAAAGCAAAACTAAAGGCAAATGAGGAGAATGACGTGAAAATCAGAATTGACCAGCTGGAAAAGGTACTAAAAAAGATCTCTGAATAAAATAACTCTTTCAAATGCAGAATGTTATTAAAGGAAGCTGATGATTTTGCAATAAATCAGGAAGAAATAAAATTATTCAATCCCCCCTTTCCCAATTAGAAGAAAATGTGAAATATCTCACTGGAAAAAGAACTGACCTTAAAAACAGATCCAGAAGAGATAATTTAAAAGTTACTGAGCTGTCTTAAAGTCACAACCAGGAAAAAGCCTAGAATTCATTTTTCATGAAATAATACAGCAAAATTATCCTAAGATCCTAGAAGCAGAGGTTAAAATAGGAATTGAGGGAATTCACCAATCATCTCCTGAAAAAATCCCATAAGACAAACTCTCAGGAATATTATTGCCAAAGTCCAAAACTCCCAATTTAAAGAGAAAGCACTAAAAGCTGCCAGGAAATAAACAATTCAGCTACCATGGCTCTATAGTCAGGATTAAAAAGGATCTGTCAGAGGGGTGGAGCCAATATGGTGACAAGAAGGGATCCAGTCTTAGGAACTCTCTGATAAAATTCATCAGCTAAGGACTCTAACTAAACTTTTGAGAGACAGAAGCCACAAAGGGACCTAGTGAGGCAGTTCTCCTACTCAAGGTAACCTGGAAAAGAGCAGAAAGGCTCTGCTCCCCGGGATCGGAGAGGCAGCCTGCCAGAGGGGTGACCTGCCAGAGCCAAAGAACTTCAGCCTCCCGGAGGCAGCCCCAGGGTACTGGGAGTCTCAGTTCACAGCAGCGGGGGAGTCTCCTGAGCTGTACCCCGAGGAGCAACGGGCACAAAGTGGGGGAACAGCAGGGGACCTCTGCCAGAGCAAGCACGTGGAGCCCAGCCCTCAGGGCACAAAGCAAGCAACTTGCTCTTTCTGCAGCCTAGACCAGGAAACAGAAGCAGGTGGAGCCAGTAAGCCAGCACATGGAACCCAGCCCTCAGGACACACAGCCAGCAGCCTGGTCTTTCCCCAGCCCTGATCCAGGAAACAGAAGCAGGTAGAGCATGTAAGCAGGCGCCCCCCAAGGGCATGAGCCCATTGAGCTGAGGGAGGGGAGTGAAGAGAGACTGCAGAGCTCTGTCCTCTGCCTCTGGAACAGGACTCTGGGGATCTGAGTACATTCAGATCCTGAAAGCAGTCTAGGCCCCCCCATAGAAAAGCAGGGACCCTCCCACCTCAGCCCTGTGGCAGAGGGAGGTGCTTATGGTCATTCACAGACCAGGAGGGAGGACTGAGCCTCACACATTGAGACCCTTGTGGGAGTGTCCCAAAAGCTCAGGAAGCACCCCCCCAAACCAGGCCCAGGATGGGAAAATGAGCAAACAAAGAAACAAAAGGAAGACCATTGAGAAATATTTTCCAAATGAGCCCAAGAAGGATGAAAATACTCAGTCTGAACATGAGGAAGCACAATCTCCTGCATCTAAAGACTCCAAGAAAAACAGAAATTGGGCTCAGGCTATGACAGAGCTCAAAAAAAGATTTTGAAAATCAAATGAGGGAGTTGGAAGAAAAACTGGGAAAAGAAAGGAGAGAGATGCAGGAAAAACATGAAAATGAAGTCAGCAGCTTAGTCAAGGAAATCCAAACAAATGCTGAAGAAAATAGCATGCTAAAAACCAGCTTAGGTCAAAAGGATAAAACAGTTCAAAAAGTTATTGATGAGAAGAATGCTTTAAAAGGCAAAATTGGCCAGGTGGAAAAAGAGATAAGAAAAGTCTCTGAGGAGAACAAATCCTTCAGACAAAGAATAGAATTCAGGGAAATTGATGAATTTACCAGAAATCAGGAATCAATACTTCAAAACCAAAAAAATGAAAAATTAGAAGAAAATGTGAAATATCTCATTGAATAAACAACTAATATGGAAAACAGACTTAGGAAAGATAATTTAAAAATTATTGGAATACCTGAAAGTCATGATGAGGAAAAGAGCCTTGACATCATTTTCAAAGAATTACTACAGGAAAATTGCCCTGATATTCTAGAAGCAGAGGGCAAAATAAAAATGGAGAAAATCCACTGAATCAACCAACCCCTAGTAATATTATAGCCAAGTTCCAGAACTCCCAAGTCAAAGAGAAAATATGACAAGCAGCCAGAAGGACACAGTTCCAATATCGTAGAACTGCAGTCAGGATCACACAGGACTTAGCAGCAGCTACATTGGAAGCTCGTAGGGCTTGGAATACAATATACCGGAAGGCAAAAGAGTAACCTCTGCAGCCAAGAATGAACTACCCAGCAAGGCTGAATGTCCTCTTCCAGGGAAAAAGATGGACTTTCAATGAACCAGGGGAATTTCAAATGTTCCTTTTGGAATGGCCAGAGCTGAACAGAAGGTTTGATCTTCAGATACAGGACTCAGGTGAAGCACGGAGATTGGAGGAGAGGTGGGGTGGAATATGAGGGACTTAATGAGGCTGAACTGCATGTATTGCTGCATAGAAAAATGACACCAATAATACTCATATGAACCTTCTCAGTTAATAGAGCAGGTAGAGAGAGCTTTTATAGTTGAAGCACAAAAATGTAAAATGGAATCAATAGAAAAAAGGCAAATGGAATGGCAGAAAGAAAAAGGAGAGGGGGAAAAGTCCAAGATATTTCACATGAGATTTTTTTTTTTATTATAATGAGCTATGGCAATGATATGGAAGTGGGGACACAAGGGGGAATGAGGGAACCTTTGCTTTCATCAGAGATGGCTAGGAGAGGAAACAGCATATATACTAAATGGGATATAGACATCTGGAGTAAGAAGGAGAGGGGAGCAGGGGGAAGGGGTGGGGATGAGAATAAAGGAGGAGAGGATGGACCATGGGGGGAGAGTGGCCAGATATAACACATTTTGTTTCTTACTTCTTGCAAGGGGCTGGGATTGGAAGGCCTTCCCAGGACCACAGGGCCAGGTGGATGCTGGGCCTCAGGGGTGGTATGGGGGCTCAGGGCTTCTTGGCCCCAGGACCAGGGATCTGTCTGCTGTGCCACTCAGCGACCCTACAGCCTAGTCAGAGTGAAAGGAGAGAGAAAATATAGTACATGGTAGTGGAGAAATAAGAAAGGAGGGAGTTGCGATCAGCAATGGCAAAGGTGGAAAAATATGGAAATAACTTTCGTGATGGACTTATCATAAAGAATGAGATCCACCCATGACAGAGTTGTTGGTGTTGGAACAAAGACTGAAGCACATTTTTTGTTATTATTATTTGGGGGAGGGTGCAGGGCAAGTGGGGCTGGATGGCCTGCCTGGGGCCACATAGCCGGGTGATCTTTGGGTGTCTGGGGCCGGATTTGGACCCAGGTGCTCTTGGCTCAAGGGCCAATGCTCCGTCTGCTACCCAGCCACCCCTAGTATTATTACTATTTTATTTTATTTGGGGTCTTTTTTTTCTTTCTTTTTTTGGTTTTTCCAGGGCAGTGGTGATCGGGTGGCTTGCTCGTCATACGGCTGGGTGATTGTTGGGTTTACAGGGCTGGATATGGACTCGGGTGCTCATGGCTCCAGGCCTGGTGCTTTGTCCATTATGTCACCTGGGCACACCTACAATTATTACTATTATTTTTTTATTTTAATTTTTTTTCTCTCCCCTTTACTTTTTTCGCCCAAGCAAGTCTATCTATATTCATGGGGGAGGAGGGGTATTTTGTTTACTTGTAAACAAGAATATTTTATTAATGTAAAAAAATTGTACAAAATGAGAACAAAAAATAAATTAATAAAAAAGGATCTGTCAGCATCTATATTAAAGGCTCATAAGGCTTGGAATATTATATTACAGAAGGCAAAAGATCTAGGTTTACAATGGAGAATCAACTGTCCTGCAAAACTGAACTTCCTCTTTCAAGGGAAAAGATGAACTTTAAATGAAACAGGGGACTTTCAAAATTTTCTAAGGAAACAACCAGAGCTGAACAGAAAGTTTGATCTGCAAGTACAAAATTCAGGTGAATCATAGAGAGGACTGATGAGAAGGACTAATTTTGAGGAGCTTAATGATGTCGAACTGTTTTTATTCAAGCATGGGAAGAAGATACTGAAAACTTATATGAACGTTCTCTTTTATAAGAGCAGTTAAAAAGAGCATATATAGACAAAGCATGGGAAAGTGCTGAATATAATGGTATATTACAGTAAAAAAGATGGAGTAAATGGATGATGAAGGAAAGTACTGAGAGGAAGAGAAAGGAGAGGGAGAAGGGGCTAAGATATTTTATATGAGTCAAGAAAAGTCACTTCCAAGAAGTGGAATGGGGGAAGGTGAAGGGGAATCAGTGAATCTTCATTCTCATTGGAAATGGCTCAGAAAGGAAATCATTTAAGGTATAGAAATCTATCTTACTCTAGAGAATAATGTAAGAAATGTATTGGATAAGGGGGAATGGACAGAGGGAAGGGGCGATAGGTGATAGAAGGGAGGGAAGATCATGGAAGAGGCTATTCAGATACACACACTTTAGAACAGGAACAGGGTGAAAGGAGAGAGAGAGAGAGAGAGAGAGAGAGAGAGAGAGAGAGAGAGAGAGAGAGAGAATAGAATAAATGAGAGTGAGAAGGAATAGAGTGAAGGGAAATACAACTAGTAATAGCAACCATGGGAAAAATATTGAAGTAACTGCTTTGGTGGATTTATATTAAAGAATGCAACTCATTCCAGAGACAGATCCATTGTAATCTGAACACAAACTGAAGTACATTTTTTTCTCTCTCACTATTCTTGAGGTTTCTCATCTTTTTTTGGAGGGAGGGCATTTATTTTTTCTATCATAACAAGATTATTGTAATAAATAAAATAAATCAACCAACAAAATGTCAACCCTGTTAAATGTGATGAATAAAAAATATAAAGTAAACCAACTAATAATCTCTCAGTATTTGAAATTATGGAAGAAGTTGATTAGATCTAACTTTGTTTTGTACCAGAGGCAGAAATGAAGGCAATGTATGAAAGTTAAATGGACACATTTTGTATTAATGAAAACAAACAAAAATAAATATAAATATAGAATTGTCATGATTTAATGATGGGAAATTTTGGGTCTAAATAACTCTCCATCAGTTGAAGTCTTCAGCACAATAGGATATTTTTTATTCACAATGGTAATGGGGAAATTTAATATGGTTTAGGTCATACCTACTGAATCTTTGATTTAATGAAAATTTGATTTTTTACAAATTTGTCTAGTTCAAAGAGGAGAAAAAAGAGTAGAATATGAATTTAAATTAAATGAAATTTTAGGGTTTTTTTTAATTTTAAATACCTGGATTGTTATTTTTTCCTCTGTCTTTAGCCATCCATACAATCATCTATTCATCCATCCATCCATTCATCCATCCATCCATCTATCCATCCCTCCAAATTTATATCTATCTTTCTATCATGTTCTCTTAATAAATACTTTGAGGAAAGGAAAAAAAATGTTTTTAAGTTCCAATCACCCAACTTAACACCTGACACAAATCTAGGTGTGAGTATGTAGGTGTAGTAAGTCATTGATAGACTACAGAAATTGGGATCTTTATTTACATTCTCATCCTTCGGGTTTCTCTCAAGTCTAGACTCATGTACCTACATTGGATTAGGTTTAATTCTAGGATGGCTTCAAATAAGAGGAGTCATGCTACCTTCTCTCATGTTATGTATCTTATTAAATCTCCGAACCCAATTCCCTCAGGACAAATATACATATTTGTATGTATATTTGTGTATGGATTGTATATGTATGTATGTACAGAAAAGGTAAGATCTTATTTCTATTTCTTCCTGGATAATTGAAACCATGTAAAAATAAAGCAATATAAAAGACATTTTAGAGTTTGCTAAGCAGGACATCACCTTTATTCAAGTCTATGTCATTTAAAACTGCCTAAAGATTTGATATTATCTGCCTACCACCAAATCATCATTATAAACAGCACTGTAACAATTATCAGATATAACTCCAGTAAGTACTAAATAAAATATAATATAGATATATAGATGTGTATATACATACAATGAAGCAACAGAAAAAGGAAAAAAAAATATATGTCATAGGAATGTTTAACATGGGGATAAATTCCAGAATAGAGCTATTTAAAAATAAGAAGCATTATATAATCTAATAAGGGGTGATATTTACTTAGATAACTCACACTGAAAACATTTCATGAGCCTTACAATAGAGAAATAAAAGTAATATGCTAGTTAAAAAAAGCCATCAATAAAAGGAAGAATCAGGGTTGACATCTAAGAGGAATTGGCTTTTGTTACTTGTTTCCATTGAGTCTTCTGTAACTTGTCAGACTGAGCTATTTAGTTAACATTACTGAATTATTTTTTAAAAATATTTTGCAAGCAAATCTAAAACATCAAAATCCAACATTTCCATAATGTTTTATTTTAAGTTCTGAATTAAGTCAACTTTAATGATAAATTGTATTTAGAAAACAAAGACAAGTAATTAGAATTATATTAATTCCTCAATACTAACCTAAATAAAAGCATTTAAAATATGATATGAATTAATGAACTTACATAGTGATATATAAAGCAATTAAAGGGTGACTTTACCTGAACAGAGTTTATATACATACATACATATAAATGTTTGTATATAATTCACTTGGAGGAACAAAAAAAATATCAATGAATGCAAGGGAAACAATGAAGTTAAATATAATTTGTGAAGTCTTAGTTTTTGAATAATACTTTAAAATCCTAATTACCAAAAAATATTGTTACTAGAACAATATTATAAAGGAGACAATTATATAACAGATTGACTAGACAACACAGTTTAGCAGACACAGTAACCTAGCACTAGAAACTCCCAAATACTTCAATTATTGGGTTAAGAACTCAGTAAGCTTCAGAAACTCATGTAAAAACTGGAAAGTTGTTTGATAGAAAGAAGCTTTCATGCCAAGATTAGCTTCAAAGGATTTTATAGCTCCAATGGAAAAAAAAGTTACATCAAAAAGAAATAAGAACAAGAGAAAATTTTCCTTTCAAATATATGGACAGGAAGTAAAGTCTGTGAATAAACAAATTGACAGAATTACAGAAGATAAAAAGAAAAATGTGATTATAGATATTGTGAAAAATTTTTCACAAATAAAATCAATAAACTAAAATTAAATTGCAAATGTTACTGGGAGAAAAGATTTGCATTGTTTCTTTTATAAGATTTATATATAAATATATATTTATATATAAATATATAAATAAGATTATATAAATATTATATATATTTATATATAAAATATATATTGTTATATAAAGAAAAAAATTCAAATTTCTTTGAATTAGAGGTGTTCCCATCATAATAAATGATCAAGAAATCAAAGTCTTCCAAGGCAAATATTCAAACTGTCAAAATTCATGTACAAAAAAAGCTTCAAGGTACTAATAATTAAAGAAATTAAATTAAAACAATTCAGAAATTTTAGATCAGACGTTTCAGATTAGCAAAGATACATGTGTGTATAAAAGTTTTAAGGGTTGGGGACAGCTAGGTGGTGCAGGGAATAGAGCACCAACCCTGGAGTCAGGAGTACCTGGATTCAAATCTGGTCTCAGACACTTAATAATTACATAACTGTGTGGCCTTGGGCAAGCCACTTAACCCTATTTGCCTTGCAAAAACCTAATAAAAAAGTTTGAAGGGCTGCATAGCAGGAAAACTAAACAAAATCAGACATATTAATGAACTGATAGTGAAAATAACATTTTTATAACTTTCTTTTTAGAAAACAAATTGGAATTATTCTTCCTTCCACAAAAACAAAACAGAACAAAACTTCACCAATCTGCATATCTTTTGACCAGCTATGTCTCTACTAGGCCTATATGCTAAAGTGAACAAAGAAAGGAGTCAATTCATGACTAAAATGTTTATACCAGCTCTTTTATTTAAACAAATAACTGGAAATTAAGAGAGCATTATGGTACATCTGTATTGAAGAAAACAAGATCATATTGATGGAACAAGACATTGCTCTAATAGATGATTAATAAGTGAAAACAATTTTTTTTCAGAGAAACCTAGAAAAATATGATGCAAAATGAAATAAGTAAAAACTGGAAAACATATACTAGCAAAATTAATATAAAGATGAACTATTTTTAGAGACAATAATTCTCTTTATAAATGATTTGATGGATACGGAAATGAGAAATGAACAAAGATGTGACAACTCAAAGTAAAACAAAAAGTAGGTTTTATTGCTGAAACATATTCACAACATAACCCAGCCCAAACCTTAGTTATTTGGGGGTTTAAAATTCAGTCACATCTCTGAATTTAGCTCTTGATTGTTTAGGATACTTCTAAGACACTACCTAGACTACAAAAGATATAGTTGCTAATGTTTAATACCTGTTTAATAATGATTAATTGCTACTACCTTTCACACTTCTAGGTATCAAGCAGCTCCTACCATTATGTTGACCATTCAGTACTATTATTAAAAAAATTTGTTGAAATTGACTTTATAGATCATCATATATATATTTTTGAGAAATCTCTGCAAATTTTCTGAGACTTCATTAAAAAAAGAAAATAGTTACAGCAACATTCAGGACAAATTGAGGAACTTTCACATTAATTGAAAAAAAAAGAAAATCAATTTTCATCTGATTTTTTCATAGGACAAACTTAATGACATTATTGAGCACAATTAAAAGGTATGCAGCTTTTGCTTCATATTTCAATAAAATTTAATGAAAAATGATAGGATATACATTAGTCTTTTTGATGGAGAAGGGCACTTTTGACGGTTTCATTCACAAAAATTCTAGTACATAATTTCTTTTTTTATTATTCTCAGATTTTATTTATTTTGAGTTTTGCGATTTTTTGCCTTATCTTGCTTCCTTCCCTCCACCTTAAATTGTTTCCATAGTATATATTGATTTAATTTGAATGTGACAAGAGAGAAATCATATCCTTAAGGAAAAAAAAATACAGTACAAATGATAGCAATGTTACATAATAAGAAATTGAGCCTTTTTTAAATTAAGGTAATAATCTTATTTTTTCAGACTCCACAATTATTTCTCTGGATACAGATTGCATTCTTCATATCTTATAGCCCAGAATTGTCAATGATTGTTGCACTTATGAGATGAGCAAGTCCATCAAAGTTGTTCTTCACCCCCATGTTACTGTTAGGGTGTACAATGTTTTTCTGTTTCTGTTCATCTCACTCAGCATCAGTTCAAGTAAATTATTCAAGGTTTCCCTGAATTCCCATCCCTCCTATTTTCTAATAAAGCAATAGTGTTCTATTGCATACATATACCACAGTCAGTTAAACCATTCCCCAATTGAAGGACATTTACTTAATTTCATATTCTTTACCACCACAAAGGGGACTGTAATGAATATTTTTGTACAAGTGATATATTTACCCTTTTTTCATAATCTCTTCAAGGTATAGACCCACTAGTGGTATTGCTGGATTGTTTCCCTTTGGGCATAATTCCAAATTATTCTCCAGAAAGATTGGATGATTTCACAGCTCCACCAAAAATGCATTAGCATCCCAGACTTTCCACATCCCTTCCAACATTGATCATTGTCCTTTCTGTTCACATTGGTCAGTCTGAGAAGTATGAGGTGGTATCACAGAGATGCTTTAATTTGCATTTCTATAAAAAGTAATGATTTAGAGCAATTTTTCTTATGACCATGAATAGCTTTGATTTCCTCATTTTAAATTGCCTTTGCATATCCTTTGGCCATTTATCAATTGGGGAATGGCATCTTTTAAAAAATTTGACACAGAGAATTCCATTCAAGAAGGTGGAGAGAAGATAGGAATTGTGTTAATTGATCCTCTTTCTCCTCAAAAATAACATGAAAGAAACCTCTTAACAGAAATGCGATTGACAAAAGCCAGAAGCTAGGAGAACACCTACCCACAAGGTTTGTCTCAGGGGATAGTGGATGAACCAGGAGACTAGAGCAGGGGGTAAGAACAGGGATAGCAGCTGGAGGAAGTTCAAGGATTAGCCTCAGCCTCAGGCTCAGCTTCAGAGACTTTGGTGTTTGATAGGTGCAAGATCTAACATAATACACAGAATCTTTGGCTGGGGGAAAGGAACTATTGGGAGAATTTCAGAGCACACCTGGAGGACAACCAGTTGGGCCAGGGACCTGAGTTCCATACTTTCAGCAGAGACCTTTTCCCAGAACAAACAATAAACAACCCCAACCTACTCAGGTTCAGATGTGGATAACAGAATTCACTCAACCAAAAGAGAGATTAACACCCTCCCCCAGGGCTCAACACATTGTTCAAGGGCAACTCAGACTCTGTTGCTGAGGGCCTCAACACTACAAAGAACGAAACTAGCCCACCCTAATGGTCTGCCCTTGGAATTGCTAAGCCAAGTGAACAGGTTCTCTAGGATCATTAAAAGCAAACCTCAGAGAGCCAAGCTTCCCCAACACAAAATCCTAGGGGGGCCCAAGGAGAAATATGTAGAAGAAATAGATTCTAACCCAGAGAGATCTAGCACTTCTGAGGAGAATATGAATTGGTCTCCAGGCAAGAAAGACTTCTTGGAGAAATCAGGAAGGAGTTTGAAAATCATTTCTAAAAATTGGGAAAAGAAACAAGAGAAAATTAACACCTTGAACAACAAAACAAATCCTTGGTAAGTACAATTAGACAAATAAAAAATGAGAATAATTCAGATCTTCAATTGGGCAAATGTGAAAAGAAAATGATTCTCTCAAAACTATACTTGGACAAATAAAAACTCCTTCAAAAATAGAATTGACCACCTGGAAAAAAGAGTTTCAAAAGGTAAATGTAGAAAATTCTTCTCTAAAAAAAAAGAATGGAATCGGTGGAAACTAATGACTTCATGAGACAGCAAGATTCTGTTAAACAAAAACAAAAAATTGAAAAAATACTTCATCAGAAAAACTACTGATCTCAAGAATAGATCAATAAGGGACAACCTGAGAATTATGGGCCTTCCTGAAAACATTTAAGAGAAAAAAAAATGCTGGACTTCGTATTACAACATTTAGTGAGGGAAAATTGCCCTGATATCATGGAATGAGAGAGCAAAATAATAACTGAAAGAATATATAAATCCCCTCCAGAAAGAGATCCTAAAATGAAAATACCAAGGAATGTTGTGGTTAAATTCCAGAACTATCAGATAAAAGAGAAAATCCTGCAAACAGTCATAAAGGAACAATTTAAATACCAAGGAGCCACAGAAAGAATTACATAGGACCTGGCCACATCAACATTAAGGTATTTAAGGGTCTGGAATGAGATATTCTGAAGAGGAAGGAAGCTTTGAATGCAACCAAAAGACCAGCAAAGTTGAGCCTTCTCTTCCAGGGTTAAAGTTGGACATTTTACAAAATAAAAGGCTTCCAACATTTCCTGATGAAAAGACAAGAGATAAATAGAAAATTTGGACAACAAACAGGAGAGTCACATGAAAAGTTTAAAAAAAGGATAAAGACCTTCATTCCAATAAGATGAAAATGGCTATATATCCAGTTGGGAGAAATATTCTCATAATTCTTGAGAATTGTAACTCTATTAGAGAGAATACACTTTCTGTGACTCACATAGAATTATTTAAAAACAATATGTACTTAAAAACTGAACAATAAGGAGATGGGAAACTAGAGATTGATTGGGGTAAATCTCATTACATCACGAGATACAAAAGACCTACTGTAATAGAGGGGAGAAGGGAGAAGGTGAAAACTACATCTCATCAGATTTGCCTTAAAGTTAACTTACATACACTCAGTTAAGACAACTTATCTTAACTTTCAAGCTCTAAAAGGGGAAAAAGGGAGGCCAGGACTGGGAGGGGATGAAAAAGGGGAAGCAACAGAAGGAAGGGAAGAAGGGGAAAAGGGAAAGGGGAAAGAAATGGGAGGGGATTTGATATAGGAGGGAAAACACATTGAAGGTGGCATAATTCAGAAATAAAATAATGGGGAATATGGATAAAGAGGGGAAAAAAAGGAAAAATACAAGTAGAAGGAAGATAGCATGGAGGGCAATAAAGAGTCAGTATTTATAACTTTGAATCTGAATGGGATGAACTCTCCCTTAAAATGTAAGCACATAGCAGAGTGGATTAAATCCTGAATACTACAATATGCTGCTTACAAGAAACTTATTTGAAGCACAGATATATATCTATATGTGTATCTATATGTGTATCTATATCTATATCTATCTATGTCTATCTATATCTATATCTATATCTATCTCTATCTCCATCTCTATCTCTATCTCTATCTCTATCTCCATCTCTATCTCTATCTCCATCTCTATCTCTATCTCTATCTCTATCTCTATCTCTATCTCTATCTCTATCTCTATCTCTATCTCTATCTCTATCTCTATCTCTATCTATATCTATATCTATATCTATATCTATATCTATATCTATATCTATATCTATATCATCTATATCTATATCTATATCTATCTATCTATCTATCTATATAAAATGTTGGAGCAAAATATATTTTGCTTCAGCTGAAATGAAAAAAGTAGGGGTTGAAATCCTTATCTCAGACAAAGCAGCTGCAAAAATAGTTAGCATTAAAAATTATAAGGAAGGAAACTATATCTTTCTAAAAGGTACCATAGACAGTACAGTAATTTCAATATTAAATATGTATGCCCCCAATGGTAGAGTATGCAAATTTTTAGAGGAGAATTTGAAAGAGCTATAGGAAGACAAAGACAACAAAACTCTACTAGTGGGAGACCTTAACTTCCCGCTTTCTGATTTAGATAAATTTAATCATAAAATAAAAAAGAAGGAAGTTAAGGAGGTAAATAGATTGTTAGGAAACCTAGATATGATACACTTTTGGAGGAAACTGAGCCAACACTGCATTCCTGGGATAAATCCTATTTGGTCATAGTGTACTATCCTGGTGATAATTTGTTTTAATTATTTTGCTAAGATTTTATTTAAGATTTTCACATCTATGGGCAGCTAGGAGGTGCAGTGGATAGAGCACCAGCCCTGGAGTCAGAAGGACCTGAGTTCAAATCTGGTCTCAGACACTTAATAATTACCAAGCTGTGTGGTCTTGGGCAAGCCAATTAACTCCATTGTCTTAAAACAGGATTTTTCACTTCTATGTTCTTAAAGGAGATAGGTCTATGATTTTCTTTCTCTGTTTTAAGTCTTCCTGGTTTAGGTGTCAGCACCATATTGCTGTCATAGAATGAGTTTGACAGAGGTGGGTAGGTGGTGTAGTGGATAGTGCTGACAGCTGCCTTGAGTGTATCCCAAAGATTTTGGTATGTTGTTTCATTATTGTCATTATCTAAGATGGAAATAATTAATTATTTCTATAATTTCTAATTTGAAATACTCATTCTTTACAATGGTGTTATTTAGTTTCCAAGTAGTTTGGCGTCTATAACTCCCTGGGCCAATATTGCATTATGATCTGAGAAAGATGTATGCACTATTTCTTCCTTTCTGCAGTTGATCATTAGGTTTTTTATGCCCTAGCACCTTGTCACTTTTTGTGAAAGTGCCATGCACTGCAGAAAACAAAGTATATTCTTTTCTGTCCCCATTCAATTTCCTCCATAAGTGTGTCATATCTAAGTTTTCTAACAATCTATTTACATCCTTATCTTCCTTCTTGTTTGTTTTATGATTATATTTATGTAAATCTGAGAGAAGGAGTTTGAGGTCTCCCACTAGTAGAGTTTTGTTGTCTGTGTATTCCTGTAACTCTTTCAATTTCTCCTCTAATAATTTGGATGCCATACCTTTGAGAGCATACATATTTAGTACTGAAATTACTTTATTGTCTTTGGTACCTTTTAGGAGGATATAGTTTCCTTCTTTATCTCTTTTAACTCTATTTTTGCAACTGCTTTGTCTGAGATAAACCTTGCAACCCCTGCTTTTTCATATCAGCTGAAGTAAAATGTATTTTGCTACAACCTTTTACCTTGCTCTCTTTGTATCTCTCTACTTCAAATAAGTTTCTTGTAAGCAGCTTATTGTAGGATTATGGTTATTAATACACTCTTCTATTTGCTTACATTTTAAGGGAGAGTTCATATCATTCACATTCAAAGTTATGACTACTAACTCTTTATTGTCCTCCATGCTATCTTCCCTCTGGTTGTATTTTTCTCCTTTTCTCCTCCTTTATCCATATTCCTCAGTGATTTTTTATTGAATACCACCACCTCAAGTGTGTTTTCCCTCCTATATCAAGTCCCCCTCCCCTTTCTTTCCCCTTTCCCTTTTCCCCTTCATCCTTACCTCCTTTCTGTTGGTTCCCCTCTTTCTACCCCTTCCGGTTCTCCACCTCCCCTTTTCCCCCTTTTAATCCCTGAAAGGTAAGATCTGAGTGTGTGTAAGCTAACTTTAAGCCAAGTATGATGAGAAGATTCAGATGACGCTAACCTCCTCTTTTCTTCCCCTCTATTTGTATCTCTTATTTTAATGTGATTTACCCCATTCAATCTCCTTCATCCTCCCATTTCCTTACTGTACCACTTTTTATGAAGGTATTGTTTTTAAATCTTTCTATCTGTCTCTTAGGCAGGTATGTAGCCAGTTTCATCTTATTGCATAGCAGGCTCACCATTGAGTCATGAGTTTCTATCACTCCTGGCTAAGTATATTCTCTCTAATAGAGTTACAGTTCTCAAGAGTAATGACAATCTTTCACCCAGGTGGGGATATAGCTTGTTTCATCTCATTGAATAGTAGGGTTTTTCTTTCTTTTTTTTTTTCCTTTTTTTTACATTTGCCCAATTGAGGATCTGAGAAAATTATTCTCATTTTGTATTTGTCTGATTGTATTTTCCAAGGATTTTTTTTTTGAGATGTTAGTTATATCTTGCCAAATGCTAATTTTCTCTTGAGGTTTTTTCCCAGTTTTTCCAATTGATTTTCATACTCCTTCCTGATTACCTCAAAGAAGTATTTCTGGGCTGGAGACCAATTCATATGAACCTCAGAAATGCTAGATATCTCTTGTTTAGAATCTGTTTCTTCTAAATATTTCCCCATGGATCCCGCTTTTTGTTGTATTTTCTTCATTTTTCTAGGATATTGTATTGGGAGAGGGGCTGGCTCTCAGAGGTTTGCTTTTGAAAACCCTAGAAGTTTTGTTACCATGGCTTAGTAATTCTAAATGCTGGCCAGTTGGGGGTGCTGGTTACTTTCTCTGGAGTGATTGAGACCCTCTCCAAATCCTGGAGGGAGTGAGGAGGGTCAACCATGTTTAAATTGATCTTAAACAATGGGCTGGGCCCTGGGAGACTAAGCCAGTCTCTGTATTCCAGGCATGAGCCTGAGGGGTTTTGGAGGAGATGAGGATACTATTTGTTCCTCGAACAATGCTTTGCTAAAGATATGGACCTCAGGTCCTGCACCCAGCTGGATGATTTCCAGGCTTGCTGACCTCCACTTTCCCCACCAAAGACTCCATGGCTAAAGTAGATAAAGCCTCTCCTCTGCCTTCACCCACCTATAGTCCCTGCCCCGCCCTCTGCTTTCATCTGCTAGTTCATTCATGGTCCCCTAACTTACTGCTAGGTGTTCCTCTCCAAGTTTCTTTTTCTGGGTTTTGTCAATTAGGTTTCTAAGAGGTTTCTTTCATTTTATTTTTGAGAGGACTCCAGGAGCACTTAACATACTACCTGTCTTCTCTCTGCCATCTTGGTGGGAAATCCTAATAAAAAATTTCTCAATGTGTTATAGGAGCAGTAATTTCAAAACAAATATGTTTGCTAATAATGGCTAGATCAGATAAGATAAAATACTTGTAAATCTGTTAGAGAATACAAATGTGCAATCATATCACAACTCATCACAGGAAAGGGGAAAATAGGAAAACAAATAGAAAATACTTGATGATATTAAAATCTCATGAGGTTAATAACCACTTAGGTATATTCATACATTTTATCTATATAAATCAAAATATGACAATTATCTGTGTGAATTTTAAGGATATCCTTGATGGAAAGACAAGCAGCTAACAAATGGGTTTTAACCAAAAATTTTCTCCAACAGACCACACACAGCCTTAGATTTTGATAAAGGGATCAGCAGTACAGTGAATATGAGAAACTATTCTCATTACAGTTTGATACTATATCCACAGCACTAATTAACTGCCTTAATTGTGTTTCTAGGTAACTGAAAATGATTCAAGCAAAATACATTCTCTAGTAAATGCCACCAATGTAGAAAGCTTTATAAATATAATTTTTAACAGAGAATTCATTATCTATCTGAAGATCTTTCCAGAAAAGACATGTTTTTACTTTTTTTATTTGCATTCCCAGTTTTGGAAAAATAATGGATGCATAGCAAGTGTTTGGTGACTGAATGATTGATGCCAGAAAACTGATGGGAGTTAAATGTTTATGTCCAAAGAAATAACTGAAATAGATATAGATAAACAAAACTCACTGTATTCCTATACCTTCACCTTTGGCTTCCAAAGTAACAATGTCAGAAGAGTAAAAAAGGGGCAAAAATTTGCAGTCCTTAACACTTTTAGAAGCAAACTCCTTTTTTCAAATTCAAAAATATTAAGTTACTTTTTCAACAATAGGCAAAGATAGATTTCAGCATTAAATTTAGGAAGACTTTGAGTTTCACATTTTTCTCCCACCCTCCTCTCCAATCTCCTCTTGATAGTGAGTAATCTGATGTAATTTGCACATGTTTAATATATTTCCATGTTGTTTAGGTTGTGAAAAGAACAAGAACAAATGGGGAAATATCTTGAAAGGGGAAAAAACATAATGCATAAAACAAATTTTAATAATGGAAAATAGTAAACTTTGGTCTTCCTTCAGACTCCATAGTATACAATATTCTCCTAGTTCTGCTCACTTCACTCAGTAATCATTCATATAAATCTTTTCTGGCTTTTCTGAAGTCCTCCCACTTATGATTCCTTACAAAATCTGTTTTTTTATAGTCATTCCCAAATGATAGGCATATCCTCAGTGTCCAGTTCTTTGCTACTAAAGAAAATAGTTACTGGGGCTAAAGTTGTGGTTGGATTTCCTAATGGTGGAAATTACAAATTGCTCCACCAGTACTAGGTTTATCAAATTATTGAAGAACTCTGTCATGGTTAGTACCAAAAATAATTGTCTTAGAATGATTAAGGCAAATAGCCACAGTTTATTTTCAAAATGGGGAACACTCAGAAATATGGAGTTCTTTAGTGCAAAGAAAATAGGAAGCATAAAAAACAAGGCAGTTACTGAAAAAAAGATACATCTAGAATGCAACAGCATTGCATCTGGCTTTTATTCTCAAAAGGCACATGTAAATTATAATGAGAAATTTGAGATGACCTGTAGAGTTTCATGACTCCTTAGAAAATGTGGCTTAGTTAAAAGTGAAAATGGATGCTAACATCAACCATTAAAAGAATTTGAATTACCATCATGAAAATTGAAATTTTCAAACACCCATTTTTCATACAGGGTCCATAGCTTATTTCTGTGAAATTTCCCATAATCTTTCAGAAATTTTTAACAAAGGGGGTGGCTAGGTGGCACAGTGGATAGAGCACAGGCCCTGGAGTTAGGACAACTTGAATTCAAAACTGGCCTCAGAAATTTAATATTTACCTATCTGTGTGAACTTGGGCAAGGCACTTAACCCCATTGCCTTGCAAACCCCCCTCCCCCAAAAAAGAAATATCCATAAGGAAATATTTCTCAAATGAATCATTGTTGAAGAGCTCACCCATGCTATGAACAAGGATTGATTTTAAATTTCTTAAGTCATGGTTTTACCATCCCTATGTTGGGAATAGCAGGCTTGACAGAGAAAGCATACTACTTGAAATTGGATATCAAGCATTATAATTTTTCAAAAATCATTTCATTTTTAAACCAACACTCCAAGTACCAAAATGATCTTTCCTTCCAGGTCTTATGACGGCTTTCTGCCTTAAAAATTTTCTTGCAGGGTCAAAACTCTATATTTTATCTAACTTGCAAAATGAGTTGTTTTGATTCCTCCTTTTGAATTTCTTTAAACACCAGTTGATGCAAATCATCCATTCAGTATCTACAGTTAATACCATGATCCTCCTTATTTGACAAAAAAACAGTAGAAAATCTTATCTTATATTTGGCAGAAAATGTGCAGATCAGTACTTCTTGCCACATAAGTTCAAATGGATTTTCAAGCAACTTTTAAGAAAATAACACCCATACAATGAGAGGAGATTAGGGGAATGAAAGGAGGTGCTTTTCATAATTATAAGAAGAAGGGTTAAGTGGCTTGCCCAAGGCCACACAGCTAGGTAATTATTAGGTGTCTGAGACTGGATTTGAACCCAGGTACTCCTGAGTCCAAGGCTGGTGCTTTATCCACTATGCTACCTAGCCGCCCCCTAATCTTGCTTCCCTCCTCCTCCCCACCCCCCACAGAAGGCAGTCTGTTAGTCTTTACATTGTTTCCAGGGTATACATTGATCCAAGTTGAATGTGATATCCTTAAGGAAAAAAATAGTATAAGAGATAACAAAATTACATAGTAAAGTTTTTTAAAATTAAAAGTCTTTAGTCTTTGTTCAAACTTCACAATTCTTTCTCTGGATACAGATGGTATTTCCCAATCAACAGATACCCCAAAATTATTCCTGATTTTTACACTGGTAGAATTAACAAGTCCATCTATTACATTGTGGCTGTCAGGGTGTAGAATATTCTTTAGTATAATAATTCTAAACCACAGGGGTAGAATTTTCATAAAGATGAAATAACTCTTGAGTAACATACATTAAAATGCATTTGTATAAACAAATTGAGAGAAATTAGATTGAGAAAAAAGTTTTATCAAATAACACAATAATGCTTGCTATGTAAATTGATAAAATAAATGAGACTAAGAACCATTTCCAAAAAGTTCAAAAGATATGAACAAATCACATTCATAATTAAGGAGTGCAATTAAACAAGCAAATCACTAAGGGATTAAAAGAATATCATAATATTATTGATTTTACTTCATATTAAACATGAAGACTGAATGAAACAATTTTCCACCTAAAGACTACTGGGAAGATCTAAAGGAAAGATCTGTAACATTGCAATTAGAATGTAAGTGGATCCAGTCATCCAGGACCAAACCATAGGATTCTTGTTTCCCTGGCAGCTCTATTTATTTTCAGACTTCTTATACTGGGGATTGACAAAAACAACTTGGAAGGTAAACAGGAAAGCTCTACCACACCAGAATGAGAGCATAACACAGTTCAGCACAGCTCACATTGCAGAACTAGCCCCAGGGGACCAGAAACAGGTCTCAGGAGCCACTTGGCAACTATTTCTGGAGTCCTCAGCCCACAGATGACAAGGGGGTCCAGGGAGATTGGAGAGGACTCTTTGCTATCTCTCATGTAGGAATTTGCCTTCATACTCAGATTCAGGTTGCAATATGGGTTTCCAATATCAGGAAAAGGAGCAGTAACACAATAGAGATTACAGCCTATAGCAGAGAAGGGATCTTTCTCACTGTTCCCTGGGCAGAAGGATAGTTTGTGGTTATACACAAATCAGAACACAGGCCAGGAGAGTAGTCACAGCCTCTCATAAGACCTTGGAGGAATTGAAAATTTGCAGGAGGCATTCATGACAATTGATGCAAAAGCTTTAAAAATCTTGGGACAGTATAGCTCCTGGGACAGCAGAGCTCCACCTTAACAAGGTGTTAAAATCATATCATAGTCTGGTCAAATAATAAAAGAAAAATATAAACCATAGACAATCACTTTGATTATATGGAGGATCAAAACACATTCCAAAGAAGATAGCAAAGTCAAAGGTTCTGAATCCAAAGGCTCCAAGAAAATTATAAATTGGTCTCAGTGCATGAAAGAGCACAAAACATATTTTGAATCTCAATTAAGGGAGATAGAGGAAAAATTAGAAGAGAAATGATAGTGTTGTATGAAAATCATGGAAGCCAAATCAACAACTTGATGAATGAGTTACAAAAAATACTGAAGAACATAACATCTTAAAGACAGGTTTTGGCCAAATGGACAAATGCATCCAAAAAACCATTAAGAAGAATGCCTTAAAAAGAAGAAATGGTCAAATGGAAAAGGAGATACAATAGTTCTCTGAAAAAAAAATTCCTTAAAATATATAGTGAAGATAAGGGAAGCTGATGCCTTTGTGAGAAATCAAGAAACAATAAAATAAAATCAAAAGAATAAAAACTAGAAGACAATGTGAAATATCTCATTGGAAAAACAACTATCAGCGCAGCTAGGTGGTGCAGTGGATAAAGCACCAGCCCTGGAGTCAAGAGTAGCTGGGTTCAAATTCTGTCTCAGACACTTAATAATTATCTACCTGTGTCGCCTTGGGCAAGGCACTTAAGCCCATTTGCCTTGCAAACCCCCACAAAAAAAAAGAAAAAAAGAAAAACAACTATCCTGGAAAACAGGTCCATCTGAAATAATTTTAAAATTATTAGACTCCCTAAAAGCCATGACTAAAAAAAAAAAAAACATAAATATCATTTTTCAAAAAATTATCCAGGAAAGCTATGCTGATATACTACAAGTTGAGGGAAAAATACAAATTGAAGAATTCACTGATCTTCTCCTAAAATTCCAAAATTAAAACTGCAAGAACTATCGTTGTCAAATTTCAGAACTCTTAACTTACGAAGAAAAAAATTATTAATATAAAGAACAAAACAATTCAAATATTGTGAAGTCACCATCAGGGTAGTAGAAGTCTTATCAGTTTTCTTCTACATTAAGTGCCTGGAATATGATATTCTAGAAGGTAAAAGAGCTTGGATTATAACCATGAATCAACTACTCAACAAAATGAAACTCTTACATGAGAAAAGTTGGACATTCAATGGAAATAGTGGACATTCAAACATTCCTAATGAAAAAATAAAAACTGAACAGAAAATGTGATCTTCAAAGAGAAGAATCAAGTGAAGTATAAAAATGGTAAACAGGTAAGGCAAATCATAAGGGAATTAATGATGTTGAACTGCTTATATTCCTTCATGGGAAGATCTATTCAGATATTAGATGGAGCAGATATGACAAGGCACAGGTGAGTATTGAATTTGAAAGCATAATATGCTAAGACGAAGGAATTAATGGACAAGGAAGGAATGTACTAGGAGAAAGGTAAAGGAGAGATAAAATGGAGTTATTACTGTCACATAAAAGAAGCAAGAAACAGTTTTTGCAGTGGAGTGGAAACTGGAGAATGTGAAGGTGAATGAGTGAACCTTACTGTCATTGGAATTGTTTCAAAGAGGGAGTAACATACATGCTGAATTGTGTATAGAAACCTTTCTTACCCTAGAGGAAAATAGAAAAGGAAAGAAAAAAGAGTAAGTAGGGTTGAGAATGAAAGTGTTAGTAGAGAGGGACAATTGTGAGAGGGGGTAGTCAAATGCAAAACAGGTTTGAGGGCATATAGGTAAAAGATGGAGAGAAATACAGTTAGTAATAGCAACTTTGGAAAATATATTGAAGCAATTTTCTCTGATAAAGTTCTCATTTCTCAAACTTAGAGAAATAAGTCAAATTTATAAAAGTTAAGAATCATCCCAAAATTGATAAATGATCAAGAGATGAATAGCTTTCATATAGAAGTTATCAATGAAATCTATTGAAATCTTATTTTTAAAAAAGTGTCCTAACTCATTTCAGAACAACTCCTATTGAACTAACTTAAGAGGGCCTTCTGGCCAAGATGGTGGAAAGAAGCCAGTCACTGTTAATTGCTTCTCTTTCCTCTCAAAAGCAGCATGAAAGACACCTTAGACACACTCAGTTAAGTTGAGAAACTTATTTTACCTTTCAAGCATTAAAAGGAGAAAAGAGGAGGGGGAAGGGGAGGGGGGGGAAGAGTAACTAACAGAAGGAAGGGAAGAAGTGGAAAAGGGAAAGGGGAAGGAAAGGGGAGCTTGGTTGATATAGGAGGAGAAATACACTGAAGGTGGCGTAATTCAGAAACAAAACACTGGGGAATATGGATAAAGGGAAATTAGGGGAAAAATACAAACAGAAGAAAGATAGCATGGAAGGCAATGAAGAGTTAGTAATCATAACTTTGAATGTGAATGGGATGAACTCTCTATTAAAACATAAGCAAATAGAATGGATTAAAAAACCAGATTCCTACAATATGCTGCTTACAAGAAAGTTATTTGAAGTAGAAAGATACATATATAGTAAAGGTACAAAGATTGGATAGTTCGAGCTAATCTAATACAAATGACAATTCTACCAAAACTAAACTACTTCTTTAGTGCCCTACCAATCAAAATTTCAAAAGAAATTCTTTAATGAGTAGAAAAAGTTGAAAGTAAATTTATATGGAGAAGTAAAAGGCCAAAGAATGTCCAGTAATTCAATGAAAAAAGTGCAAAAGAAGGAGGCTGAGCCTTAGCAAATCTAAAATTATATTATAAATCATCAGTCCTCAAAACTGTCTGGTATTTGCTAAGAAATAGATTTGTAGATCAATGGAATAGATTAGACTAGGAGCAATAGCAGAAAATGATTATAGTAATCTTCTGTTTGATAAACACAGAGTCCAGCTATTGGGATAAAAACTCTCTCTTCGGTAAAAACTGTTGGGGAAACTGGAAGTTAGTATGGCAGAAACTTAGATTAGACTAACACTTCACACCCTATGCCAAGATAAGATCAAAATGGATAAAGGATTTAGACATAAAATACAATATTATAAGTAGACTTGAAAAACAAGAATTAGTTTGCCTGTCAGATCCATGGAATGACAAGCAGTTTATGAACAAGAAAGAAATGGAGAACGTCATTAAAAACAATCGATTATGTTAAATTAAAAAAAAAAAAAAAACTTTTGCATTGGCAAAACCACTGTAACCAGGATCAAAAGAAATGTAGTAAATTGGAAAACAATTTTCACAACTAGTATTTCTTACAAAGGGCTAATTTCTAAAAACATATATACAGAAAACTGAGTCAAATTTTCAAAAATAAACAAGACATTCCACAATTAACAAATGGTCAAAGGAGATGCAAAGGCAATTTGCAGATGAGGAAATGAATGTAATCCATAGTCATATGTAAAATGTGTCTAAATGGTGACTTATTAGAGAAATGTCAATTAAAACATCTTTGAGATACCACCTCATATCTCTCAGATTGGCCAGTATGACAAGAAAGGACAATGATCAATGTTGGAAGGGATGTGGGAAATCTGGGACACTAATACATTGTTGATGGATCTGCGAACTCATCCAAACTTTCTGGAGAACAAATTGGTATTGCACACAAAGAGCAACAAAAATATGCATACTTTTTCATCCAGCAGCACCACTACTGGGTCTATACCCTGAAGAGATCATGAAAACACGTTAAAACATCACGGATAAAAATATTCATATCATGGAACACTATTGTTCGAGTAGAAACCAGGAGGGCTGGGAATTCAGGGAAGCCTGGAAGGATTTGAATGAATTGATGCTGAGGGAGATGAACTGGACTAGGAAAGCATTGTACACTCTAACAGCAATATGGTGGTGATGATCAAACTTGATGGACTTGCTCTTTCCATCAGTGTAACAACCAGGGACAATTTCAGGCTATCTGCAAATGAGAATGAAATTATGGACTTTGAACAAAAATAAAAGACTGTTATCTTCAATTTGGAGGGGGGGACCATTATCTCATTATGTAATTTTCCTATCTCATTTTTTTCTTCTTTAAGGATATTATTTCTCTTTCATCATATTCAGTTGAGACCAATATATATCATGGAAACAATGTAAAGACTAACAGAATGCCTTCTGTGGGGGTGGGGGAGGGAAACAAGAATGGGGGAAAATGGAAAAACTCATATAAACTCTTTCTAAAAAAATTTGACTAAGAGGATAGAAGGAGAAAATGATAAATTTTGGGAGGCAGGTAAGGAAATTGAGTCCTTGATGCACTCTTGGAGGAATTGTGAATTGATTTAAAATTATGTTGAACAATTTGAAACTTTGCCCAAATGGCTATAAAACCATTACTACGCTTTGACCTATTAATGCCACAGCTAATTCTATATTCCAAAAGAGATGAAATATGAAAATAAAAGTATATTGATATCAATACAGATATCTGCATGCATGATTCATATATATGCATACAGTTTCTCTCTCTGTTGATATATATATATATGTATATATTTTTTTATTTATTTATTCATAAGTATATAGGTATTGATTTTTATAGCAGTTCTTTTCTGGGAGTGGGGAGCTGGAGATTGAGGGGCTGCCCAGCAGTTGGGGAATGCCTGAACAAATTATGGTAGGTCATTGAGATGAAATGTGACTCTGCTATAGCAAATGATGAACAGGATGCTCTCTGTTAAAAAAATTACAAAAAGAACATACCTGAGCAGATGCAATGGGAAATGTACCTTATACAAAGGAATACCAATACTGCAAGATTCTAGTGTACAAAAATAAAGAGGCATCCTTTTGTATTTTTAAATATGTTTAAATGAATTTGCTGTTCTTTTTTGGAAGTGATAGCTTATTTATCTCAAAAAGTCTTTGATCTAAAAATCCTAACTACAAATAAAGAATATATTCTTTTCTAAAGATTTTAATGAACTTTATTTGACCATTCATCATTTTTAAATCTGTAATTCTATATTAGCTTCTTTAACAAATCGAATTTTTTCTTTTTTGTGTATACATGACCAACAATATATTATCAAGAATAAAACCACACATAAATTAAGATGTACTTTATAGTAATACCTAGAGTCCTAAATACAATTTCCTCTATAATCAATAAGAAGGCATACATTTAAGATTAGCTATTTAATATATTTTTTAATTGTTTTCCCTTCACATTAAGTCTTTATTTGGAATTCCATTTTTTCCTTGTTAGTTCTACATTCTGGGATCAAGTAAAAATTAATATTCTTCCATATTAAATTATATCTTTTTAAACATACAGATATTTTATACTCTAAATTGTTCCATATTGTATTTCTTCAAATATTTCTCTCCTCTAATTTCTCATTTCATAATTATTCTTCAATGAAGTATACTCAATTCTTTGATTAATTTTCATTTATTAAGTTGTTGAAGTCTTTTATTTTCCTTGGCAATCTCCTCCAGACATTTACCAATATATTTATTTCTTGCATCTTAATATCAGAATTAGTTACATAACAAGAAAAGTGTAAGTAATAGAAGAAGGAATGAAAAGTTAAGAAAAGAAAGAAGGAAGGAAGGAAGGAAGGAAGGGAGGAAGGAAGGAAGGAACAAAGAAGTGGAGGAACTGATAAAGGGAGGGAAGAGGGGGATAGAATGAAAAGAAATAAGTAAAGAGACAAAAAGAAAATTGCAGTGGCAGCTAGACTGAGCAGTGGCTAGGGCACCAGCCCTGGAGACAGCAGGAACGGAGTTCAAATTTGACCTTAGATAATTAATATTTATCTAGCTTGTGTGACCTTGGGCAAGTCCCTTCACCTCATTGTTTTGCAAAATCTCCCCCAAAAGTTGTAAAAACTTAGAAATAGAGACTTTTCTATCTAGAGTAGTATAGAAATAAAAGCAAAATCATTATATAATCCAATTTTTCAAGAAAAATGCAAAATTCTGTACTGAACCATTCTAGACATTCACACTTTTTATCTAGAACAAATTTTTAACTTCAGATCCATTGGCCTCTAAGGGTCCATTAATTTGTAAGACAGAAAAAAAGTGCCTCTTTATTTTCACTAACCTCTAACTTTCTATAACAATGAATTTAAAGTTTTTAAGCACATCTATGTTTGTATGTGTATGTGTATGTGTGTGTGTGTGTGTGTGTGTGTGTGTGTATGTGTGTGTGTTTCAGCATGTTTGTTTTTCTGAGAAGGACCCAAAGGTCCAAGGACTTTATCAGTTTACCATAGAAACCCAAGATAAAAATTAAAAAATAAAGAATCTCTGATTTAGAAAAGTAATTCATCTAATTTCAGTAGTTCAACTGTCTTCAGGGTAAAAGAAATATTGGTTTTAGAGGGAATTATATTTAGGCTTTTTTTGGGATATTAGATTGACTTATGCCTGTATAATATGAATTATCTGCTGACCTACAGTTATAATTTTTTGTATTTGTTTTTGTCTTTCATTTTCGAAGAAGTTCACAATATCAAGGAGATGATGCCATGATAACTTCATGAATTGGATTTGTGTGTGGGGGTGCTGTGCGAAATCACCAGATTCACTTTCTCCTCCAGAGTCTTCTTGGTCCAGTGGCCAGATATGAATCAGGACTACTGGAGATGATTCTGAATGCAAGGCAATCAGGTTTAAGTCACTGGCCCAAGATCACACACCTAAGTAATGTCAAGAGCTCAGATTTGAATTCCTGTCCACCTGACTCCAGAGAATGTGATAGTGTGTTTGAAGATACTGAAGGGGGAAAACAACATAGAAGTGCTAGAAGTGGGTCTATTTGGGTCATGGGTATAAATAAGAGGAGCAAATAAAAACAGAATGGCAATGACATCAAGATTTGATTTCATTCTTCAAAGAAAAAATTCAAATTTCAATAGTCATCAATCTAGTCTTAATTTTTAGAAATGTCTTCCTTGAAGTAAAATGTCTCATAAAGGAAAGGTCTTTATGAAAATGTAATTTTAAATTTTAAAATTTATTAATGAAGTGGCTAAATCCAAGTAGATATAATTTATTTCAGAAACATCTACATTTTTAAGCCTATCACTTTAATACAGGTTGTTATGTAAGTCTTAGTGACAGTTTAAGTTTTTAAAGCTCAAAATTAAACTAAGAATATTGGGACATCTTTAAGGATGAAATCAACAGAACCATCAAAATATAAAACTATAAATAAGTTCTTTATCTTGCTTTCACGGTGCTGTGTATTAAAACATCTCACATACATGAAACAATTTGCACAGTTCCCTAAATGTAAGTACTTAAATATCCACTAGAAAGTCTGACAGAAGTAGATTTAAAGAACGACTAATTTCAAAAATCAAAGGGGTTGTTAGGGAACTTTTTTTCCTCCTCATAGCTTCCCTTAATCTACAGAACTTGACTTTGTACATATTAAATGACTTAAGCTTACTGCCTTCAAAAAGCACTTATATTTAAAATGCAAAATTAATTTAATCACCAGGGGCAGAAGATGTTCAATATATTACAGTCTGTAAAGGTGAATCATTTGGGAAACCAGCAATTACTGACTCATTTAGTTTCTTCTCTTCCCAAATAACATTCTCTGAAAGTCATGTCCATTTTCATTTCAAAAAGCTGTGAAAGCCATGTGACAGGCTTTTACTCAGTGAATACCTACCTGACCTTTCAGAAAGTCTAGCTATGTGACCTAATGAACCGAGACCTATTTTTCATTTTCTGAGCATTGTTGTACATGGTTCAGAAATAGTCTATTTGTTGTTAACATCTTTATATTATTTATTAGTAATGTTGCTAATAAGAATATATCTGAAACCTTTGACTTTCTGATTTGATAGTTTTTTCTAATACATTTAAATTAAAGTTTAAGAAGAAAGATTGACACCAAACAAGGGGGTCAGGGAGAAAGAACAGAACACAGTTTGTTTTGATAAGGTGTGGATAAGACTATTGCTTGCTAGATGGGTTTGTATAGTTCATTATTCTTACACTGAGTAGAATCTCCCCTTCCATGCTAATGCAATTTTAAATTTCTTACATTTAGAAAAAAATATATATTTTGAGGTAAAAGTTAATAAAACTTTAGTTTATAATGTAAATATTCTTGCCAAAATTTATTTGTTAACTCAATTTCCTACTTATAAGAACATAATTGATTCCAATCCCTTAGCTGACATATTTTTATAAAGGAAAGCAAGGTTATCAAAGTGCACTTGATTATGGGGGAAAAAATAAGACATCTCCTCCAGCTATAAAATTTTCCTTAGGTATGGCCTATTTTGTACTTCCACCTGTACATAGAGATAATAATCACCACTCATACGGATTACTGAATAAGTAATTTTAAATGATATTTGATAAGCCTATCAAAATACAATGACGAATCTTTAATTTAGTCAATTTGGGCATTCCTTTGAACAATAAACCTCTCTTTTCTGGATCTTATCTGTACCTTCCCCATAAATATTCCACAATTTTTTTTCTGGAAACACTAGTGTCTTTCCTGATTTTTTTTTACATTATAAGTCTATAAGAGGAACTTCTAGGTTGTTCATCAATTAAACCTATATATATATATATATATATATATATATATATATATATATATTTTGATGACCTTCTTTGCATTCATATATTTATATACATACTTACCAATAAATATAACTGCTCACACCACAGGTGTATATATGGTATGTGTGTGTGTGTGTGTGTGTGTGTGTGTGTGTGTATGTGTGTGTGTGTGTGTGTAAAATCATACCTAAAACAGTTAAAAAAGATAATAAATGGGCATTTTTCCTTTACTCTCATCTCATTTAAAAAACATTTAACTTTTCTCTACTTTTCACAGTGTTTGATTTAAGATGTTTAGTATAAAAAGAAAAGATCATTTTTTACCTTTGTTTTCTAGTGTGTCTAATAGGAAAGGATGTTTTTTCAATAGCTATATAATGAAGTTTTTTTTTAATATTATTAGAATTTGTTATAATTGTAGTTTTCTTTCTATTCTGCAAACTAAGAATTCCTGCTATCAATACAATATTGTCATTGTAAATAATCATGAAAATATATTATATTTGCTAATTTTTACATCAATGTTTGGAATATTGTGGGATAATGTGCATAATTTTTCAAATGCTACTTTTTTTTCATCTCTGTGTCAAGACCTCATTCATGATAGAAAGGAATTGGAGCAGCCACTTCATTTCTTATTCATGCAAAATTATGAGTTCTTTCAGAGCACAGATTTTTTTGTCTTTTGCTGTATCACCAGTGAATACAAAAGTAGCTTGGGTAAATTGTTTATTTACTCATGAGTTGACTATTATTTTTATCGCCACTAATCTTAAAACCATAAGGTACTCTGGACAACATTATAAACTGCCTTATTGTCACTTCTTTTCCCTCTTCTTACTTATACAAGTGCAGACATGAAATTGCCTTTTAAAATGAAATAAAATAATATCAAAGAACTGAACTAAATAAAATGTTTATTTCCACCCATACTCTAAGTTAAAATCCATATTTATGAAATATTCTCTTCTTTTGTACCTACCTAACGAAAACACTGACAAAGCACCTTAATAACTCCCTCCAAGAGTAATGCACTAACCTCTTAATTTATCTTGTTTCATATGTCTTCTTTTTCTAATATGTTCTGCACACTTATACCAAAGTTATTTTCCTAAAGCAATAGCCTTTCCATTCCTCCATTCCAGCATTAGTGTCTTGCTTTTGATGTGATAATGTTATCCACCTTTATGTCATTGTTTGGCATTTTTATTCTTCTTATACTAGATATGGTTGTTAGTATAGAGATACATATGAATACTTTTTAACTAACTCAATATTTACATATTAGGGAATATATATATATATATATGTATATATATGTGTGTGTGTGTATTTACATATATATATATATATATATATATATATATGTATATATCCAAAGTCTATTATTGATTTAATTTTACTCTCAAAATAATCCTAGCTTAAAGAGTCCATATTCTTTCTTCTTTCTTTCTTTCTTTCTTTCTTTCTTTCTTTCTTTCTTTCTTTCATGCTTGTTTGCTTTCTTTCCTTTTACTTCTTCTTATAAAAAGTTGAATTCAATAAAAGTCCAAGTTGAACCAAAAGTAAAGTCTAAAATGTCATGCATTTAACATAATGAATTCTAGTAGCCATCGAAAGACATATGATTGAAACTCTATTTTATTGAAAAACCAAAAAATAGAGCTAAATAAGACCCATAATTGCTGACTCAAACACATAAGAGTAATGTACACATTTCTTGCCAATTACTTTATTTTAAATTCAGAACACGTCATTAACTCCTCCTCACATAGAAGCAAGATTCCATGTTTCTTTTTATTTAAAGCTTTTTTACTTTTTTACTTAATTATTTTCATCCTTCTTAGATGTATATTTTTAAGTTACAAAATGTACTTCAACCTTTCTTTTCCACCCAATCCCCTTAGTGGTGAACAGTCATGTGAGCATTGTACATACATATTTTAATAAACATGTTTACAAATTAGTGATTTTAATATGAGGAATTAGGGTTAAGGGAAAGAAATAAATAAGAGATACTTTTTTATGAAGTGTTTATCAGATTCAGAAGGTTTGTTTTTGTGTGTGTTTGTTTGTGTGTTTGTGTGTGTGTGTGTGTGTGTGTGTGTGTGTGTGCGCTTTGTTTTGTTTTTCTTCCTCTGGATGGGGATAGTATAATCTATAACTATTAAAGTTCAGTTGTCCTAGCTCTCTCTACTGCTGAGAGAGATCCCATCTTTTTTAATGGAAAACAAAGTTGAAATATCAGTGTTTCTTCCTAATGGAAAGCCAATAACACAATTACATACTTATATGATTTGTGGAATTTTCTTCATTTAAAATTTTTATTTATGTCATTTACAAATATAGCTTATTCATATAGAGTTTTATTGCTACTTAGTTTTTAAGTTCAATAGTACTAAGTATTAAGTTCATGATGAAATTGTTAAATCACAAAAATTAAAATATTAATCACATTGTGTTTGTTTGATTATATTGGTTGGTTATTAGCTTAGAAGACCAAAATGACATTAATTGAAAATTACAGAGTATCTGATTGTGACTGATCAGATCAATACATAATCCAAATGCTCTACCACAGATTGGGTATACATGGGGAGTTTATTTTAAATTTGCATATCTCATTTTTTTTGAGTTACTTCAATTCTGTCTTGTTCATAGAGCACAGTATGCTCATTCATAAGGGCATGCCATGCTGGGTGGTCCTTGTGACAGTTTCTCCCCTGCTGCACAATCAATTCTAAATTTCTTAAGAGAGACCTTCAGAGTGTCTTGGTATCACTTCTTCTGACCCTCTTGAGAACACTTACCCCATCTGAGTTCAAAATAAAATAGTGTTCTAACATTCTAATAACATGATCAGTCCAGGTAAGTGAACTTGTCCATAATACTTAAAACTTCTCTATTTGCTGCAATCAGTGATTCCACATATAGATGGGGTGGAATTTCCTTGGTGTCGTTAGGTCAAACAGCACAAACAGCAGAGAATTGATCCATACTTTGTTGCAGCTTCAGGGTGTGCATTCAATGCATACCCAGAAGCTGCAACAAAGTATGAGTATGCATTGAATGCAATCATCTGCAAACAGAAGATCATGTGCCAACTCTCCCTCTAATTTGGCCTTGACTTTTAGCCATTGACCTTCACTTTGGTAACTGATCTTAATGCCTTGTTCATCCTCAGTGAATGTGTTTGATAATATGCCTGTAAACATCATGTTAAAAAGTATGTGAGCAAGGACACATACTTGTTTCAATCAATTGATCACTGGAAAATCACAAGAGCAATGACCACTATCCAGATCCCTGGTAAGCATACTGTCATGAAAGCAGTGTATAATACTGATGAATTTCTCCAGGCAACCAAATTTTGATATAATTTTCCTTAAACCCTCACATGTGATAGTTATCAAAGGCCTTGATAAGATAAAAAAAAAACATTGTATATAGACCTCTATCCTGCTCTTGGCACTTTTCCTGGAGTTTTCAGACAACAAGCACCATATTGATTGTTTCTCAACCATTTCTAAAGGCACATCAGATCTCAGGGAGATGACTGTCTTCTAGGTGAAGAGTCAGTCTATTGGGAAGGACTCTGGCAAGAATCTTATCAACAATGTCCAAGAGAGACAGCCCTGTGATTGACAATCTATGTCTTTTACTTTAATAGAGATAGACAATAAAGGCATGCTTGAATTCTTGAAGTATAACCTCTTCATGCCATATAACCTGCAAATTTTCCTTCAATCTTTGGATTACGAATGGGTCTTGTAGATCTTGTAGGTCTCAACTAGAACGGAATTGGCACCAGGATTTTTGCCACTTGAAAGGAGTCTCATGGCATTCAAAACCTCTTCTTCAGTTGTAACTTCAACTAAGGACAGGTTGATTTGAACTTGAGGTAAAAGTTCAATGACTTTTGCACTGATTGTTAATGGTCTGTTAAGAACACTATGGAAGTGTTCTGTCAGCTTCTCTAGGATCATGTCCCTGTCTTTTATCAATGATTTGTATTTAGTATTTGAATGACAATCACTCAAAAGCATAAGTAGTTGAACTTCTTTGGGCCCATAAATAGACTCAGGGCATCATAAGAGTACTTTGGATTGTTATCTGCATAAAACTTCATCCCTTTCATTGTGGCCCCTCCAGAAACACGTGTAGCCAGCTAGAAATTCAGCAAGCTGGTCTTCATTTACCAATCTTGTTATGATACCTGCTCAACAACAAATGTTATGTGTCTTTCAGATCTATTGGATGTTGTGTTGTCTATGAGTGTGTGCACATACTGTGCTCCAATGGTAAAAAGAATCTTCTTTGAAGAAGGTTTTGTACATTTGTTTGTGGAATTACTGCCTGCCATGATAATCAGGCCAGAGTTGGATAAACAGGCAACTTCAGGATATCATTTCTAGTCCCTTCCTCACACCAGGAAGTGAGCCTTGTGATTCTTAAAAGGTTGCTCACTGATGCTGAGCAAAGGGAGCAGAACCAAGAGAACAACGAACACATTAACAACAACATTGTGAGATGATCAACTTTGAAGGAGGCAGCTCCACTCTTCAGTTCATAGAGCCAGGACAACTATATTAGGCTGTCTATGGACAATGTTATCCGAGCAGAGGAAGAAATACAAGGCAAAACAAAACTAAAAAAAAATTTTTTAAATTATCCTTCAGAAGCTGATACTATATTTAAAAAATTCTCTTATATATCTCTTTCCCTTAATCCTAATTCTTCATGCTGAAAATGACTAATCTGTAAACATGTTTATCACAAATATGTATGAGACTGTTTGCAGCTGAACGGATGAGGGATGGGATGGGGGAAAGAAGGAAATTTTGCACTCATATAGATATGGAAAATGTTGCAAAGCTTTCATAACTTGTATTCACAAAAATAAAATATTAATAAACAAAAGGTTGCTCAGATACTCAGGGAGCTGCCGAATCCCACTGCAGCTTTCAATGGGCAAACAGTCACATAAACTGAGCCAACCTGCAGGGTTGTAAGTTCAAGTCCCAGTGAATTTGCATCTGTTACTTTGTCACTTGGCTGTGGGCAAAGAACTGTAAGATAGAAATGGTAAAATGGTATGGATAGTATCTTTTGATTAGTATGTAAATTCAATTTAAATGAGGAAGAGTTGCATGAAGTTTTGGGCTTCATTCTCTCTTCCAAAGTCATCATAATCCAGTGGCAAGACAGAATCAAGAAAACTGTTAATGTTTCTAGATCCAGTGGATCACCTTGCTATCTTAGATGTCCAATTAAACTCTAAGCAGTCCACAACACTTCCTTTAGCAGTCTTAATGGCCATAGTAATAAAGTTTTTCATCTGTCCATTCCACCAGTGGAAGACTTCACATGCTTGGGCACCCCAACTCATCAATGAATTTGAGACTCCTTCAGTCACCCTCAAACTGATTTAGCATACTTTCTGAAAATGTATACTGTGGTGTGGCTGCCAAATATACAACAGCTTATTGCAACCACAGGTGAGATTTAGCTGATGCAGGTGGACATATAAAGTGGAAAGCAGTCCTGTAAAGGGGTCAGAAGCCCTCACATCAGAGGGACTTGAACACATCCTATGCCTCAGGAAGACACTAGTTTAAATCTGATCTCAGATATTTATCATCTGTATGACCCCGACAAGTCACTAAATCCGTTTTCCTTAGTTTCCCCACTGGTAAAATGATTTGGAAAAAGAAATAGCAAGCCACTTAAGTATCTTCATCAAAACATCAATGGGGTCATTAAGAAATGAATATGAGGAATGAAAAACAACAAAAATTCAAGGATAATTTTTATGGCTTCCCCCCCAAAAATACAAATTACCCTCCCATATTTCTTTAATGATATATGAAAAATGTTATTTGCACTTGATAAGTACACATATTTCAATGTCCTTCAAGAAATAATATCCTGTAAAGTGAAGCTTGGATACTGAAATCTAATAAAACTCATGTGAAAATGTCACATTTACAAATATCTAGGTTATCTTCTGAACATTAAAAAAACGATACCATGGATGAAGCTGCAGCTCTTATATATTTCTTCAGCATATGTGCATGCACAAAGACAAAAAGAATAATGATCAGAAATTAAAGTAGCATGTCATTTGACAGCATATAAGAAAGCTAAAAGGGATTCAAAACAAAAATAATATTGACATTTGATATTTTAAGAGGAGGAAATCTTGAGTGGTCAGAATATTTGCTGGATTGTTTTCTAGCAGAGAATTTAGGATTTTCTGGAAAAACATATGGATGTGCTGTGCCATTTCCTTCTCCATTTATTTTGGAGTAAAATCTATGACAAAAATAATTAAATGACTCACCACAGTGAATGTGTCAGAGATCAGGTTTGGATTTAGGCTATCCTGATGTGCCAACTAGCTTGGGTTCAACACAACTAAATCAGTGTGAATATTTACAACATGAGAAGAGACATCAGAAAATTGATACTAGAAATATAGTTTGATTGGGTCCACATTTCACTTATTTAAAGTAATGGAGTTTACATACATCTCTTAAGCATCCCATTACCAGGGCATATTGAGTTCATATCCACCACTGTCACTAAAATTGTATGCAATAGTGACAGAGTACAAACAAAAAACAATGCAAAATAATACCAATTCATTGGGAAGGGATTTATTTTTTTCAGTTTCTTTTTTTCTTTTATTAAAGATTTTATTTGAGTTTTACAAGTTTCCCCAATTTTACTTCCCTCCCCCCACAGAAAGCAATCTGTCAGTCTTTAATTTGTTTCCATGTTGTACAATGATCCAAATTGAGTATGATGACAGAGAAATAATATCCTTAAGGAAGAAACAGAAATTATAAGAGATAACAAGATCAGAATAAGATATCTGTTTTTTTTTTTAATTAAAGGGAAGAGTCCTTGAAGTTTGTTCAAACTCCATAGTTCTTTATCTGTATACAGATGGTATTCTCCATTGCAGACAGCCCCAAAATTGTCCCTGATTTTTGCACTGATGGAATGAGCAAGTCCAACAAGTTTCATCATCATCCCCATGTTGCTGTTAGGTGTACAGTGTTTTTCTAGTTCTCCTCATCTCACTCAGCATCAGTTCATACAAATCCCTCCAGGCTTCCCTGAATTCCCATCCCTCCTGGTTTCTAATAGAACAATTGTGTTCCATTACACAAATATACCACAGTTTGTTAAGCCATTTCCCAATTGAAGGACATTTACTTGATTTCCAATTCTTTGCCACCACAAACAGTACTGCTATGAATATATTTGTACAAGTGATATTTTTACCCTTTTTCATCATCTCTCTTCACGGTATAGTCCCAGTAGTTCTATTGCTGGATCAAAGGGTATGGTCATTTTTGTTAACTTTGTGTGTAATTCCAAATTTCTCTCCAGAAAGGTTGGATGATTTTACAGCTCCACCAACAGTATACTAGTGTCCCAGATTTCCCACAACCCTTCCAACAATGATTATTAACCTTTCTGGTCATATTGGCCAGTCTGAGAGGTTTGAGGTGGTACCTCAGAGAAGCTTTAATTTGCATTTCTCTAATAATTAATGATTTAGTGCAATTTTTCATATGGCTATGGATTGCTTTGATCTCCTCATCTGTAAATTCCTTTGCATATTCTTTGACCATTTGTCAATTGGGGAATGGCTTTTTTTCAAAACAAAATATGACTAAATTCTCTGTATATTGTAGAAATGAGTCCTTTGTCAGAATCATTAGTTGTAAAGATTGTTTCCCAATTTACTACATTTGTTTTCATCTGATTACAGTGGTTTTATCGGTGCAAAAACTTTTTAATTTAATGTAATTGAAATATCTAGTTTGATTTTGGTTATATTCTCCATCTCTTTCTTAGTCATAAACTGCTCCCCTTCCCATAGATCTGAAAGGTAAACTAGTCCTTTATCTTCTAGTTTGCTTATAGTATTGTTTATTATGTCTAAATCCTGCATCCATTTGCATCTTATCTTGGTGAAGGGTGTGAAGCATTGGTCTAATCTAAGTTTTTTCCATACTAAATTCAAATTTTTCCAGAAGATTTTATTAGAGAGAGAGTTTTTATCCCAATAGCTGGACTCTTTGGGTTTATTAAATACCATATTGCTATAATTGTTTCCTGCTATTGCACCTAGTCGATTCAACTGGTTCACCCCTCTATTTCTTAGCCAGTACCAAATAGTTTTGAGGACTGATGCTTTATAGTATAATTTTAGATCAGGTAGGACTAAGCCCCCTTCTTTTGCACCTTTTTTCACTAAATACCTGGAAATTCTTGACTTTATTTCTCCATATGAATTTACTTACAACTTTTTCTAACTCATTAAAGTAATTTTTTGGAACTTTCATTGGTGGGGCACTAAACAGTCAGTTTAGTTTTGGTAGAATTGTAATTTTTATTATATTACCTCTACCTCTCCATGAGCAGTTGATATTTTCCCAGTTATTTGAATCTGATTTAATTTCTGTGAGAAGTGTTTTACAATAATTTTCAAAAAGTTTTTCAGTCTGTCTTGGCAAATATACCCCCAGGTATTTTATATTTTCTGAGGTTACTTTGATTGGGATGTCTCTTTGTAGCTCTTCCTGATGTATCTTGCTAGACATATATAAAAAAGTTGAGGATTTATGAGGGTTTATTTTATATCCTTCGACTTTGATAAAACTGCTAATTGTTTCCAATAGATTTTTTAGATGATTTCTTGGGGTTCTCTAGGTTAAACCATCATGTCATCTGCAAAAAATGAGAATTTTGTGTCTTCCTTACCAATTCTAATTCCATCAATTTCTTTTTCCTTCTCTAATTGGCACCCTTGTTTCACTCCTGATATTATAGGGAATGCCTCTAGCCTCTCCCCATTGAATATAATGCTCCTTGATGGTTTCAGATAGATACTGCTAATTATTCTAACAGTCCCTTCTCTAGTGTTTTTTTTAATGGGAATGGGTGCTGTGTTTCTTCAATAGCTTTTTCAGCATCTATTGATATGATAATATGATTTTCCTGATAGGTTTGTTGTTGCTATAATTGAGTATACATACAGTTTTTATAATGTTGAACCAACCTTGCATTCCTAGGATAAATCCTACTTGATCATAAAGTATTATCCCAGTGATAACTTGTTGTATTCATTTTGCTTAGATTTTATTTAACATTTTTGCATCTCTATTCATCAGGGAGATATGTCTATAATTTTTCTCTGTTTTACCTCTTCCTGGTTTAGTTATCAGCACAATACTGATTTCATAGTAAGAGTTAGGCAGAGAGCCATCTTCTCCTATTGTAATAAGAGTTTATATAGAGTTGGAACCAGCTGTTCCTTAAATGTTTGGTAGACTTTACTTGTGAATCCATCAGGCCCCGGAATTATTTTCTTAGGGAGTTCAATGATAGCTTGTTGAATTTCTTTATCTGAGGTAGGATTGTTTAGGTATTTAATCTCCTCTTCTTTTAAGTTGGGAAACTTATATTTTTGTAAATATTCATCCATTTAATTTAGATAATCAAATTCATTGGCACAGAGTTGGGCAAAATAATTCAAATTATTACTTTAATTTCCTCCTCATTGATGGTGAGTTCACTTTTTCATTTATGATACTAGCATTTTGATTTTCTTCTTTCTTTTTTTAATCAAATTGACCAGAGGTCTATTAATTTTATTGTTTTTTCATAAAACCGACTTTTGGTTTTATCTATTAATTCAATAGTTTTTTTTTTGCTTTCAATTTTATTATTTTCTGTTTTAATTTTTAGAATTTGTAATTTGGTATTTAATTGAGGATTTTAAATTTGTTTTTTTCTCTCAGTCATTTAGTTGCATATTTAATTCATTGATTTCCTCTTTCTCGAATTTATTCATGTAAGCATTTAAAGATATAATATATCCCCTGACAACCACTTTGAGTGAATAACATAGGTTTTGTTATATTGTTTGATTACTGTCATTATCTAGGATAAAATGAGTAATTCTTTCTATAATTTGTTTTATGATCCATTCATTCTTTAAAATGAGGTTATATAGTTTCCAATTGGTTCTGGGTCTATGTCTCCTTGGACCAATGTTGCATATGACTTTAATTGCATTATAATCTGTGACAGATGTATTCTCTATTTCTGCCTTTCTGCAGTTAATCATTAGATTTTTATGGCATAGTACATGGTCAATTCTTCTATAAGTGTCATGTACTGCAGAGAAAAAGGTACATTCTTTTCTATCCCCATTCAATTTCCTACATAAGTCTACCATAACTTGTTTTTCTAAAAATCTATTTACGTCCTTAAATTCTTTCTTGATTATTTCATGATTAGATTTATCAAAAGCTGAGGGTGGGAGTTTCAAGTCTCCCACTAGAAGAGCATGGTTGTCTATGTCTTAATGTAGTTCTTTCAACTTCTCCTCTAAGAATTTGAATGCTATCCCACTGGGTGCACATATATATATTCAGTAGTGAAATAACTTTATTATCTATGATACCTTATAGGAGGATAAAGTTTCCTTGATTATCTCTGTTAACACTATCTATTTCTGAAGCTGCTTTATTTAGATAAGGATTGCAGCCCCTGCTTTTTTCACTTCAGTTGAAGCAAAATATATTTTGCTCCAGCCTTTTACCTTTAATCTCTATGTATCTCTCTGCTTCAAATGAGTTTCTTGTAAACAACACATTGTAGTATTCTGGTGTTTAATCCACTCAGCTATTTGCTTACATTTTAAGGAAAAGTCCATCCCATTCACATTCAAATTTATGATTACTAATTCTTTATTGCCCTCCATGCTATATTCCCCCATTTGTATTTTTAGCCCTTTTCCCCATCCATATTCCCCATTGTTTTGTTTCTGAATACCACCTCCTTTAGTGTGTTTGATCTCCTATATCCACCCCCTCCCCTATCTTTCCTCTTCCCCTTTTCCCTTTTTCCCTTCCCTTCCTTTTCTTAGTTCCCCTTTTTCCATCCCCCTCCCTTTCTCCACCCCACTCCATTTTCCCCCTTTTAGTACTTGAAAGGTTAGATGTTTTTTAATTTAGCTGACTATGTGTGTAAATTGTCTTTAAGCCAAGTCTGATGAGAAAAAGATTCAGGTATTTCTCATACTGTGCCTATCTTCTCTCCACCATCTTGGCCAGAAGTCCTCTTTCATTGTCTTTATGTCTGCTTGGTTTTTTATTTTATATTTGCCATCTTGGTAAATTCCTTGGAATTATCTAATTATATTTACAATGCAAATTATATTAAGAAACAATAAATGTAAATATGTAGAATCTGTATCCCAAATATACCACCACAGTAAAGGAAAATTCAGGCATGCACTATACCTAGTAAAGAAATGATGTATGTTTTTGTTTTTGTTTTAATAAAACAACATAACAGAAATAAATATTTCAAACTATCCTTGAACATATAGATCACACTATATATTACCCTGGGACCAGTTTATAATCTCATATGAAATTGTTGCTAAAAATTACTGAGACATAATATTTAACCATCAAGTAACTTCAGAATAATATTTTCATTATATTTCATTCCATCACATATTCAAAATCACTAACATAGGTGAAATGAAAGGCTTTTAGTAGAAGATTACAGGAAGAAATGGAAATTATATAAGAGAGACAAGGTAGTTATTTAAACCCATATCCTATCTGCTACTAATTTTCTCCTAAATATACTTTAATTGATCCTACAGTTGAATTTACACACTAAATATTTGTTCAGTTACAAAAACAGAAAGGTAACTTACTTTTTTCACCTCCACAAATAGTCAGTTTATTGTGAAAATATTAAGAATGGCACTAAGAAAATGATTTACAAAGCCCTTTCTAACTGAATTCCATTGAACAAAGGTAATAGATGAATAAGGCATGTTTTTAGTTCATTGAAGGTAAACACCTTAGCAGCTGAATCATTGTAAAGATACCTACTAATTGTAATGATTTTCTAGAGGAATATTTGATCTTTTTCTTATAAATGACTAATTTTAAATTATACTTCATATACTTTGTCATGAGACTTGCAATTCCCTTTCAGTAAATCTTGTCTTAGCTCTATGATGTCATTTCCTGTCCCTGATGTAACTTCAATTAACAGCAGTATTCGCATTAAAACATACTTTATTGGTGATGAATAAAGTGCTGTTATACATAATGATTCCCTTATTTTAGGTAGGCAGGTGGTACATTGCCTGTTTAATTACTGGTATTGTATTTCTTTTCATCTTAATCCTCATGATTTTTCTCTTTAGTGAACCTCAAAAAAAGAGTCACAGATTTCCTTTGAAGTTTTATTTCTTCACTGAAGAATACAGATTGCTTCTGTATCTTTTGGTAAAACAACACAAGGGATTTCCATGCCCAAGGTATGCCTTTTATTAACTCTACTTTCTTAGAAACCCAAGGCATAATTCAGATATTCATCACTGTAATTGAGGAAATATTTTCTGTGTATTGGATTCTCTTACAACTAAAAAACACTTGCCATGAGTTTGATATATATATTTTTAAATTCAAACTAAAGACATACATAGGTGGTGTTTTTCTTCAAATCCTACTCACCAGAAAATAAATATACTACTGCTGACCTACTTGGGTATTAGCATGGATATGAACTTTTCTGTTAGCATTTTTTGATTCAACAACTTAGTGTCTTAAATCTACACATCAAAATGCCAAAAAAGTAATATAGTTTAAGGTTTCAGACAACCAAATATGTGACTGTTTTGTTGATTTTGTAATTTTTAGTTTATGGTTTAATTACTTTGTGAAAAAAATCATGTTTGTCTGACTATTCTAATGTGGAAACATGATCACATATATTTATCATTTTAATGATGTTAAAACACTTCCCTACAACTACATTGTAAATTCAGTATATTATAATTTTGCATATTTTACAAATATATTTTACAAAAAGACTAATAGAGATAGTGACTTTCCCCGGTGTATGTAGTTATTAAGTACTGGAGTTCATATTATAATATAGGTCTATGGATAAAGCCAGGATTCTTTCTGCTATATATTTTTTCTATTCTTTTTATTTTTTTTAATTTTTATATACTTATGTATTTATGTATTTATTTATTTTGAATTTCACAATTTTCTCCCCTAATTTCACTCTCCTCCCCCCACACCCCACAGAAGGCAGTCTGTTGTTTCCATAGTATACATTGATCTAAGTTGAATGTGATGAGAGAGAAATCATGTCCTTAAGGAAAAAAATAAAGTATAAGAGATACAAAAATCAAATAATATGATAACTACTTTTTTTAAATTAAAGGTAATATCTTTGCTATTTTTGTGAGCTCAACAATGCATTCTCTGGATACAGATGGCATTCTTAATAACACATACTCCAAAATTGTACCTGATTATCGCACTGATGCAATGAGCAAGTCCATTAATATTGATCATCAACTCCATGCTACTGTTATGGTGTACAATCTTCTAGTTCTGCTCATCTCATTCAGCATCAATTCAAGCAAATCCTTCCAGGCTTCTCTGAATTCCCATTCCTTATGATTTCTAATAGAACAATACTGTTCCATATCATCATATAAAACAATTTGTTCAGCCACTCCCCAATTGATGGACATTCGCTCAATTTCCAATTCTTTGCTGGCACAAACAGGACTGTTATGAATATATTTGTATACATGATATTTCTACACTTTTTCATGATTTCTTAAGTGTATAGACTCTGTAGTGGTATTGCTGGATCAAATGGTATGCCCAATTTTATTGCACTTTTGGTGTAATTCCAAATTGCTCTCCAAAAATGTGGGATAAGTTGGATGAGCTCCAAAAACAATGTATTAGAGTCCTGGATTTCCAATATCCCTTCCAAAATTGATCATTGTCCTTTCTGGTCATATTGGTCAGTCTAAGAAGTGTGAAGTCATACCTCAGAGATACTATAATTTTCATTTATCTAATAAATAGTGATTTAGAACAATTATTCATATGACTATGACTTCCTTTGATTTCCTCATTTGCAATGAGGAAATTACAGGAAGAAAGGGAAATCATATAAGAGAAAGATAAGATAGATATTTCAACCCACATCCTATCTGCTACTAATTTTCTCCTAAATATATTTTAAATGATTCTACAAGTGAATTTACACTTTCAATATTTGTTGAGTTACAAAAACAGAAAGGCAACTTTATACACCTTCACAATTAGTCAATGTATTATGAAAAAAAATTAAGAATGGTGCTAAGAAAATGACATACAAAGCCCTTTCTAAATGAATTCCATTTGTCAATAAGGAATGGCGAGGGGAGGCTAGGTGGTGCAGTGGATAGAGCCTTGGAGTCAGGAGTACCTGAATTCAAATCCAACCTCAGACACTTAATAATTACCTAGCTGTGTGGCCTTGGGCAAGCCAGTTAACAATATTGCCTTGAAAAATCTAAAAAACAAAATAGGGAATGGGTTGTTTTTATTTGTTTTTTAATTTTAATCAATTCTTTGTATATTTTAGAATTGGGTCCTTTGTCAGAAATACTAGTTGTAAAAATTTTGCCTCAGCTTGCTAAATGTCTTTGAATTTGTTTATACTGGTTTTGTCTTTGCAAAACCTTTTTAATTTAATATAATCAAAATTCTCTAGTTTGTTTTTAATGATGTTCTCCATCTCCCTTCCTTGGTTATAAACTGCTTTCTTTTACATAGATCTGACAGTTTGATTTCCTAGTTTGTTTATAATACTGTTTTTTTTCTCTCTAAATCCTGTCTCCATTTTTACCTTACCTGGGTATAGATTGTGAAGTGTTGGTGTAATCCAAGTTTCTACTATACTAACTTCCAGTTTTCCCAACTGTTTTTATCAAAGATAGAGTTTTTATCCCAACAGCTGTACTCTATGGGTTTATCAAACAGCAGATTACTATAATTTTTCCTGCTATTGCATATAGCCTGCTCCACAGATCCACCATTCTATTTCTTATACCGTTCCAGACACATTTGATGACTGATGTTTCATAATATAATTTTAGATCTGGTAGGGCTAAGCCACGTTCTTTTGCACTTTTTTTCATTAAATGAATGGAAATTCTTGACTTTTTAATCTCCATATGAATTTAGTTGCTTTTTTTAACTGATTAAAATAATTTTTTGGAATTTTGATTGCTAGGGCACTAAACAAGGAATTTCGTTTTGGTAGAATTGCCATTTTTATTATATTTGTTCCATTTATCTATAAGCAGTTGATGCTTGCCCATGTATTTAAATCTGATTTTATTTGTGTGAGGAGTGTTTTGTAATTGCCTTCAAAAAGTTTCTGAGTCTGCTTTGCCCAGATATTTTATATTGTCTGAAGGTACTTTGAATTGGATTTCTCTTTCTAGCTCTTTATTTTGCATCTTGCTAGTCATGAATAGAAATGTTGAGGATTTATCAATTTGCTAATTATTTCTAGTAGTATTTTATATGACTTTTTCAGATTCTCTAAGTATACTATCATGAAATCTGCAAAGAGTGAGAGTTTTGTCTGTTCCTTCCCTATTCTAATTCCTGCAATTTCTTTTTGTTCTCTTATTTCTGAAGCTAACATTTATAATGCAATATTTAATAGTAGTGGTGATAATGGGCATTCTTGTTTCACCCAAAATCTTATTGAGTATGCCACTAGCTTATCCCCATTGCATATCATGCTACTTGATAGTTTCACATAGATGCTGCTTGCTATTTTAAGAAACAATCCATTTATTCCTATGTTCTCTTGTTCTCTAGTATTTTAGGAGGAATGAGTGTTATATTTTGTCAAAAGATTTTCAGCATTATTCATATAATCATATGATTTATGATAGGATCTTTATTGATATAATTACTTGTACTAACAGTTTTCCTGATATTGAACCAACACTACATTACTGGGATGATTCCTACTGGTCCAGAGTATTATCCTAGTGTTAACTTGTTTTGATCATTTTGCTAAGATTTATTTAATATTTTGTCATCTATGTTCATCAGGGAGATAGGTCTATAATTCATTTTCCTCTGTTTTAACCCTTCCTTGTTTAGGTACCCCAGCACCATATTGGTGTTATGGAAAACCTTCAACAGAGTTCTGTCTTCACAATTGTTCCAAAAAGTTTATACAGAATTGGAACCAATTGTTCCTTAAATGCTCGATGGAATTCACTTTGAATCCACCTGGCACTGGAGATGTTATCTTAGGAAGTTCAATAATGGTTTCTTGAATTTCTGTTTCTCAGATAGGGTTATTTAGGCTTTTAATTTTCTCTTCATTTAATCTGGATAAATTATGTTTTTGTAAATATTTGTCCATTTCACTTAAATTTTCCAATTTATTTGTGTAGAGTTGGTATAGTATTATTACTTTAAGTTCCTCCTCATTTGTTATCTCACCTTTTTCATTTATGATACTAGCAATAGCACTTTGCTTTTTAATTCTTTCTTTCTTTGAATCAAATTAAGAAGAGGTTTATCAATTATACTGTTTTTATTAAATCTACTCTTGGTTTTATTTATTAGATCAATACTTTTTTGCTTTTATTAATTTTTCATTTAATTTTTATATTTTTAATGTGATATTTAATAGGGGTATTAAACTTTGTTCCATATCTATTTTAGTTCCATGTCAAGATCATTGATTTCTTCTTTCTCTAAATTATTCATGTAACCATATAAAGATATAATATATCCCTTGACATAAGCCTTGACTCTATCCCATAAGTTTTTATATGCTGTCTCATTATAGTCATTATCTAGGATGAAATCATTAATTCTTTCTATATATATTTTTTATAACATTCATTCTTTAAAATGAGGTTATTTAGTTTCCAATTAGTTTTAGGTCTATTTCTCCATGGCCCTTTATTCTATGTGATTTTTTTTTATTTAATTATTATCTGAGAAGGGCATATTCACTATTTCTGCCTTTCTGCATTTGTTTATGAGGTTTTTCTGCCCAATTACATCGTCAGTTTTTGTGTAAGTGTCATGTACTGCAGAAAAAAAGTGTATTCCTTTTTATTCCCATTCAATTTCTTCCATAGGTCTATATATCTACATTTTCTAATATTCTATTTACCTACTTAACTTCCTTCTTATTTATTTTTATGATTAAATTTATCAAAATCTGAATGTGGGAGGTTGAGATCTCCCTCCATTAGAGTTTTGCCACCTATGTCTTCCTGTAACGCATTCATCTTCTCCTGTAAGAATTTGGCTACAATACCACTTGCAGCATATATAGTTAGTATTGAAATTACTTCATTGTCTATGTAACTTTTTACCAAGAAATAATTACCTGACTTATCTCTTTTGATGAGATCTATTTTTGCAACTGCATTATCCTGAGATACAGATTGCTACCCCAGACTTTTTCACTTCAGTTGAAGCAAAATATATTGTACTCCAACCTTTTACCCTTACTAAATATATATCTTTCTGCTTCCAAAGAGTTTCTTGTAAGCAGCATATTGTAGGATTATTTTTTTTAATCCACTCTGCTATTAACTTTTGTTTTATGGGAGAGTTCATGCCATTGACATTCAAAGTTAAAATTACACTTTATTGCCCTCTATGCTATCTTCTCTCATTTGTATTTCCCTTTTTTTACTTTGTCTATACTGACCAGTTGGACAACATAATTTCAAATTGTTATCTTAATTTTCTGCTCATTGGGGGACATTTTTCACATGCAATTCTAACAATTTGATTTCCCTCTTTTTGTTAAATCAAATCAACCAGAGCTTTATCAATTTTATGGGGTTTTTTCATGAAACCAATATTGCTTTTGTTTATTAATTCAATACTTTCCTTGCTTTCAATTTTATTCATTTATTTTTTTAATTGTTAGTATCTCTAATTTGGTATTTAAGGGGGGATTTAATTTGTTCTTTCTCTAATTTTTTAGGTGTATATTTAGTTCCTTGATTTATCCTTTATCTAATTTATTCATTTAAGCTTTTTTAAAGGTTTTTGCAAGGCAAATGGGTTTAAGTGCCTTGCCCAAGGCCACACAGTTTGGTAATTATTAAGTGCCTGAGACCGGATTTGAATCCAGATACTCCTGACTCCAAGGGCGGTGCTTTATCCACTACTTTATCCACTATTCTAGCTAACACTTATGTAAACTTTTAAATATGTAATAAATCCCCTGACTGCCATGCTGAGTGTATTCCATAGGTTTTGGTATGTTTTCTCTTTATTTTCATTATCTAGGATGAAATGATTAATGCTTTCTATAATTTTTGTTTGAACAACTCATTTCTAAAAAAGTGATGTTATTTAGTTTTCAATTGGTTTTAAGTGTATCCCTCCATGATTCATTATTGTCTTTGATTTTTGTTGCATTATGATATAAGAAGCAAGTATTCACTATTTCTGCCTTTCTGCTCTTCTGCATTTGATTATGAGGTTTTTTTGTGCCCTAATACATGGTCAGTTTTTGTGTAAGTGCCATGTGTTGCAGACAAAAATGTATAATCCTTTCTATACCCATTTAATTTCCTTCATAAGTTTATCATGTCTAGGTTTTCTAGCAATCTGTTTACCTCTTTAACTTCCTTCTGTTTTATCTTATGGTTAGATTATCTGTCTGAGTGCAGGAGTTTGAGGTCTTCCACCAATAGATATTTGCTATCTTTGACTTCCTGTAACTCCAATTTCTCCTCTAAGAATTTGGATATTATATGAGTTATTGCATACATATTTAGTATTGAAATTACTTTATTGTCTATGTTACCTTTTAGGATGATATGGTTTCAACTCTTATCTCTTTTAACACTATGCATTTTTTGTTTTGTCTTATTACTACCCCTTCTCTTTTCACTTCAGCTGAAGCAAAATATATTTTGCTCCAACCTTCAAGTTTTACTCTGCATGTATCTCTTTACTTCAAATGAGTTTCTTGCAAGCAACATTTTGTAGTGGTCTGGTTTTGAATCCACTTGGCCATAATTATTAACTCTTTATTGTCCTCCATGCTATCTTCCCTGTGTTTGTATTTTTGCCCTTTTTTCCACTTTATCTATATTATCCTGTATTTTCTTACTGAATACCACCACCTTCATTGTATTTTCCCACCTATATTCATCACCCTCTCCCCTTTCTTTCCCCTTTCCCCTTGACCTTACTTCCTTCCCTTCTTTATGTTATTTCCCCTTTTACCTCTCTCCTTACCTTCCCCCCCTTTTAATACTTGAAATGTAAGATAAGTTTCTTAACTTAACTGAGTGTGTGTAAGTTAACTTTATGCCAAATCTGATGAGAGTAAGACTCAGGCAATTCTCACCTCCTCCTTTATTCCTCTTTTGCACCCCTTAATGTAATGGGATTTAACCCATTCAGTCTTCTCCATCCTCCCATATTCTTACTGTCCCCCCCATATAAGAAAGTATTGTTTTTAAATCATTTTATCTGAGTCACAGAAATGTCAGGATTGTTGATCAATTCAGGCTAATTATATTCTCTCTAATAGAGTTATAGTTATCAAGAGTTATGAGAATCTTTCTCCCAGTTGGGTATACAGCTGTTTACATCTTATTGGACAACAAATATTTTCTTTACATTTTTTTACCTTTTAATATGTTTTTTTTTTGTGTCTCTTATTTGAGGTCCAAATTTGCTATTTAGCTCTGGTCTTTTCATCAGGAAATGTAGGAAGACTCACATTTTGTTAAATTTCCTTATTTTCCCTTGGAAGAGAAATTTTTGCCAGATAGTAGATTTTTGCTTACATTCAGGTTCCCTTGCTCTTCATAATATCTCATTCCAGTTCCTCTGTTCCCTTAGTGTTGGTGCAGCCAGGTAATCATTACCATGTCTCCTTAGTATTTAAATTGTTTCTTTCTGACTGCTTGTAGGATTTTATCTTTTATTTGATATTCTGTAATTTGACTACAATATTCCTTGGTGTTTCCATTTTAGGGTCCCTTTTAATTGGGAATTGATGTATTCATTCAATAACTATTTTGCCCTCTAGTTCCATGATATCAGGGCAGTTTTCCATCATTAAATCCTGTAATATTAAATCCAGGCTTTTTTTTTTCTCTTTGATGTCTTCAGGAATCAATTACTGATGTCAGTGGTTTTGCTGATGAGCTATTTTGCATTTTTTAATATTTTTGATCTTTTGGTTTCTTTAACAGAATCTTGTCTCATGAAGTCATTAGTTCCTACAGATTCCATTCTTCTTTTAGATTTTTTCTTCATTTACCTTTTGCTACCCTTTCCAGTCAGTCAATTCTATTTTTGAAGGAGTTTTCCATTTGCCCAAGTGTAGTTTTGAGGCAATTATTTTCTTTTTGCATTTTCCCAATTGAAGATCTGAGAGAATTATCCTCATTTTGAGTTTGTTCAATTATATTTTCCAAGGATTTGTTTTCTCGTTGTGAGATATTAATTTTCTTTTGGAACATGCTAATTTTCTCTTGAGTTAATTTTCCCAATTTTTCTAAATGATTTTCAATCTCTTTCCTGATTTCTTCAAGGAAGTCTTTCTGGGCTGGAGACCAATTCATATTCCCCTAGGAAGTTCTAGATCTCTTTGGGTTAGGATCTGTACCTTCTAAGTATTTCTCAAAGATCCCCCCCCCTTTCTACTGGCCTATCATCATTTTCATAGTATCTTGCATTGAAAGAGGGGCTGGCATTCTGAGATTTACTTTTGAAAACCCTAGAGGTTTTGTTCAATCTTATTAGTAATTCCAAGTGGGCCAACCAGTAAGAGTAGCTGGTTGCTTTCTCTAGAGTATTTGAGGGCCTTTCCCTAGGCCTGGAGGGAGTGACTAGTGGCAGCCTTGTTTGAATTGTCTTTGAACAATGTGTGCTTGGCCCTGAGGTGCTAGTTAATCTCCCTTTCATTTGAGGGAGATCTGTTACCCACCCCTCAGCCTGAGGGGTTGGAGGGGTAGTTACTGTTTGTTCTGGGAAGAGAGCTTTGCTAAAAGTTTGGAGCTCAGAGTCCCTGAAACCCATGTTGATGTCTAACCATGCTCTGTAACTCTGTGCTGGAATTTGCTTTAAAGCCATCCTGGGCCTCCCCAGACATCCCTTCCTATAGCCAATGAATCCACAGTTAAAGTTGGTTCTCAGACCCACAACTCACCAAAACCTCCAAGACTAAGACAGATTCTCTGGCTTCACCATGCCCCCACTGGCTCTGTGCTCCCAGTTCACCACAGGTACCTTGAAACAGAATATTTTGTAGGTCTTCTTCTAGCTTCCCTTTCTGGATTTCGTTGATCAAATTTCTGTTAAGAAGTTTCTTTCATGTTATTTTTGAGGCAAAAATAGGTGACCTTAGCACAGTGCCTGTCTTCTCTCTGTCATCCTGGTCAGAAGTCAAATTCTAGATCTTGACATAAGGCATTCTCAGTGGAAATGGAGCATTTTCAGACAATGAATTGATGTAAGCCAAAACTACTTGACCAATGTATGTCATGCAGATATTTGAATATAGGATCCAACAAAACTGGACTGGAAGAAAAGTGATCTTAGCTTTTTTTGCCATAGCTTTTACTCTAATTTAATGTGTGACTTTGAGATAGTTAATTACAGTCTCTCCATCTTAATTTCTTCATATATAATGGGTATTAGAGTGTTGGAAAAAATGGAGGTCAAGATCCTTTCTACCTCAATCTTAAAATCCATAATGCTTTATATTTATTCTATCAATTAAATGACAAGTATTTTTTAAGTTCCATATTTTACTTATGCTGATGATACATGTTGGGGATTCATTTCCTGAAGAAGCTTAAATTCTACTCTAATAAATTTAACACTTCTATACACAAGTTATCATAAAATAATGACATGGATTTGTGAATGTCCCTAGTAAGTTAATACAATATTAGAATAAAATTTAATAAAAGAGATGATTAATAATATAAATCAACTGAAATGTATAAGTTATCAGCAAAAATATTTTAAGTTTAAATCCATTAAAAAACAAACTTGGGTACTAACAAGAAGTCTATTTTCTGGTGGAACTGCATATTTCAAAGGATTGACTAAAATAAACCTTTTTAATTTTATTTTCCAGTATAGAATGCATTTTTTCCATGTTGAAAGTGAAATGGTAATGAATAAAACTTTTAAACTTACTGGCTTATAGAAGAAAAGTTTAAATGTTTTCAGTTTTCAATTAAGCTTGATTATATTTTGGTCTATTGTCTGCTTAATTCAATAACTGTTATAATATTATTTTTAAAAATGAGAGATCTCAAAATATAAATATATAAAATCTCAATATATAATAGATAAGAACTCTCCTCTCTCTATATATATAATATAATATACATATTATATATATACATGATCTCAATATATAAAACTCAAATGACATCTCAATAGAAAATAAATGGAAATTTCAACTTAATATTTTTCTTTTTTTTGAAAAGTTAAAAGTACCTTGAGTAACAACCAAAGTCAGTATTTCATTTACTATATTTCTATTGACAGAAAAAATATCACAGTCAACTCCTAACAGCAAATTTTAAAAATGCATCAGAGATCTATAGGGAAAATAAGAAGAAGATTTTAAGTTACGTTAGAGAGTATTTGACTTGGAGGACTCCCTTTATGGGCATGATAATATTATTTCTCATGAGATACTGTAGATGGTTTTATCTTTGCTGAGTGAGTCACCCATTAAAATAAGAGATCAGTGAAGCCTTAATAATAATCTTAAATCTCAATAAATTCCTTATATTTAGATTTGACCTTCAACTATTTTATGGTTTGTAACAAATAAAGACTATTTCAATGAGTAGTAAAGTGTGAAATATTTTATGTAGAATTTTATAGAACCTGATAATAAAATCCCAATGCTGAAGTCTTGTAAATTACTAAAAAAGAAGAAAATATTAATATTTACTTATGGACATAATAGAGGAATGCATACAAATACAAATTATTTTATAGAGAAACAGAGAAAAATAGTCAAAGACAGAGAAACAGTGACAGGTTTTTTTTTAACTTGACCTTGAGTTTCAATGGTGAAGTGACATTTCCATGAAGATGTTTTTCTCTAGCAATATAGAACAGCAATTTTTTGAAAATAAGTTTAATGACAGACTATTGCAGTGATGGATACAGTGAATTTCCTCAATTGACACATCCAACATGGCTCAGAAGAAGAAAATTTGACCTCAGATTTTCTTAACTCTCAAACTTCAATTTGTCATTTAGGTAGATGTTGACAGCTAAAAATATATTAAAGTATCAATATTTGAGGTGGAGCCAACATGGTGGCATAAAGGACAGAATTTACAGAAGGTCTCTTCCAAAATACTGCAAGAACCTTTATATTATGACTCGAACCAAATTGTAGAGACGCAGAACCCACAGAAAGATCCAATGAATCAATGCTTTAGTCCAAGGTAAATTGGATGATCCAATGAAAGGCTCTGTTCCATTGGGGTCAAAAGGGACTCAACCCTGCTAAGGTCATACCCACAGAAGCAAAAAATCTCTAGTCTTCCAGGAACAGCTGTTGGCCATCTGGGTTCCTGGGGGGACTTAGGCACAGGGCAGTGGAAGCAATTTGCAAATCTTCCAACCCAGGAATCACCAAGCACAACTTAGATTATTAGGAAACCTCTGCCAAAGTGATCTCAAAACCCAATCCAGCTTAGTCTCAGTGCAGTCATGCCCTGTGTGCAGCCATTATCCTCACTGCATCCCTGTCACAGAAACAGAAGCAAGCCTACAGAGCCTTCTAGCAATGAACCTCCAGGGAGTTGTTTCCAGAGCTCTCACAATTCATGAAAGGTAAGGAGATCAGTCAAGGTCCTTCTGCTCTATCTGGGGCAGGACTCTGGTGCTCTGCCCAGACCCTGATCACAGTCTGAGGTTCTCAATTTCCATAGCAGAACAAGGACCCTCCTCACAGTTCCAGGACAGAGGGGTGTGCTTATAGTCATTCACAGACCCAGGTACAAACCAGGAGAGCAGTCAGACCTCTCATAAATACCTTGAAGATATTGAGGTCCTTGTAGGGTTCCCAATAAAACTCAATAGCTTGGAATGCTCCTCAAAACCAGGGCATAGACTAAGGAAATGAGTAAACAGAAAAAAAGAAGCTTACCATAGATAAATTATGTTAGTCCCGTGGAAGATCAAAACACAAACTCAGTAGAAGACTAAATCAAAGAATCTGTATCCAAAGTCTCCAAGAAAAATAATAAATGATCTCAGGTTATGAATGACCTCAAAAAAGATTTTGAAAATCAATTAAGGGAGGTAGTGGAAAAACTGGGAATAAAAATGAGGGTGTTGCAGGAAAATCTTGAAATTCAAGTCAGCAGCTTAGTCAAGGAGTTACAACAAATAACAAAGAAAATAACCTTTTAAAAACCAATTTAGTTTAAATGTAAAAACCAGTTCAAAACTTTAAGGAGGAGAAGAATACTTTACAAAAGATGAATTGACCAGATGGAAAAGGCGTTAAGAAAGCTATCTTAAGGAAAAAAAATACTTCAAATGTAGTATAGAACTAAAGCAAGCTGATGACTTTGTGAGAAATCGAGAAACAATAAAATAAAATCAAAAGAATGAAAATTGAGAAGAAAATGTGAAATATCTCACTGGAAAAACACCTGACTTGGAAAACATACCTGTGGAGGTGGGAGCAATTGAAAAATTATTGGGCTACCAGAAAGTCATGATCACAAAAAGAGCCTTGACTTCATTTAAATTTTTTTCTTATGGAAAATTGCCAATTTCCAAGAATCAGAGGTTAAAATAGAAATTGATGCAATCCATCAATCACCTACTGAAAGAGATTCCCCCCAAAAAATAACACCCTGAATTATTCTAGCTAAATTCCACAACTGCCAAGTCAAAAAGCAAATATTACAAACAACCAGAAAGAAACAATTCAAATATTTTGATGCTACAGTCAGGATTACATAGGACTTAGCAGCTTCTATATTAAGACTTGTAGGGGTTGGAATATGAATATCTGTAAGGCAAAAGAGCTTGGATTACAACTGATAATCAACTACCCAGTAAACTGAATATTCTCTTCCAGGGTGAAAAGATGGACATTCAGAGAAATAGAGGACTTTGCCACTTTTCTAGTGAAACAACAAGAACTGAACAGAAAGTTTGATCTCCAAGTAGAGAACTCAGGCAAAGTATAGAGTGGGTGGACAAGAAGGGCAAATTATGAGGAATTTAATGATGTTGACCTGCATGTATTCTTGTATGGGAAGATGATACTTATAACTGATATGAACCTTCTCAATTAATAGAGCAGTTAGAAGCATCATAAATATAAAAGGCACAGAATAGAACTGAATATGAATGTTTAATAGATTATATATAAAGATGTAGTCAATATACTTAATAAAGTATAGAAATTTTATAAACTATAGCAAAAAAGACAGAAAGACAATGGGAGAAAAAGGTCAAGGGGAGGGGAGGGAATTTGTAGGTAACAGAGAAAAGGGAAGATTGTGGGAAAAGGAAGTCAGGCACAACAATTTTTTTTTAAGATAGTTGCTGAGATCCATGCTGCCAGATGGTTGTTGGGTGACTGGGATTTGAGTTTGAGTTCTCCTGGTTCCAAGGCCAGTGCTCTTTATGCTGTGCCACTCAGTTGCTCCACAACATACTTTTAAAGAGGGATGAATTGAAACATGAGAGAAAATAGTATAAATGGGAATGGAGATGAATGGATGGAGGAAAATACAATTAGCAATAGCAAATGTGAGAAAAAACATTGAAGCAACTTCACAATAATTCAACATGAAAAGAATGAAAAACTAGAAGAAAATGTGAAAGATTTCATTGAAAAACAACTGATTTGTAAAACAGTTATAGAAAAGCTAATTTAAAGATTATTGGGCTACTTCAATGTCATGATCAGGAAAAGAGCCTTGACATCATTTTTTAAAGAATTTCTACAGAAAAGTTTCCATGTTATCCTAGAAGCAGACACCAAAATAGAAATTGAGAGAATCCAATGATCTTCCCCTGGAAAGAGAGATTAAAAAAAAAGCCCAGGAATATTATAGCCAAGTTCCAGAACACCCAAGTCAAAGTAAAAATATTACAAGCATTCAGAAGGACACAATTCAAATATTATGGAGCTAAAGTCAAGATTACCCAGGACTTAGCAGCATCTACATTAAGGACTTGTAGGTCTTGCAATATAGTTTTCAAGGAGGTAAAAGATCTCAGAAATCAATCAGTAATCAACTACCCAGTTAAAATTAACATTCCCACCCAGGGAAAAAGATGGAATTTCAATGAAACAGGGAAATTTCAGCTGTTCTGTTGAAATGACCAGAGATGAACAGAAAGTTTGATTTTCAAGTACAGGACTTAGGTGAAGCATAGAGAGGGTTAACTAGAAGTGTAAATTGTGAGGGACTTACTGATGATGAATTGCGTATATTCCTCTATGGAAAGTTGATACTGATAATACTCATGTGAGCCTTCTCATTTCATAGAGCAGGTAGAAAGAGCTTTTAGAGACACAGGAGAGAGATGAATTTGAATATATAATATATGGTAAAAATAGAGTCAATGGGTGAAAGGTAAATGTACTGAGAGTAAGAGAAAGGAGAGGTAGAATAAACTAAGAAATTACAAGTAAAAGTTATTTCATATAAGTTTTGCAATTGTATGGAAGGGGGGAGGTGAAGGGAAATGAAGGAGCTTTCATTCTCATCAGAAATGGCTCAGAGAGGAAACAGCATACACACTCAATAGGGTATAGACATCTAGAAGAAAAAGGAGAGAAGTGGAACAGGGGAAGGGGAAGGGGAATATGGATGATAGAGGAGAGGGTAGATCATAGGAGAGGATAGTCATATACAATGCATTTCCTTTTTCTATTTTTTTGTAAGGTGGTGGGATTGGGTGTCCTCTCTAGAACACATGACTAGGTGATTCCTGGGTCTCTGGGGTGGGATGTAGGCTTGGGGCCTCTTTGGCCCCAGGGCTGGTACTCTGTCCCCTATACCAACTGGCTGCCCCACAGTATATTTTTGAAGAGAGAAAAAGTAAAAGGAGTGGGGAGAAATGGATGGAGGGAATTACAATCAGCATCAGCAACTATGGAAAAATATGAAAATAACTACTATGATAGACTTATGATAAAGAATGTGATCGACATGAGACAGAAATGATGGTATTGGGACATAGACTGAAACTATTTTTTCTCTTTTACTTTATTTCTCATAAAGTTTTATACTTTTGTGTGTTGGGTATTATGGTTATTTTTTTAAAAGATAAAAAATGGCAGACAAAATAAATAATTTGAATGTATATCAGAGGAGAGAAATGCAAGGACAATAGGTAAACCATTGCCAAAAAAAGAAACTTTTATCACAAAGACAGGTCTAAACAATTGGCAAAATGTTATTTGCTCATAGACTCATTATATTTTTCAAGATAATATAATAAAAATGTCTAATCAAACCACATAATTCAATGCCATACTAATCAAAGTATTAAAGATAAATTTTATAGAACCCAAAAAAATAACAAATTTATCTGAAAGAACAAAAAGAAAACACTATGAAGGAAATCAAAGGAAAGAAATATCAAGGTATGTAATGTAGCAGTTCAAGATTTCAAACTATATTATTACAAAGTAGTATTCAAGAAAACATTCTGGTTTATTGCCAGAGTAATTTCATGTTTCATAAATGCTAACATTCAAACATTTGGTATAAAAATCATCATTTGACAAAATTGCTGACAAAACTGGAAAACTGTCTGGAAGAAACTAGACAAAGATCTATCTCTAATATATTATATCAAGATAAGGTCAAAATAAAATAAAATAGCATAAAATAGACTAGAATAAGATTGTGTGTAATCTTTGACCCAGCAATAGCATTAGTAGGTATATATCACAAAGAAGTAAAAGAAAAAAGGAAAGAATCCCTATGTTCATAAAAATATTTATAGCTGCTATTTTTATGGTGGCATTGAATTGTAAATCAATTTTATTTTTTATCAATTTAGAAATGGCTGAATGATTTGTAGTATTTGAGTATGATAGAATATAATATGAAAGGGTAATGAGAAGAATGGTCTTGGAAAAATCTGGGAAAACTTATGTGAACTTATGTAAAGTTATGAGAGTAAAAACAGAAGAATACAGAAATAGTGTAAAGAAGATTAACTATGAAAAGTCTCTGTTAACACTGATCAAGAAAACAGTCTGAAAATTTCAAAGATTTCAAAATTTTTCCATCTCCATAAATAAAACTGATGAACTCTAAGTACAGAATAAGTACATAGTTTTTAAGTTATTTTTCTAGTTTGTGTGTGCATTCTTTTGCAACATGACTAAAAGGAAATGTTTTACATTATGACAAATGCATAATTGATACATAATTTGAATTTTAATAGTCATATAAGGACTAAAAAGAGGGATTGAATTTAAAAACGATGCAAAAAAGATTAGAAATTTACATGTAATTGGGAAATATTTAGTGAAATAATTGGGAAATATTTAGTGAAATAAATGAATGTATATTTATTGGGGTGGGTAATGATTTTAAATGTCTTGTCCAGTGTTGTACCAATAGTAAGTAGTGTCTATGGCATTATTTGAACTCAGGGCCAATGCTTTCTCTCTCTCTCTCTCTCTCTCTCTCTCTCTCTCTCTTTCTCTTTTCTTTAGGTTTTTGTAAGGCAAAGGGGTTAAGTGGCTTGCCCAAGGCCACACACCTAGGTAATTACAAGTGTCTGAGGTCAGATTTGAACACTCAGGTACTCCTGACTCTAGGGTTGGTGCTCTATCCACTGCATCACTGAGCCACTCCAGGACCAATGCTTTTAAAAAAAAAAACAACACACAATTATTTATTTTTTTATCCATATAGGCATGTATATCATTAAGTTACCAAATTCCCTTCCATCCTCCCTTTGCAACCCTCCCCTCAACAGTAAACAGTCAGTTTAGCATTATACATACAGATGTATGATAAACATGTTTAGAGATTAATAATTTTAGGTATGAGGAATTAGGATTAAAGAAAAGCAATATATAGGAGATAATTTTTGTAGAGTATTCATTATATCCTGAAGTGTTACTATATTTGTTTTTGTTTTGTTTTTCTTCCTCTGGATATGGCTAACATTATACCTAGTCAATCTTAACTGCTGAGAAGAGCTGCTTCCACCAAAGCTGATCACCTCACAATGTTCTTGTTAATGTGTATATTGATCTCTTAGTTCTGCTCCCTTCGCTCAGCATCAAATCTTTTAAATCATTCCATGCATCTCTAGAGTCTGATCATTTATGGTGTCTTATTAAAAATAATTTTCCATGGTGCTCATATACTATAACTTGTTTAGGCATTCCCCAATTGACAGTCATCCCTTCAATTTCCAATTCTTTGCCACTACAATAAAAGCTGCTATGAATATTTTGGAACATGTAGCATGTTTATCATTTTTATTAATTTTTCTCATTATAGGTCTAGAATTACAATTGCTGGGTCAATGGGAATGAACATTTCTATTGCTCTTTAGGCATAGTTCTATACTGCTTTCCCAAATGGTTGGATCTGTTCACAAATCCACCAGCAATGCAACAATGTCTCAATCCTCCCACATCCTCTCCTATGTGATATTTTCCCTTTTCCTCATCTTGGCTTATCTGATCGATGTAAGGAGATTGTTGTTTTAATTTTAATTTTCATTTCTCTAATCAATAAGTATTTGGAGCATTTTTATATGATATATATATATATATATATATGTATATATATATATATATATATATATATATATATATACATATAATTTGCAAAGTGTCCATTCACATCCTTTGACCATTTACCAATTGTGAATGACTTGTACTTTATAAATTTGATGCAATTCTCTATATATTTTAAAATTGAGACCTTTAACATAAATCGTAGCTGGGAAGATTGTTTTCCAGTTTTCTTATTTCCTTCTAATTTTTGGAGCATTGATTTTATTAAAGCAAAACCATTTTTTTATTTACTATAGTTCAAAATCATTCATTTTGCAGTTTATAATGTTCTCTACCTCTTGTTTGGGCATAAATTTATGCCCTTTCCATATTTCTGATAAGAATATTTACTGACCTATTAATTTATCTATGGTGTTGCCTTTTATGTATAAAATCTGCATCCATTTTGACCTATTTTGGTATAGGGTGTGAGACTTGAATCTATGACTAAGTAATGTAAATTTTGTGACTTAATAATATACATGTCTATATGAGTGAAAAAATCAATAATATTTAAAAAATACTATTTTCCAGTTTTCCCAACAATCCTTGTCAAATAGTGATTTCTTATACCAGAAGCCTATGTCTTTGGGTTTGCCAAACAGTAGATTGCTCTAGTCATTTACTAATGTTTCTTTTGAATCTATCCTAATCCACTGATCCATTATTCTATCTCTTAGCCAGTACCAGAAAGTTTTGATGAGTGCTTCTTTAGAGGATAGTTTTAGATCTAGCAGATTAGGGTACCTTCCCTTATATTTTTTCATCTGTTCCTTTATTGTTTTTGCCCGTTTGTTGCTCCAGATGAATTTTGGTACTTTTGGTAGTTTCATTGGTATGACACAGAATAATAATTTAATTTGGGTAGAATTGTCATTTTATTATATTAGCCTTCCCTCATCAAGAACAATTGAGATTTTTCAAATTATTTTTATTTAACTTTATTTGGGTGAGAAGTCCTTTCTAATTGTGTTCAAACAGTTTCTGTATTTGTCTTGGAAAGTAGATTCTGTTATTTGTTGCCTAGCCAATACTCCTTCCATTTTGATTCCTAGCTACCCACAGAAAATAATATTTTAAAAGAGAATTTTAAAATTCTTCTTTGTTCTAAGAACTCTGTCCAATTAAACAAACTGATAGTAAATTTTTCTTTACTTTGTTAAAATCTGTATTTCTAAGAAAACGATTTTTCGAAATCATAGTTAAATTTTCAAGACTAGAGTAAAAAGACATGAGATTTGCAAAAATGGAAGTCATTCTACATTTGCAACAGAGAATTAATTGGGGCAATTGACATTTGGTTTCCTTAGTCTTTCACTATTCATTTGGAATGAGAAGCTGTTGATCTTAGTATTTAATAAGCCTGAAAAAATCATTTGGGAACTTGAACAGATCAGTATGACTTAAAGTTCTTATTATGTCATTGCATTTTTACACAGGAATTGAATGTGGTAATAATATATAAAAATTCTCTAATATACAAAATATCTTTATATTTTTCTAAGTATCTTACCTTTTCATTCTTCACTTTTCATTTATATTATCAATACTGTGATTTGTATTTTTCCTTATTTATATTCCTTTCTCCCTTATTTCTTCTTTCCTACATGAGATCAAAATGGCACAAAGAAGTCTTAGAAGGCATAGTGAACAGAACAGTTTAGTAATATGGACCAAGAAAGCACTTTTTATTCTTTCACTTCCTGAAATGAGTAAAACATTTATCTGTCCATCTGCTTATCCCTCTGTGTTTTCAATTATCTATCATAATTTATGCATTTAAAATTATAATTTTTTTTATGTGCAAGGCTTAATTATTGGACTAGGTTTATAAAAAAAAGAAAAACTAATTCACCCCTGCCTCAAGAAGCTTTCATTTTATTAGAGTAAGTAAATAAAAGATTTTATACACACACACACACACACATAAATGTGCCATATTTATAAGATAAAATAATTTTAAGATAGAAAAAGTACCAATCATCAGAAACATAAGAAAATCCTTTTAAAGATTCTGACTGAGCAATTATATCAAGGAAGCTAGAAATTCTGAAAAGAAGCCACCAAAGGAAAAATCATCCCAAGACCTGTGTGATTATAGGTGTAAAGTCACAGAACCAGCAAATCACATCTCATATGTGAAAATAGTAGAATAGCTTGGCTAGACAGTTTAGAAAGAGAATATTATGAAATGAGAAATGTGGGACATATATTGTGAATGTCTTTAAATTTGAATTTTAGACATTTTTCCTTTTTGTCCTTCATCTTTATTTGCAAGGCAATGGGGCTAAGTGGCTTGCCCAAGGCCGCACGGTTAGGTAATTATTAAGTGTCTGAGGCCATATTTGAATTCAGGTCCTCCTGACTCCCAGCCCAGTGCTCTATCTGGTGTGCCAACTAGCCATCCTGAAATTTTTCTTAGTTAAAACAGTGAGCTATTGAAGCTATTTTAGGGAGAACTTTGCCATGAACAGAATTATGATTTAAAGAAAATTAATCAACCTTATGAAGTTTTGATGGAATAAAGGACAGAAAAAACAAGGTGGCTAACATTCTAATAGTCTATTTGGAAATCATCTTTAAAAGGTGTATATAGTGGTGGCTAGATGGTCTAGTAGATAGAGCACTGGCCCTGGAGTCAGGAGGACCTGAGTTCAAACATTGCCTCAGACACTTAATAATTACCTATCTGTGTGGCCTTGGGCAAGACACTTAACCCCATTTGCCTTGCAAAAACCTACAAAAAGGGTGTATACAGTGAAATAAGCTTCCTGAGGAGAAGGAAATTTATTTAATATATATTAAGATTTATCAGAGATTTAGAATTAAAAGTTTTGGCAACAAATTGGCTATAAATTATCAGGGAGAAGACAAAAGTCAAGAATAATGTTCTGAATAGAGTGACTAGATACATAGTTACTTTGCAAATAGAATAATGATCATTTTACAGAATAATATAGTTTATATGGGAGGGACAGAAGTCTTAAGAAGTCAACATTGTCAGATACTAACAATAAATGTGATATACTATGTTTCCTTTGCCCTCAATAATTGATTTCCCAATGATCAATTCTTCTACAATTTTTGGTTACATTTCATTTATGCTATTGATATATCAATTATTTATTAATTTCACCCTATTAACTATTAGCTATATCAACCACTTCATTCCTTGTCTTTCTGCTTTTCTGCTTACCCTATGCCAGAGTTAACTTTCTTTGACTCTATATTGAATTATCCTTGACCATATATATATATATATATATGTATATATATATATACATATATGTATATATATATGTATATATATGTATATATATGTATATATATGTATATATTCTTACCCTTTCATAGATGTTACATTAGTTTTGTCATAAGTTCCTCCTAGATTTTTGTCTCTCCTTGATTCAGTTTGTATTAAAATGAAATAACTGAGATCTCAAAGTTGTTCTACCTATTTTTCTCTTATCATTCTATTTTTATGGTATAAAGCCACACCTACCTCATGGATTAACATCCAACTCAGTGGTTCACAAATGATGCCTACTTTTCTTGACCAATATATTTTTAGCCATCTGGAATAAGACATTTCAAACTGGGCAAGCAATTCAGATTCTACTACTAGGGTAGAAATTCCTTAAAATACTGGCAAACACACATGAAGACAAGTTAAATCTTAATGCTCAGACCTAAAACCAAAGCTATAATAGTTAACATGACAAATAACCTGAGTAATTAATAGCTTTACAAAATATAAGAATGCTCTCTTTCTCCACCCACACTAAAATTTTATATTCCAAAGTCTTATTTTCTCTTTAAGTTCTGCTTCTAGACTAGGCTGAGAAAATATACAACTTTTATATTACAATATGTCTCCTTATAGATCAAATAATATCTTTCACCTTTGCAATTGCTCTAGAAGCCTCCTGGTATCATGGCCACAAAAGAGTTAATAATGTTATTGTTTGAGGAAGATCAAGCATATATCATCTGAGATTTAATCAATTATAGCAGCAAGTTACATAAGTCAATTTATTATTGTAATGAAAATTTATCTCATTCCACCCCCAACTCAATTTTATTTGACCTTGGCATGTTTTATTTTTTCTCCTCTAATTTGAAGGCACTGTAGCTGAGAAAAACTGGAGGTGAAGCATCACATATTTTTCAATAGACTTGGGATTTTTTTTATTTTCTACAAGGCAATGGGGTCAAATGACTCGCTCAACATCACATAACTAAGAAAAAATTGAATGTCTGAAAGCAGATTTGAACTCGAGTCCTTCTGACTCCATCCATGGCTCTATCTACTACTCTATCTGCTACTTCACCTAGCTTCCCCTACTTAGGATTTTTTTTGTTTATTTGTTTGCTTTGTTTTTATCAGTACTTTTCATCTGTCTTCTATCTCCAGATCAAAGTGGGTATGGAGAAACTTTCTATTTGAGTTATTAAGACAAATGTCAGTTTATCATACCCCACTGAGTTTGAATTTAGAGGTTGTCATTCAAACTTATATCCAGTTGGCAAATGATGTAACAAGTCCTTTTAATGTACAAAGAATTTTAATCCTACTTCAAAATATAGCCTTTTATTAATTCCATCTTAGAAACAATTGTTTTTGATAACATATTTTAAAGAATCATGAAGTTTGGAATTGAGTGCATATGCCTAGAGCTACATGGCAGTAAGATGTGATAGAGTATTTTTTTCTGCTTTAAGTGAGTATTCAGACATTTCTCTGGAAAGCATATTGGTTTATTGTCTATAGCTTCCCTACTGATGAATTGCTTTGAAGAAACACCATATGTTCAACTATTCCATGGTCTCCTGCTGTTGATATCTTAGAGATGCCTGAACAAACTTGGAATATTCCTCCTCACCCTTATTGAAATTGACTCTTTTCCATAATGGACTATGCATAACTGAGAAGCAAATGAAAATGTTTAGTGATGAAATCCTTAGATTTCTTACCATGGAAAGATGATGGTTTGGGACTCAAGTGTATGCTTAGTCTCTCATTATGCCTTACACTTCAGGCAGTTAACATTGCTTTTCAGTCAGAAGCCCTGTGGTTAGGATTTTCTGCTAAATAGTGCATTCAATTATTTGAAAGCTTCTCAAGCTTTATAGATGAAAGAATGTGGGCAAATTTTCTCAGTACACTATCAGGGAAAAGAAATAATTGCTGACATGTTAATTCTAGACTTTGATTAGAAATAACTTGCTGTTTTCCCACTGTTTTTCTGGGCATAAAAAGATTTTCACCTAAGGAACTGAATGTAAATTTTACTTTGAGTTCAGATTTGTTTATTGTTTAGACTATTTGGAGACATTTGAATGCGGTTTGTTTTTTTTTCTTTTTTTGCACAAATTTATTGCCCTTTCAGCATAGTCCAAATAGCTCTCTAGAATTGTTGGAACAGTTCACAACAAGACATTAGTTATTCAGTTTTCCCACATCCTCCACAACATTGATCCCTTTACTTTTTTATATTTTTTGAAATTTTAACCAATTTGGTATACATTAGTTGGTACTTCAGAGTTGTTTCAATTTGCCTTTCTGTAAACAATGATTGAGCATTTTTTCATATGACTATAGATAGTATTAATTTCTAATATTAAAACTGTCTATTCATATATATTAATCATTTATCAACTAAAGAATGGCTAGCATTCTTATAAATTTGATTCAGTTCTCTATATATTTTAGAAATGCATCTTTTATTAGAAACACTATTGTGAAAATTGTTTCCCAGCTTTCTTCATTCATTCTAATCTTCTTTGCATTCTGATGGACTCAATGTGGAACCATGTTTTTTTCACGTACTTTATAGTTTTCCATGTTTTTTTCCCTTTTTGATCTATTTCTTCTTTCACCACTGTGAATAATAAAGAAATATACATTCATAAAAGAATATGTATCATGTTTTTCAAATTCCCTACCAATTTAAGGAGAAGAAAATGAGAAAAATTTGGAACACAAAATCTTTTAAAACTAAATATTGAAATTTTCCATGACATAATTGAGAAAAATAAAAGATATTGAAAATAAAATACACAAAAGGAAATCTAGGGAAATTCCATTTTAATTAACTATTGACAATCTAAAGTACTTGGAAGTCTGCCTGCAAAGACAAATCCAGATTCTATATGAGCACAGTGACAAAATACTCCACACAAATAAAGACAACTGGAGTAACATGAATAAATTATGGTGATAATTACATCTAAATTAATTTACTTATTAAGTGTCCTACCAATTTGACTACTAAATATTTATTTTATAAACATAACAAGCCACACAAAATAAATTTGGTTGAACTAAGCGTCAAGAATATCAAGACAATCAATTTTACAAAATGTGAAGAAAGGTAATCACACCATACCGGATTTCAAAATATATTGTAAAGTGGTATTATGAAATGAAGTATCTGATAAAAATTAAGAAATCAAGTTATGTATCAGTGAAATAGATTAAGTATATAATATATGGTAGTAAATGACAATAATAATCAAGCTTTTGGATCAACCCAAAGATACCAACTATTGAGAATTTAAACTCATTATTAAAGCTACATGGCACAATGGAAAGAGCACAGACCATTGAGGCAGGAGAACTTGAGTTCAAATCTGGTTAAAACAGTTGATACTTACAAATTCTGTTACTTTCGACAAGTCTTTTAAACCCATAATCTCATGACCTTCCCCCCCAAAAAAGACTCAATAACTCAATATTTGACAAAAACTTCTGGGAGGACTGGAAAGCAATATCTAAGAAAGTAGGTATATACCAAAACTTCACACTATATACCAAAATAAGGTCAAAATCAACAATTGTTTTCACTATTAAAGGTAATATAAGAAATTAAGATAGAATGGGAAATTTTACTTCCCAGATATATATATATATATATATATATATATATATGGATATAGATAGATAGATATAGATAGATAGATAGATAGATAGATAGATATAGATAAGAAACTAATTTGTGACAAAATAAGAGAAAGAGGAAATTATGGGAAGTAAGTCATTCAGTTATTTCCAACACTTCATAAGTCCATTGACCAAAGCAGTCTAATGCTGCCACGGTGTTTTCTTGGCAAAGGTATTGCAGCAGTGTATCATTTCCTTCTCCCTTGAATTGAGACAGCAGCAGATAATTGACTTGACCTGGTCCACAAATTTAGCATGTGTCAAAGATAAGATTTCAACTCAGGACCCAGTGCTCTTTCCACTTAGCCAGTTACCTGCCTGCATAACTTTGAATATGTTAAATTAAGTGTTTTTTTAATATACAAAATCAATGCAGCCAAAATTAGAAGAGAATTAGGAAAATGGGGGATAACATTTTAATTGTTTCTTTAGTAAAGACTACTTCTCAAATATATAAAAAGTGAGACAAATTTCTAATAATGTGACCTATTCCCAAGTTGATTAATGATAAAAGGATAAAAACAGGAAGTTTAAAAAAGACAGAAAGCAAAGCTACTCATAGTTACATGAATAAATGTTCTAGATCATTTTTTAAAGGAAGATTTTATTTAGAGTTTTACAATTTTACCCCTATTCTTGCTTCCCTCCCCCATCACCCACAGATGATAGTCTGTCAGTCTTTACATTGTTTCCATGCCAATAAACTGATTTAATTGAATGTGATGAGGGAGAAATCATATCCTTAAGGAAGAAAAAATAAAGTATAAGTAATAGTAAAATTACAAAATAAGAAAACATTTTGTTTTTTTCCTAAATAGAAGGTACAGTTTTTGGACTTTGTTCAAACTCCACAAATCTTTCTCTGAATACAGTTGGTATTTTTCATCTCAGATAGACCAAAATTGTCCCTGATTGTTGCACTGATGAAATGAGCAAGTCCATCAAGGTTGATCATCACCCCCATGTGGCTGTTAGGGTATACAATGTTTTTCTGGGTCTGCTCATCTCCTTCAGCATCAGTTCATGCAAATCCTTCCAGGATTCCTTGAATTTCATTTTCTCCTGGTTTCTAAAAGAACAATAGTGTTCCATGACCTACATATACCACATTCCCCAATTGAAGGACATTTACTTGATTTCCAGTTCTTTCTCACCACAAACAGGGCTGCTATGAATATTTTTTTACAAGTTATGTTTTTATGCTTTTTCTTATTCTCTTCAGGGTATAGATCCAGTACTGGTATTGCTCAAGCAAAGGGTATGCGCATTTTTATTTCCCTTTAAATGCAGTGCCAAATTTCTCTCCAGAAAGGTTAGATGAGTTCACACTCCACCAACAAAGCATTAGTGTCCCATATTTTCTACATCCATTCAAACATTGATCACTGTCTTCCTGGTCATATTGGCCAGTCTGAGAGGTGTGGTGGTACCTTAGAGATGCTTTAATTAGCATTTCTCTAATATGTATTAATTTAGAGCAGTTTTTCAAATGACTATGGATCTCTTTGATTGCCTCATCTGTAAGATGCCTTTGCATATCCTATGACCATTTGTCAATTGGGGAATGGCTTGGGTTTTTTTTTTTTTTTTTTGTAAGTTTGACTTAGGTCCCTGTATATTTTAGAATGAGTTCTTTGTCAGAAATACTAGTTGTAAAAATTGTTTCCCAATTTACTCCATTTCTTTTGATCTTGTTTACAGTGGTTTTGTCTGTACAAAAGCTGTTTAATTTAATATAATCAAAAATATCTACTTTGTTACTAATGATGTTCTCCATCTCTTACTTGGTCATAAACTGCTTCCCTTTCTAAAGTTATACTACTCCTTGATATTCTAGTTTGCTTATAATACTATTTTTAATTTCTAAATCCTGTATCCATTTTGATCTTATCTTTGTGTAGGGTATGAGGAGTTGGTCTAATCCATGTTTCTGCCATACTAATTACCAACTTTCCCAACAGGTTTCATTGAAGAGAGAGGATTTTGTCCCAATAGCTGGACTCAGCAGATAACTATAATATTCTCTGCTATTGCACCTACACTATTCCACTGCACTACCACTCTATTTCTTAGCTAATACCAGATAGTTTTGCTGAATGTTACTTAATAATATAATGTTCCATTTGGTAAGATTAAGCCTACTTCTTTTGCACTTTTTTAAAATGAATCCCTGGAAATTTGTGACTTTTATTTCTCCATATGAATGTACTTACTTATATTTTTTCTAACTCATTAAATTGGAATTTTGATTGATTGGGCACTAAAAAAGTAGTTTTGGTAAAATTGTCATTTTTATTATATTTGCTCGACCTATGCATGAACAGTTGACGTTTACCCAGTTATTGAAATCTGATTTTATTTGTGAAGTCTTCTGTAATTTTTTCCAGGAAGTCTACCAGCTGTGGCTGGTAGACAACCAGGTAGTTTATGTTGTCTGAAGGTACTTTGAATGGGATTTCTCTTTCTATTTCTTTCTGCTGTGTCTTACTAGTCATATGTAGAAATGTTGAAGATTTATGAGGGTTTATTTTATATCCTGTGATTTTCTTAAAGTTGCTAATTATATGTAGTAGTTTTTAGATGATTTTTGGGGATTCAGTATACCATCATGTCACCTGCCTCTTCCTTCCCAGTTATAATTCCTTCAATTATTATTCTCTTATTGCTGAAGCTAAAATTTGTAATATAATATTGAATAATAATGGTGATAATGGGCATCTTTATTTCACCCCTGATCTAACTGGGAATGCCTCTAGCCCATCCCCATTATTGATAGTTTCACATAGATACAGTTTATTATTCTAAAGAACAATCCATTTATTACTATACTCTGTTTTTAGTAGGTATGAGTGCTGTATTTTGTTAAAAAACATTTCAGCATCTCTTGATATAATCATATGATTTCTGATAGGTTTGTTACTCATATAATAATTGTTGTAATTGCTTTGCCAAGATTTTATTTAAAATTTTGGCATCTATATTCATCAGGGAGACAGGTCTATAATTTTCTTTCTCTGTTTTAACTATTCCTGGTTTAGGTATCTGCAACATATTGCTGTCATAGAAAGTGTTGGGCAGAGTTCTGTCTTTTCCTATTTTTCCAAAGAGTTTTCATAGAATTGGAATCAATTGTTCCTTAAATGTTTTATCGAATTCACTTGTAAATACATCTGGCCATGGAGAATTTTTTCTTAGGGAGTTCAAAAATTCCTTGTTGAATTTAATTTTCTTAGATAGGTTTATTTAAGTTTTTAATTTCCTCTTCATTTAATCTGAGCAACATATTTTTGAAAATATTCATCCACTTCACTTAGATTGTGAAATTATTATTGTCAAATACTCTACTGGCATAGAGTAGGGTAAAATAATTCTCAATTATTACTTTAATTTCTTCCTCCTTGGTGGTGAGTTCACCTATTTCATTTAGGATACTAGCAATTTGGTGTTGTATCTTTTCTTTTACAGAAATTGAACAGAGGTTTATCAATTTTATTAGTTGTTTCCATAAAACCAGCTCTAGGTTTAATTTATTAGTTCAATGGCTTCCTTGCTTTTGATTTTTATTAATTTCTCCTTTAATTTTTAGAATTTCTAATTTGATTTTTAAATGTTTTTTTTAATTTGTTCTTTCTCTATTTTTGGTTACATATTTAGTTCATAGATTTCCTCCTTTTCTAGTAAATTCATGTGAGCATTTAAAGATATAATATAGCGCCGGACAGCCATCCTGATTGTATACCATATGTTTTGGTATTTTGTTTCATTATTGTCATTAGGATGTAATAATTCTTTCTATAATTTTTTGTTTGATCCACTCATTCTTTAAAATGAGGATAGTTTCCTATTAGTTTTGGTTCTGTATCTCCTTAGCTGAATACTGCCTATGATTTTTATTCCAATATGATCTGAGAAAGATATATTCATTATTTCTACCTTTCTGCAATTGATCATTAGCTTTTTCTGCCCTAGTACATGGTCAATTTTTATGTAGGTGTCGTGTATTGCAGAAAAGAAAATATATTCCTTTTTATCCCCATTCAGTTTCCTCCATACGTCTGTCATATCTAGGTTTTCTAACAATCTATTTACCTCCTTATTTTCCTTCTTTTATATTTCCTGATTAGATTTATAGAAATCTGAGGGTGGGAAGTTCAGGTCTCCCACAAGAAGAGGATGGTTGTCTATGTCTTGCTTTATCTCTTTCAAATTCTCCTCTAAGAATTTGGATGCTATATCATTGAGTGAACAATATATATTATTGAAATTACTTTATTGTCAATGGTACCATTTAAGAGGATATAATATCTTTCTGTCCTCTCTTTTAATGCTATCTATTTTTGTAGCTGCTTTGTCTGAGATGATTGCTACTCCTGCTTTTTTCACTTCAACTGAAGCAAAATACATTTTACTCTAACCTTTTACCTTTATGCTATATATGTATTGCTCTGCTTCCAATGATTTTCTAATAAATAGTACATTGTAGAATTCTGTTTTTTAATCCACTCTGCTATCCACTTACATATCAAGAGTGAGTTCATCCCATTCACATTCAAAGTTATAATTACCAACTCTTTATTACTTTCCATTCTATCTTTCCTCTGTTCGTGTTTTTCCCTTTTTCTACTTTATCCATATTACCCAGTATTTTGTTTCTGAATCCCACCATCTTCAGTGTGTTTACCCTCCTATTTCAAAGAGCCCTCCCCTTTCTTCCCCATTTCCCCTTTCCCCTTGTTCCTTCCCATCCTTCTGTTAGTTCACCCTTTTCTACTCCCCACCCCCCTCCTCTTTTTCTCTTTTAATAATTGAAAGGTAAGATAAGATTCTTAACTGAGGGTGTATAAGTTAACATTAAGTAACGTCTGATGAGATGAAGATTCTGGTTCTCTCCTCCTCCCTTATTCACTTCTATATGAATAGGTATTTTGTACCTGTTAATGTAATGAGACTTAAACCATAGAATCTCCTCCATCCTCCCATCTCCTTACTTTCCCCCCCTTTTAAGGAGGTATTATTTTTAAATCATTCTTTATGAGTCAAAAAATCCATGGGTGTCCATCACTTCTGGCTAAGAATATTTTTCTCCCAGGTAGTAATATAACCAGTTTCAGCTTATTGGATAATAGTCTCATGGATAAGTCTTGAAGTGACCAGTACTTCTCTGTAATAGAGTTACAATTTCAAGAGTTATTAGAATCTTTCTCCCAGGTGGGGATATAGCCAGTTTCATATTCTTTGTTAAAAGTTTTTCTTTACCATATTTTTTTAGCTTTTCATGTGTCTTTTGAGCCTTCTATTTGATGTCCAAATTTTCTATTTACCTCTGATCATTTCATCAGGAAATGTTGGAAGTTTCCCATTACATTAAAAGTCCATCTTTTCCCATGGAAAAGAAGGTTCATCTTTGCAGGATAGTGGATTCTTGGCTGTATTCCAAGCTCCCTTGCTCTTCAGGAATATCTAGTTCCAGGCCCTTCAGTCCCTTACTTGTGATGAAGCCAGGTCCTGCGTAATCCTAACTGTGGCTCCTTGCTATTTAAATTGTTTCTTTTCTGCCTGTTTGAAGGATTTCTCTTTTATCTGATAGTTCTGGAATTTTGCCTCAATATTCCTTGGTGTTTTCATTTTCAGATCTCTTTCTGGGGGATTGATGTATTCTTTCAATAACTATTTTGCCCTCTGGTTCCATGATATCAGGGCAATTTTACATCACTGAATCCTATAAAATTAATTCCAGGTTTTTTTTTTACCTTCAATGTTTTCAGGAAGGCATATAATTCTCAAGTTGTCCTTTCTTGATCTATTCTCAATGTCAGTGGTTTTGGTGATGAGGTATTTTACATTTTCTACTATTTTTTTTTCAGTCTTTTGGTTTTGTTTAGCAGAATCTTGTTTTCTCATTAAGTCATTAGTTTCCACTGATTCAATTCTTTTTTTTAGTGGAAAATTTCCTTCATTTAACTTTTGCAACTCCTTTTCCAATTGGTCAATTCTATTTTTCTACGATTCTTGCATTTGCCCAAGTGTAGTTTTAAGAGAATTATTTTCTTTTTGTATTTGCCCAATTGAAAATTTGAGAGAATTATTCTCATTTTGTATTTGTCCAATAGTAATTTCCAAGGATTTGTTTTCTTGATGCAAGATGCTAATTTTCTCTTGCAATTTTTAATTTTCTCTAGAGTTTCTTTTCCCAGTTTTTTCAATTGATTTTTAAAACTCCTCCCTGATTTATTTAATGACCTCTTTCTGGGCTGGAGAGCAATTCATATTCTTCTCAGATACATTAGATCTCTCTGGGTTAGAACTGATTTTAAGTATTTCTACATGCCCCCCCCCCCTTTTCATTGGCCTTTCTTCATCTTCCTAGCATTTTGTTTTGGGGGCCATGGGGCTGGATCTCAGAGCTTTGCCTTTGAAAACCCTGGAGGGTTTTTTCACCTGGTTCAATAATTCCAAGGGCCAGCCAGTAGGTGGCATTAACTGCTTTCTCCAGGGTGTTTGATGCCCTCAGCAGCAGGGTCTGAGTTGCCTTGCACAATAGGCTGGACCCTGGGAGAGGGAGTTAATCTCCCTTTCAGCTGGGTGAACTCTGCTACCTATGACTGAGCCTGAGGATGTGTTTGGGGGCCTTTACCATTTGTTCAAGGAAGAGAGCTCTTCTGAATGTATGGAGGTCAGATCCCTTGCCCAGCTGGTCATTTTCCATGGGTTCTCTGTGATGCTCTGTGTTAGAATTCACCTTCCCAATGACTGGGGAAGAGCTCCTCTCCAACACCTGACCAAAGATTCTGTGGCTAAAGTTGTTTCTTGGATCCACCACTCACCAAAGTTTCTTTGGTTGACACCAGTCCTCTCTCTTCCTCCAGCTGCTGTCCCTGCACTGGCCCTCTACTACCCACTCCAAGTTCACCCACAATCCACTGAGACAGACCTTGATGGTAAGTGTTCCCCTAGCTTCTCTTTCTCATTTTTATTGATTGAATTTCTATTAAGAGATTTCTTTCATGTTACTTTTGAGGGGAACTAAACTAAAAACAGTTTTACACAGTTGTATTTTTGAATTCCTCCAATGCCTGTTCCTTATAAAATTATGTGTTTAAATTAAATATATGATCTGCATTAAGAAGTATCAAAACCTACATGATTTTGTTAGTAGCATCAGTGACAGACTGACTAGCTTTTCATTTAAAAATAATAACAGAATTAAAAAGAATTATTGTGAAACAATTATGGTGACTAATGATTATAAATTTTTACATCTGGAGCAGCAAATGATGCTGTTTTACTGGATCCCAGGAGTTCTGAGTTGCAATAAGCCTAAAGTTTAGAATTACAACTATGAGGTTACAAACAGAGTAGCAAACTGGCACAGGTTGGTGGTAGCAATAGGAAAAACTTTCAGTGTCAAACAGTAGTAGGGTTGAATCAATGAATGCACTTCCTAGTTGGGAATGATAAAGAGACTGATTCAAAGCAAAACTAAGAACAGACATATAACAACAACCAAGGAAAAAAAAAGATTATTTTTGGTTGTTTTTATTTATTTTATTTTATTCTTGACTTTCAAAGAAGAAATATCAAATGTCACATAGTTTCCATCTTTTCAAATGTGGAGGAATATAGGTGCAGAGGAATAATTTTACAGATAAATTTTATCTTGGATGTTTTTGCTTTATACTTTATTAAAAGAGATGGCTCTCAAGAAGAGGGACTAAAAGCAATGCATTGAGGAATGAAGGTGTTGCAAGAATGAAACAAGTCAATAAAATTTATATAAAAACGAAATTGAGTTTTTACTTTCTGGACTGGGGATAAGAAGACCTAAACTTTACCATAATCTAACCATGAGACTGGATAACTAAATCAACTTTTTTTCAGTTGAAGTCTCTGCTTCATAAAAGGAGATGGTAGGACTAGAAAATGTCTTGAATAACTTCTGGCTCTAAAATTCTTTGATTCAAATGTTTTACTTTTCCACATGCATTAAAATTGGAAGCATCTTCTCTTATACTGAAAATACAATACTGTTCAAAGTATTCTTGTCACAGATTTTAAAAAACAACTGATTTATTTCAAGCAACATCCTACCCAAACTATATTTCCTTGTGTCTTTGGATTCAAGCTAGATTGGAAAATAAGCATATATAAATATATGTATATATGCTTTCTTTTAAAAAAAAAACTTTCTTTTTTAATTTTTATTAAATATATTAGTTTGAGTTTCACAACTTTCCTCCCAATCTTACTTGCCTTCCCCACTCCCCCCATGGAAAGCAATCTGTCAGTTTTTACTTGGTTTCCATGTTATACCTTGATCCAAATTGGGTGTGATGAGAAAGAAATCATATCCTTAGAGAAGAGACAAGAATTTGAAGAGGTAACAAGATAAGACAATAAGATAACTGTTTTTATCTAAATTGAAGGGAATAGTCTTTGAACTTTGTTCAAACTCCAATGCTCCTTTACTGGATACAGATGGCAATCTCCTTTGCAGACAGTCCAAAACTGCTCCCAGTTGTTGCACTGATGGAATGAGCAAGTCCTTCAAGGTTGATCACCATTCCCGTTTTGGTGTTAGGGTATACAGTGTTTTTCTGGTTCTACTCATCTCACTCAGCATCAGTTCATGCAAATCCCTCCAGGCTTCCCTGAAATGCCAACCCTCCTGGTTTGTAATAGAACAATAGTTTTCCATAATACACATATACCACAGTTTGCTAAGACATACCCCAAATGAAGGACATTTACTGGATTTCCAATTCTTTGCCACTACAGACAGGGCTGCTATAAATATTTTTGTACAAGTAATGTTTTTAAGCTTTTTCTTCATCTCTTCAAGATATAGACCCAGTAGTGGTATTGCTGGTTCAAAGTTTATGCGCATCTTTGTTGCCCTTTGGGCGTATTTCCCAATAGCTCTCCAGAAGGGCTGGATGAGTTCACAGCTCCACCAATAGTGTAAGAGTGTCCCATATTTCCCACAACCCTTCCAAAAATGACTATTATCCTTTCTGGTCATTATGGTCAATCTGAAAGGTGTGAGGTAGTACCTCATAGAAGCTTTAATTTTCATTTCTCTAATAATTAATGATTTAGAGCTTTTTTTCATATGGCTATGGATTGCTTTGATCTCCTCATCTGTAAATTGCCTTTGCATATCCTTTGACCATTTCTCAATTGGGGGATGGATTTTTGTTTTAAAAATATGACTCAGTTCTCTGTATATTTTAGAAATGAATCCTTTGTCAGAACCATTAGTTGTGAAGATTGTTTCCCAATTTACTACATTTCTTTTGATCTTGGTTACAGTGGCTTTATCTGTGCAAAAGCTTTTTAATTTAATGTAATCAAAATCATATAATTGGTTTTTGGTGATGTTCTCCAACTCTTCCTTAGTCATAAACTAATCCCCTTTCCATAGATCTGTCAGGTGAACTAGTCCTTGATCTTCTAATTTGCTTATAGCATTGTTTTTTATGTCCAAGTCCTGTAACTCTTTGGATCTTATCTTGGTAAAGGGTGTTAGGTGTTGGTTTAATCTAAGTTTCTTCCATTCTAACTTCCAATTATCCCAGCAGTTTTTTTTTTATCAAAGAGGGAGATTTTTTATCCCAATGGCTGGACTCCTTTGGTTTATCGAAAACCAGATTGCTATAATCATCTCCTGCTTTTACACCTAGTCTATTACAGTGGTCCACCACTCCATTTCTTAGCCAATACCAAACAGTTTTGATGACTGATACTTTATAATATAATTTTAGATCAGGTAGGGCTAAGCCACCTTCTTTTGCATTTTTTTTTCATTAAGCTCCTGGCAATTCTTGACTTTTTATTTCTCCATATGAATTACAATTTTTTCTAAATCATTACAATAACTTTTTGGAATTTTGATTGATAGGGCACTAAACAGACAATTTAGTTTTGGTAGAATTGTCATTTTTACTATATTAGCTCTACATATCCATGAACAGTTGATATTTACACAGTTATTTAAATCTGATTTAATTTGTGTGAGAAGTATTTTATAATTGTTTTCAAAAAGATTCTGAGTCTGTCTTGGCAAATACACTCCCAAGTATTTTATTTTGTCTGAGGTTACATCGAATGGGATTTCTCATTCTAGCTTGTCCTGCTGTATCTTGCTAGACATATAGAGAATAATTGAGGATTTATGAGGGTTTATTTTATAACCTGCAACTTTGCTAAAACTGCTAATTGTTTCCAATAGTTTTTTGGATGATTACTTGGGATTCTCTAGGTAGACCATCATATCATCTGCAAAGAGTGAGAATTTTGTCTCTTCTTTCCTAATTCTAATTCCTTCAATTTCTTTTTCTTCTCTAATTGTTGAAGCTAACCTTTCTAATATAATATTGAATAGTAGTGGTGATAATGGGCACCCTTGTTTCACCACTGTTATTATTGGGAATGGCTCTAGCCTCTCCCCATTGAATATAATGCTTGATGGTTTCAGATAGATACTGCTAATTATTTTAAGGAACAGTCAATTTATTCCTACACTCTCTAGTGTTTTTAATAGGAATGGATGCTGTATTTTGTCAAAAGCTTTTTCAGCATCTATTTATATGATCATATGATTTCTGATACATTTGTTGTTGATATAACTGAGTATACTAACAGTTTTCCTAATATTGAATCAACCCTACATTACTAGAATAAATCCTACTTCATCATAATGTATTATCCTCATGATAACTTGTTGCAATCATTTTGCTAATATTTTACTTAAGATTTTTCATCTATATTCATCAGAGAAATAGGTCTATAATTTTCTTTCTCTGTTTTAACTCTTCCTGGTTTAGGTAACAGCACCATATTGTTTTCATAGAAAGAGTTAGGCAGAGTTCCATTTTTCCCTATTTTTCCAAAGAGTTTATATGGTATTGGAACCAATTGTTCCTTAAATATTTGGTAGAATTCACTTGTGAATGGATAAGGCTCTGGAGATGTTTTTTTTTAGGGAGTTCATTGATGGCTTGTTGAATTTCTTTTTCTGAGATAGGATTATTTAGGTATTTGATCTCTTCATCATTTCATCTGGGCAACTTATATTTTTGTAAATATTCATCCATTTCACTTAGATTATCAAATTTATTGTCATAGAGTTGGGCAAAATAATTTCAAATTATTACTTTAATGTCCTCCTCATTGGTGGTGAGTTCACTCTTTTCATTTATGATACTAGCAATTTGGTTTCCTTCTTTATTTTTTTTAATCAAATTGACCAGGGTTTTATCAATTTTATTGCTTTTTTCATAATACCAATTTTTGGTTTTATGTATTAATTCACTAGTTTTTTGCTGTAGATTTTATTAATTTCTCCTTTAATTTTTAGAATTTATAATTTGGTATTTAATTGGGGATTTTTTATTTGTTCTTTCTCTAATTTTTTTAGTTACATGTTTAGTTCATTGATTTCCTCTTTCTCCAATTTATTCATATAAGCATTTAGCCCTATAATATATCCCCTGAGATTCACTTTGAATCAATCCCATAGGTTTTGGTATGTTTTTTCATTATTATCATTATCTAGGATAAAATGGTTAATTCTGTCTATAATTTGTTTTTTGGTCCACTCATTTTTTTTTAAATGAGGTTATTCAGTTTCCAAATTGTTCTGGGTCTTTATCTACTTGGCCAAGCATTGCACATGACTTTTATTGCATTGAGAAACCTGTATTCACTATTTCTGCTTTTCTGCAGTTGATCATTAGGCTTTTATGTCCTAGTACATGGTCAATTTTTTGTATAAGTTCCATGAACTTCGGAGAAAAAGGTATATTCCTTTCTATCCCCATTCAGTTTCCTCCATATGTCTACCATATTTAATTTTTCTAACAATCTATTTACCTCCTTAACTTCTTTCTTGTTCATTTTATGATTCGATTTATCTAGATCTGAGAGGGGGAGGTTGAGTTCTCCCACTAGTTGAGTTTTGCTGTCTATGTCTTCCTGTATTTCTTTCAGCTTCTCCTCTAAGAATTTGGGTGCTGTCCCACTGGGTGCATATATATATTTAGTATTGAAATGACTTTATTGTCTATGGTACCTTTTAGGAGGATAAAGTTTCCTTCCTTATCTCTTTTAACACTATCTATTTTTGCTGCTGCTTTGTCTGAGATAAGGATTGCTACCACTGCTTTTTTTTTTACTTCAACTGAAGCAAAATATATTTTGCTCCAACCTTTTACCTTTAATCTATATGTAACTCTCTGCTTCAAATGAGTTTCTTTTAAGCAGCATATTGTAGGATTCTGGTTTTTAATCCACTCTGCTATTTGCTTATGTTTTAAGGGAGACTTCATCCCATTCACATTCAAGGTTATGATTGCTAAATGTTCATTGCCCTCCATGCTATCTTCCCTCTGTTTGTATTTTCCCCCCTTCCCCCCCCTTTATCCATATTCCCCAGTATTTTGTGTCTGGGTACCACCCCCTTCAGTGTGTTTGCCCTCCTATATCATCCCCCCTTCTTCCCCTTTCGCTTTTCCCTTTTTCCCTTCCCTTCCTTTTCTTAGTTCCCCTTTTCCCCCCACTCCCCTTCCCTTTCTTCATCACCCCTCCCATTTCCCCCTTTTAATACTTGAAAGGTTAGATGTTTTATAAGTTAACTGATTATGTGTAGGTTGACTTTAAGCCAAGTATGATGAGAAGAAAATTCAGGTGTTTTTCATCTGCTCCCTTCTTCCCCTCTATTACTATAGGTTTTTTGTACCCCTTAGTGTAATGAGATTTATCCCATTCAATCCCTTTCCTCCTCCCGTCTCTTTCCTGTCCCCCTTTTCAAGGAGGTAGTGTTTTTTAGATCATTCTTTCTAAGTCATAGAAAATTCTGAGTTTCTGTCCCTTCTAGCTCAGTATATTCTATCAAATAGAGTCAAAATTCCTGAGAGTTATTAGAGTCTTTCTCCCAAGTGGGGTTAAAGTCAGTTACATCTCTTTAGATAGCAGTCTCATGGATGGGTCATGAATATCCATCATTTCTGGCTAGATATATTCTTTCTGTTAGAGTTACAATTCTCAAGATTTATGGGAATCTTTTTTCCCCATGGTCAGATATAGCTAGTTTCAACTTACTGGATAGCATTGTTTTTTCTTTTTACGGCCCCCTTCTTTTTTGTAACCTTTTTATGTGTCTATTGAACCTCCTCTTTGATGTCCAAATTTTCTGTTTACCTCTGGTCTTTTCATCATAAATTTTTGGAATTTTTCCATTTCGTTAAATGTCTATCTTTTTCCTCAGAAAGAACAGGCTCAGCTTTGCGGGAAAGTAGATTCTTGGCTGCATTCCAAGCTCCCTTGCTCTTTGAAATATCTTGTTCCAGGCCCTTTGATCCTTTAATTTTGATGTAGCCAAGTCCCCTATGATCCTTACTGTGGCTCCTTGATTATTAATTTGTTTCTTTCTGGCTGCTTGCAGGAATTTCTCTTTTATCTCATAGCTCTGGAGTTTGGCCACAACATTTCTTTGTGTTTTCCTTTTATTATCTTTTTCTGGTGGGGATTGATGTACTCTTTCAATAACTATTTTGCTCTCCAATTCCATAATATCAGGGCAGTTTTCCATCACTTCATCCTGTAATATTAAGTCCAGCATTTTTTTCTCTTCAATGTTTTCAGAAAGTTTTACAATTTTCAGGTTGCCCCTCCTCAATCTATTCTTCTGGTCAGTGGTTTTGTTGATGAGGTATTTTAAATTTTCTTCTATTTTTGGTTTTGTTTTACTGACTCTTGCTGTCTCATGGAATCATTAGTTTCTGTAGACTCCATTCATTTTTGGGGGGATGAGTTTTCTTCATTAACCTTTTGCAACTCCTTTTCCAATCGGTCAATTCTACTTTTGAAAGAGCTTTCCATTTGACCAATTGAGGTTTTGAGAGAATTATTTTCTTTTTGCATTTGCCCAATTGAGGACGTGAGAGAATTATTCTCATTTTGTATTTGTCCAATTGAGGATCTGAGAGATTTATTCTCCTTTTGTATTTGTCCAATTTTCCTTTCTAAGGTTTTGTTTTCTTGTTGCAAGTTATTAATTGTCTCTCCCAAATTTTTAAGCTCCTTCCTTATTTCTCCAAGGAAGTTTTTCTGCGCTAAAGACCAAATCGTATTCTCCTCAGAGGTTCTAGGTCTTTCAAGTTAAGGTCTGTCCCTTCCAAGAATTTTTCTATGGAACCTCCTTTCTGCTGACCCTTCTTCATTTTGCTAAGACCTTGAGTTGGGGAGGGGCTGGTTCACAGGGGCTTGGTATTGCTAGAAGTTTTACTCATTGAGTTTAATTTCTCTGGATGGCCAGTAGGAGGTGTTGATTGCTTTTTCTGGAGTGTCTGTGACCTTGATTGAGGCCTTCTGTATTTGCTTGAAGGGTGGAGTTGGAGCTATTGAATTCCTTTGCCTTCAGTCAGTGGTGGGCTTTACCCTGGCCTGAGGTCATTTGTCAGCTCCTCTGGTTCTTCTGCTCATACAACTGGGCCTAAGGCAGAAGTAGTTTGCATTTGTTTGCTCTGGAAGAGATCTGAGCTGTAATGGGACTCTGAGTTCCACAGAGCAGAGGAGCCCAGGGATGGTGTCCACAGCTCTCCTGCACCAGAACTCTCCTCCCAGCCCTGTCTGCAAGCTCCCTGAGGACAGCACCAACACCAGTACCTCTACTCTTAAGTTGACTCAAGCCCCTGTTGTCTAGCCCCACCGCTGATCCAGCAGGTCCAGATCTCTGGCCCTCAGACTCCTGGCTCTAATTCAGCTGTTAATCTGGTTTATCTGGGGCTGATCCTCCCTCTGAGCTCAGGAATTAGGCCAATACTGCTTCTGGAGACAAATCCTGAGGTAGATGTTCTTTCTCCTGGCTTTTCATTCTGGGTTTTGTGGGTAGAATTTCTTTTAAGAGGTTTGTTTTATGTGATAGATGGGGAAGAGATCAGGAGACTTTAGAACTGTGCCTGTCTTCTCTCTGCCTTCTTGGCTGGCTGTATGCTTTCAATGTGAGGTAATTATCAAATCTTTGTTTTATAAATGGTAGTCCTATGATTCATATGTCCATAATAAATGACCTCAAAATCTGAATTAATACATTATCAAATGTTTAACTGAAGGGAATACAGAGACTGTCAGTCTAATTTAAATACACAATTTATTTAACTTGCTTATTCCTCAGTTTGTAAGCAGACTTGACATATAAAATTAGCAAAAGCAGTAAATCCTTAATTCTGAAATGCCCACCATTCTCCATGAAAGCTTTTATAACTCAAACTTGCTTTGTAGTAAAGTTGTAATGATAGCTGTTATCAACAGTCTTTCACATAGAATACAGTGACCTTTAGATGCCAGTATAACTAGTAATGTTGTAATCTTCAGGGTCTTTTCCTGCAGATTTCAAACTTTTCCAAAACTGCAATATAATTAACCTTTTCTAGCACAAGGTTAAATCTTTGCTTTATTCCCTATTATGTCATCTTACAAAAATAGTACTATCAGAAGAAAGGGATATAAAGTAAAATCATTTTATTTATTAGACTTCAGGTAATTTTTAAGCTTAATTAGTAATTCTCATTACTATACTGTTGAAGCTGTTGATGTGTTGTTTATCATATTAAACCATCATATCCATGAATTCTTGAAAAATTTTTATTTGTTTGTTTTTAGTTTTTTTTCAAGGTGAATGGGTTTAAGTGGCTTGCCTAAGGCCACACAGATGGATAATTATTAAGTGTCTGAGACCAGTTTTTAACCCAGGTACTCCTGACTCCAGGACTGGTGAATTATCCACCATGCCACGGAGCTGCCTGGAAAAAGTTTATTTAAAATTTGGTTCTCTGATAATTACTATGTGACAGCCTTACTCCTTTTAATTGAATAAATATATTCTATAAGGAACACAACAATGGCCCTCTAGCAATTTATAACTTTTGGAATTTTGACATTCATTCTTATAAAAATGTCTTTATGAAGATAGAAAATGATTAATTTTTATTTTATTGATGAATGAAAAATCATAGAATTAAATTACTTTTCTAAGCTAACACAGCAAATTAATGACAGGGTTGGGACCACAACCCAAGTCCCTAGACTTCATAGGTTCACAGATTTAGAGTTAAAATAAGCTCATGCAAGTGGACATTGCACAACCTTTAAATTTTTCAATTGAGAATACTAAGATTTATGAAGATTAAGTGACTTGCTCATTTTGAAAAATCTGTATTGATATTACACTTGGCCTATGACAGAGAAATCAGAAAAATAATCTGAGAAAACAGAATCCAAGTTTATAAACATATCTATTGATTAATTAATGCATGGAAATTGCATAACGAATCAGTACCAGGCATATTCAACCCAGTACTACACTCTGATTACAAAGATAAAGAAATAGTTGTATATTTAAAAACATAGTTAAGAAGATATAAAATATGATAAATATTAGGCAATCTGAATTTTTCTAAAGTAAGATTAGGGACTTTTCAAGTTACAATGGGAGAATGAACAGATGTACTTCCTTGGAATCAGAAAAACAATTATCCCAATATCCCTCAGTTACCTATATTCAATCAAAGAAACAAAGAAATAATAACTTATTGATCAATACCGGGTCAGTTTTCAGATAAGAAATATAGGTTGCTTGAGACAGAACATTGTGAGAAAAATCCTTGTATCAGTTTTCAGTTATGAATGAGTTTTTAGATAGCACAACAAAAGCATTTAGTTAAGAATCTCTGAGCAACACATAGAAGGGTCCCATCTTCTCAATCACAAAAGTGGAGGCTCAGACAATACAACAGTTTTCAAATTCCCATAATTGAATAAAGCTTTCTCAGAAGTTGAAAACTGAAGTAGATCTGAAATTAAATAGAAAAAGAACTGAATCAATTCACAGAATGAAATCACTATGTTTACTTCATGCCCACAATTTCCATGAATCCAAATCTTTATCACTTTAAGTTGAGCATTCCCTCTCATAATTTTCATAAATTTAGTTATGCACTTTAAATCATAGGCTAATTTCCTTTCTCCATAACTTCATTTTCCCATGTCAATTATAATCAGAGAGAGTAGAAATTATCTCTTTTATGTGTCCTATTACAGATTCTGAAATCAATTGGACTATATAGAAAAAAATTAAAAATATCATCAAATATCATGATATAAATGCACATATCTTCTACATATATACATGATGTATGTATATCATATGAATACATATATACAAACAAATATAAATTTATATAGCATTAATGTTTAGCTTCTAACATCAATAATCAGCATTTACCACCTACTTTTCAAGATTTAAGTCAGAGGACAGTTATATGGGCACTGAAGGACTTGTGTCAATTACATTTAATTTTTAAATATAAATTTTATTTTTATTTTCCAATATATACTTCCCTAGCCTTCCTCAGAGAATCATCCTTTATATATTAAAAAAAAAACATCAAAAACAACCATAAAAAATCAAATGTGATTTTTGGAACTTCTGGAAGTAGAACCAAGAGAACAGAATAGAAGAAAGTCTAAAGTCAATTTCTCCCAACATTCATTTCCAAAGTACTTTAAAATAACATTTTATATTGACTTCTTCAGTTACAATGCCAACAAAATGTCTGAGTGAGAAAGACTTGGAATTCAAGACAACTTAGATGATTGCAAGGAGAGATCCATGACATAAAAGTAGAAAACAACATGGACCACAAGTGGATGAACATCATGGTGGAACTTGGTGGTGACAGTAATATTAAGGTGCCTTCCTTTACTCTGAAGCCAAAGATGGCAAAGAGATCAGGCAATGGTCAGCAAGAAAGTACAACAGAACTCTTTTTTGGCATAATTTGAGATTCAAAGTGCAAGATTAGTTTTGATCAGAAAAGATTCACGATATTTCATAGATCAGAATCAGAGTTCTGATCAGAATAACATTGTTCACACATTCACTTGAACAACACCACTTTAGATGAATCAAACATTTCCAAACCCTCATAAATGGATTTGAAAAAAGTAATGGGAAAATAAAAATTAAAAAAAAAGATTAAAAATTGGGATAGTGATCCTCTACTCCTTATGTCAGGAAATGGGCATAACCTTAATTTAAATGTCAAAGTTAATGAATAGGTTAGAAAAAATTAACTAACAACAAAAAGAACCTGATGATTAAAACGAAAACTATGGTTGCAGGGAAGATCAGGACAAAAACTCTTGAAGATTTGTAAAGGGATGATGGATTTAAAAAAAAGGCATTGTCAAATTTAAAATAGATTATAAAGGAGAAACAAAAAAGAGAGGAAAAGAAAGAAAAGGCTATAGCATGGAATGAAAATGCATAGTTACAATCATAACTGGGAAAATGAATGACTTAATTTAACTAATAAAATGAATGGAAGAATGACTTAGAAATGACAATCCAACATGCTTTTTACAAGAAAAATTCAAAACAGAGATGGCCCCTGTTTTTTTTAAAACATGTATATATATATATATATATATATATATATATATATATATATATATATACACACATACATATATGTTCATTTTTGCAAGAAAATGGGGTAAAGTGACTTGCCCCAAGTCGCTAAGTAATTATTAAATGTCTGAGGCCAAGTTTGAACTGAGGTCCTCCTGACTCCAGAACCATTGCTCTATCCACTGCATAACCTAGATGCCCCAATAACCATTCTAAACATAGAGCCATATTATGTTGTGAGACAGCATCAAATCCAAACAAAAGAGAGGAAAATATTAGAAAGAGAAAAATGGTTTAATATATAAGAAGGCTTTTAAAAACTGAAGATGATATGTTTTCATCTTCATTTATGCTCAACAGTTCCTTCTCTGGATAGGGATGGAAGCTTTCATCACAAGTCTTTAAAAATTGACTTTGATTATTGTACAGTTGACATGAACAAGTCCAACATAGTGTATTATTACCCAATGTTAGTGTCTATAATAGTCTTCTCAGCATCAATTCATGTAGGTCAGCATAATTTCATTCAGCATCAATTCATTCAGGTGTTTACAGAATTTTCTGAAAACCCAGTCCCTCATGATTTCTTAAAGAACACTAGTGCTCCCCTTTCCATTGATCTGCCAGATAAGCTATTCCTGGTTCTGTCATTTGGCATATCATTTTATTTTTTATTTCTAAATCCTGCTTCCATTCTGGTATAGAGTGTGAGATGTTTCTCTATGTCTGGTTTCTGCCATAATGTTTTTTAATTGCCCCAATAATTTTAATCATAATATATAAATTGCTCAAATATTATTCAATCATTGTTAGGAAAAATTGAGCCAATTCTAAGTTTCTTGTCTCATAAATAGACGAATATCTCCAAAAAGTAAGGAAAAAAATGAGGATAGAATTTTTCAAAGTTGGATATAATAAAATATTGGAGAAAAATGAATGGGCAAAAGTAAAGAGTCTACTGATTTCTCAGCTATACAAAAAAAGACCAAATATTACATATGACTAAATATTATGTGTACATGCACCCAAATGTAGAAAAGAATACATTAAATTTATTCTTAGCAAACAATAATTCCACTAATTCTTTCTGTCTATTGTTTTGCAGTTGTGGCCAATGAATGCATTCAATAAATATCTGTGGATGAATAGATTAACTGTATCAGGAATTGAAGACATTTTATTAAAGAATTTGTAGGATGAAGAACAAATTACGTAAATAATCAGAAAATTCAGTAAAGTGATTGATGTACAAGAAAAAAAATATTTGTGAAATAAAGCTAAAGTGTGAGAAAAAAGTACTAAGTGAAAGTTTTATTTCTCCAATGGAAGAAAATAATAAAAAAAACCAGAAGAATCAGATGAATGGATTAGGCACTCAACTAAATATCAAGAAAAAGAACAAATGAAAAATCCATATTTAAGTTCCAAATGGAAATCATAATATATCAAGGAGATAATGAAATAGAAAATGAGAAAGGAACTTTTGAGCTGATAAATAAAATTAGAAGTTGACGTTATTTGAAAAAATAAGATAATTGATTGGTTAAATAGATCTTTTTAAAAAAGGAAAGGGAATATTCAATATGGAAAATAAAGAAGGTGAAATCACTAGCAATGAAGAAGATATTAAATCAATCATTACAAAATTTTATGAAAAAAATCTAATAATCCAAGCAAAACTGAAGATTTACAAAAATATGTATTAATTAGATTATTTGTCTGTGAAGGAGGAATAATACCAAACTCTTTTTATGACACAAATATTATTCTGATACTTAAACCAAGATGGTCTAAAACAGAGAAATAAAATTACCAAAAAATATTCATGCTTTATATTGACATAAATTTTTTTTTGCAAAATATTATCAGATCAATTATAACAATATATCTCAAGGATGATAGACTATGATCTGCTGAAACTTACAGCAGGAATGCAGAATTGGTTCAGTATTAGGAAAACTATCAACATAAATGGCAACATGGAAACAAAAATAACAAAACTATATGGATAACAGAAATTATATAAATATCTCAACTGATGCTGAGAATTGTTTTAAAAATATATCATTTCTATTAAAATGTTAGCATAAAATATAGTGCATATTCCTTGAAAATATCAGTAATATTTATCTAAAATCATCAACAAGCACTAATTGAAATGGTGACAAGCTAGAAGCATTCACAATTAGTTGAAGGGTGAAACAAAGATACCAATTATAATAACTATTAATCAGTATTGTGCTGGAAATGTTAACTCTAGCAATAAGAAAGGGGAAAATAACAAAGTAATTAGATTTGGCAATGAGGAAACAAATCTATCACACTTTGTAGATAATATGATGGTTTAGATCCTCAAGTATTAAATATAAATTCATTGAAATAAAAAATAAAGCTGCAGAATATAAAGTGTGAGGAAAAAGTACTAAGTGAAAATTTTATTTCTCCAATGGAAGACAATAATAAAAAACAGAAGGATCAGATTAACAGATTAGTCATTCAACTAAATATCATTGGACAGCAACTAGGATAGAATATCTCACAACATATACCAAAATAAGGGCAAAATGAGTATATGATATATTTAGATAAATGAGTACATATATATGTCAGATATATAGAAATGGGAAAATTTCATTATCAGTAAAAAGATGAGAGTATTACAAAATATAAAATAAATAATTGTGATTTACTTAAATTACAATACTTTCAGATAAACAAACATTATAGCAATAACATTAGATGGAAAGCAAGAATGTGTGTGTGTATTTATTTTTATAGCTACAGTCACTGATAAAAGCCTTATTTCTAAAACATGAGGAAAATGCAAGTCATTCCCCAATTTGTAAATTGTAAAAGGATATTTGGAGACTGTTTAGATGAAGATGAAGAAATAAATTTTCAGATGGGGAAATCAAAACTATCTATATATTCAAAAATACACTACAACATTTTTCATTAGAAAAGTGCAAATCAAAGCAACTCTGGGAAACCACCTTATATCTATCAGACTGATTAATGTGACAAAAAAGTCAAATGAAAAATGTTTGTTATGATGAGGGGGAATTGGGACACATCCACTGCTGGCAGAGTTGTGAACTGATGCAACCATTCCTGTGAACAGTTTGTGTGATAAGGATTGTAAAACTGTGAATATTCTTTGATTCAGTAACACCATTATTAGCCCTATATTCCAAATAGATAATAAAAGGAAGGAAAGGACCTATATGAAGAAAAATGTTTATGGCAGCATTTTTGTGGTGGGAAATTATGGAAATTGAAAGAATATTGCTCAATTGAGTAATGGCTAAGAAAGTTGTAGCATATGAATATAAAGGAATACTATCATGTACAAAGAAATGATGAAGGGTATTTCAGAAAACCCTGATGCGAATGACTAAAACCAGGAAAACACTGTACATGTTATCAGCAACATTGTATGGAGATGAATCATGAAAAATTCATCATTTTTTAGCAATGCAATGATATAAGACAAACAAGGGATCACATTCCATCCAAGGGATTCACTATCCACATTCAGATAAAGAACTGATGAAATCTGAATACACATTGAAGCACACACTTTTCAATTCTATTTCAAGCTTTTTTCTTTATATCTTTTTCATAACTATAACTACTATGAAAATGTTTTATATGGTAGAACCGTATAGCCTTAAAAGAATGGCCTACCACTTTTGGTGAGAGTGGAACACAGTCCAGCACAGACTACACCCTGGAAAGTCAGCAGGGAATTGGCAGGAGCAGCTTCTATGACTCTCAGTTAACATATGTTGAAAAAAGTGAGAGAAGAATTCAGATGGGAATTATATTGGACTTTTGCTGGAACTAGGTATAAGATCAAGTTGATTTGCCCATAGATGGTTCTGAGTCATAGTCCCAGGGTGAGAAGGTATCCTTTTCACAGTATCAACGTAGAAAAGAGTACTTGTGGTTTGTCAGACCATTACGAGGTTAGAAGAGCAGTGAACACACATATCTTTAGATGAAACTATGTTGAAAAAATACTAAAATTAAATGACTCCTGGATTATGTCTAAAAACCAACAACAGGAAAAACTTAAAGCTTGACAATCTACCCTAAGAGTAGAGCCACAATTTTAATGTAAAATTAAAATAAATCGATGGGAAAAATAAAGAAAAAACAACAATAGCAAAAGAACCTCACCATAGCAAATTACATTGATGACAGAAACAGAAATATCAAACCATAAATTCAGAACCATGTAATTCTGTCAAAACATATAAAAACATAGACAAAAACATGCTGAAAGCACATTAATAAGATTATAAAGATGAAAAATGAGATTAGGAAGGAAAAATACAAGATGAGACCAATACAATGTGGTAAGGGAAACACCAGAGTTCTAAAGAAAATAACACCTTAAAAAACAGAATATGTGAAATGGTAAGAGAAAAAAAAACACTGAATAGAAGAATTTCTTGAAAAGCACTTTTGGAAACCACATGGAAAGAGAAAAACAAAAGTTCACTTAATGAAATAATTGCTTTAAAATATGACTTATGGAAGTAGAAGCTAATGACTCCATAAAAAATCTTGAAACAATCAGACAAATACTGAAGAATTATATGTGAATTATTTCATTGGTAAAATAATTGACATACAATAGAGGGAATAAGGGAGGAGGTGAGAACTGACTGAATCTTTCTCTCATCAGATTTGGCTTAAAGTTATTATACACACACTCAATTAAGGTAAAATACTTACCTTTCAAGTATTGAAAGAGGAAAGGGGGAGGAGGAAAAGAGAAACTAACAGAAGGAAGGGAAAGAAGAAGGGGGACAGGGTAAAAGGAATGAAATGGAAGGGGGTTGGATAGAAGAGGGCAAGCACACTGAAGGTTGTAGTATTCAGCAACAAAGTACTGGAGAATATGGATGAAGTGAAAAAAGGAGAAAAATAGAAACAGAATGAAGTTAGTAGTGAGGGCAATAAAGAATTATTAATTAAAACTTTGAATGTCAATGGGATGAACTCTCCCATAAAATGTAAGGGAATAGCAGGCTGGATTAAAAACCAGAATCCTACAATATGCTGCTTACAAAAATCTCATTTGAATCAGGGAGATACATATATAGTAAGGGTAGAAAGTTGGAGCAAAATATAGTTTGCATAAGCTGACTAAAAAAAGCAAGAGTAGCAATCCTTATCTCAGACAAAGCAGTTGCAAAAATAGATCTCATTGAAAGAGTTAAGGAAGGAAACTGTGTCCTCCTAAAAGGTACCATGGACAATGAATAAATTTCAGTACCAAATATGTATACACAAAATCTTATAGCATCTATATACTTAGAGGAGGACTTGAATGAGTTACAGAAAGACACAGACAGCAAAACTCTACTAGTGGGAGACCTCAGTCACCTGCTCTGAGATTTAGATAAATCTAAACATAAAATAAACAAGAATGAAGTAAAGGAGGTAAACAGATTGTTGGAAAACCTATAGATGATAGACATTTGGAGGAAACTGAATGGGGATAGAAATGAATATACTGTTTTTCTGCAATAAATGGGACTTACACAAAAAAATGACCATGTACTAAGGACACTTAGACTTATAATCAAATGAAGAAAGGCAGAAAGAATGAATACATCCTTCCCATCATAATACTATAAAAATCACATACAATAATGGGCCATGGAGAGATAGACCTAAAACTAATTGGAAACTAAGTAATCTCATTTTAAAGAATGAGTGGATCAAACAACAAATTATAGAAAGAATGGTTTCATCTAAGATAATGTCATTAATGAAACAACATACCAAAACTTAAGGTACACAGACAAGGAAGTTGTCAGAGGTTATATTTTATCTTTAAATGAATGAATGCGAGAATTGGAGAAAGGGGAAATCAATGAAATAAATATGAAACTAAAGAATAGAGAAAGAACAAATTAAAACCCCCAACAAAATATCAAATTAGAAATTCTAATAATTAAAGGAGAAAATAATAAAATGGAAAGCAAGAAAACTATTGAACTAATAAATAAAACCAAGATTTGGTTTTATGAAAAAACAATGAGCGGGTGGTTAGGTGGCATAGTGGATAAAGCACCAGCCCTGGAGTCAGAAGTACCTGGGTTCAAATCTGGTCTCAGACACTTAATAATTACCTAGCTGTGTAGCCTTGGGCAAACCACTTAACCCCATTTGCCTTGCAAAAAGAAATCCTAAAAAAAAAGGAAAAGAAAAAAGAAAAAAACAATGAAATCGGTAAACCTCTAGATAATTTGATAAAAAAAAAGAAAGAAGAATAACAAATTGCTAGTAGAATCATAGATAAAAAAGTGAACTCTCCACCAGTAAGAACGAAATTGAAGTAATAAGTTGAAATTATGTTACCCATTTGTATGCCAATAAATTTGATAATTTAAGTGAATTAGATGAATATTTACAAAAAACATCAGTTGCCTAGATTAAATGAAGAGGAGATTAAATACCTAAACAACCCTATCTCAGAAAAAGTAATTCAACAAAACATCATTGGATTCCCTAAGAAAAAAATCTCCAAGGCCAGATGGATTCATAAATGAATTCTATCAAACTTTTAAGGAACAGTTGGTTCCAACTCTATATAACTCTTTGCAAAAATAAATGAAGATGTAACTTTGCCTAACTCTTTCTATGACCCCAATATGGTGCTGATACCTAAACCAGCAAGAGTAAAAACAGAGAAAGAAAATTATGGAACTATCTCCCTAATGAATATTGATGCAAAAATCTTAAATAAAATATTAGAAAAACAATTACAACAAGTTATCACTAGGATAACACATTATGACAAAGCAGGATTTATTCCAGGAATGCTGGATTGGTTCAATATTAGGAAAACTTAGTATAATTTACTATGTCAATAACAAACCTCTCAGAAATTGTAGGATTATCTTCATAGATGCTGATAAAGCCTTTGACAAAATACAGCACCCTTTCCTACTAAAAACACTAGAGAGCATAGGAGCAAATTGAATGTTCCTTAGAATGCTTAGCAGTATCTATCTGAAACCATCCAGAAGCATTATATGCAACAGGGATAAGCTAGAGGCATTTCCAATAATATCAGAGTTGATAAAAGGATGCCTGTTATCACCACTACTGTTTAATATTGTGATAGAAATGTTAGCTTCAGAAATAAGAGAGGAAAAGGAAATTGAAGGAAATAGATTTGGGATGCAAGAAGCAAAGCTCACTTTTTGCAGATGATATGATAGTATACCTAGAGAATCCTAAAAATCCTCTAAAAAAACCACTAGAAAAAATTAGCAACTTTGGCAAAGTCGCAGGATATAAAATAAACTCACATAAAACCTCAGCATTCCTATATATTACTAGTAAGATACAACAGCAAAGGCTAGAAAGAGAAATCCTATTCAAATTAACTTCAGACAAGTCAGACTCAGAAACTCTTTGAAAAACAACTAAAAACACTTCTCACACAAATAAAAGCAGATTTATATTACTGGGCTAATATCAATTGCTTGTGGATAGGCTAATATGATAAAAATTACAATTCTGCCTAAATTAAACTACTTATTTAATGGCCTACCAATCAAAATTCAAAAAAATTCTTTAATTAATTAGAAAAATTGTAACTAAATTCATATGGAGAAAGAAAATGTCAAGAATTTACATGGATTCAATAGAAAAAATGTATAAAAGAAGATGGCTTAGCCCTACCAGATCTAAAATTATATTATAAAGCATCGGTCATCAAAGCTGTCTGGTATTGGCTAAGAAATAGAGTGGTGGAATAGTGGAACAGACTAGGTGCAAAAGATATTGCATGAAATGATCATAGTCATCTGCTGTGTGATAAACCCAAAGAGTCCAGCTTTTGTGATTAAAAAACTCTTTCTTCAATAAAAAAAATGGTTGGAAAAATTGGAATTTAGTATGGCACAAACTTGGATTAGACAAACATCTCTCACCCTATACCAAGGTAAGATCAAAATGTGTACAGGATCCAGACATAAAAAATAATATTAGAAGCAAACAATGAGAACAAGGAAGAGTTTACCTGTCTGATCTATGGGAAGGAAAACAAGTTTATGACCAATTGAGAATATCATTAAAAAAAACTAAATAATTTTGATTGCATTAAATTAAAAAAAAAAACTTTTGCACAGACAAAACCACTGTAACTAAGATCAAAAGAAATGTAGTAAGTTGGGAAACAAGTTTTACAACTAGTATTTCTTGCAAAGGCCTCCTTTCTAAAATATGTAGAGAACATAGTCAAATTTATAAAAAATAAAAAAAGCACACCCAAAAAAGACATTCCCCAATGGACAAGTTTTCAAAGGATATGCAGAAGCAATTTACAGAGGAGGAATCAAAGCAATCCTAAGTCATATGAAATATTGCTCTAAATCTTTTCTGATAATCAAAACACAAATTAAACCATCACTGAGGTACTACTTCACACCTCTCTGACTTGCCAATATGTCCAGAAAAAAACACTTATCAATGTTGGAAAGGATGTGGGAAATTTGGGACACTAATACATAGTTGGTGGAGCTCATCCAACACATCCAACATTTTTGGAAAGCAATATGGAATTTCAACCAAAGGGCAATAAAAATGTGCATGCCCTTTGATCCAGCAATACCCCTACTGAGTCTATACCATGAAGTGATAATGAAATCGGGCAGAAACATTAATTGTACATAATTATTCATAGCAACCCTGTTTGTGGTATCAAAGAATTAGAAATTGAGTGAATGTCCATAAATTGGGGGCTGGCTGAACAAATTGCGATATATGTTCATAACGGAAAAATATTTTTTTAGAAACAAGGAGGGATCAGAATTCAGAGAAGGCTGGATCCAGGTTTCTGAGTGAGATCAGCAGAACCAAAAAACATTGTACAACAAGGGGTTGATGATTAATCTTAATGGGCTTTCTTATTTCATCAGTGAAACAATGAGGGACAATTTTGTGCTATCTGTGATGGAGAATACCTTCTGTATCCAGAGAAGTAATTATGGAGTTTGAACAAAGACCAAAGACTATTATATTTAATTAAAAAAATCTTATTATGTGATTTTTCTGTTCTATTATTTTTGTTTTTTTTTCCTTAAGGATATTATTTCTTTCTCCACAGATTCAATTTTGGTAAATATAGAGCATGGAAACAATGTAAGAACTATCAGATTTCCTTCTTTCAGAGGTGGGTGGATCGAAACAAGATTAGGGGAAAAATTGCAAAAATCAAAATTAAATAAATTTTATATATATATATATATATATATATATTTATGTATGTATGTATGTTGTTTAAATAAATTTTAGATGGCAGAACACACAAAAAGCCTGAGAGCAACAATTTTCCAAAATAAGACACCTCAGAATGATTGTCAGTAAAGGGTCTCTTGCATGGGGATGAGGTTCTGCAAGGATTTAACTGGAGCTGACTGGCCCCAGTTATCCAGGAGAAGTAAGCAAGGTAACTAGTTTAGTGACAATAAGTGGTTTCCTGATCTCTCAGAGACAGTCAAGGACAACTTGGAATGTCAGCAGGAAAAGTCTGTCACACATGGGTGTGAATGGAGCACAGGAGAGTTATAATCTCTCTTTAAATCATGTCACTTTGGAAGAAGTGAAAACATGCCCGTATATAGAAACATCATGAAAAGAGATGCAAAGAACCCCAAAGTTTGAGACCTGTTCCTTCCTCCTTGCAAGTGGAGTCCCACTTTTGCAAAGAGTACAAAACAAGTCACAGGCTAAGGAAATGAGCAAAGAAAAAAAAAACTAACCATAGAAAGTTACTAAGATCAAAATATACAATCAGAAGAAGATAACAAAGTCAAGGCTCCAACACCCAAAGCCTTCAAGAAAAATATACATTGGTCTCAGACCATGGAAGAGTTCAAAAAGGATTTTGAAAATCAAGTAAGGAAGGCAGAGGTAGAGGAAAAACTGAAAAGAATTATGAAATTAATGTGGGAAAATCAGGAATATTAGGTTAGCAACTTGATGAAGCTGATGAAAATAACATCCTAAATACCAGATTGCGCCAAATGGAAAAAAGAGGTTCAAGAAAAGTAATAAGGAGAAGAAAGCCTTCAAAGGCAGAATTGACCAGATAAAGAAAGAGGTACAAAAGATGATTGAACAAATACATCCTTAAAGTATAGAATTGTGCTATGAGGAGTCAATGACTTTGTACGAAGTCAAGAAACAATCAAAAAATCAAAAATTGTAAGATAATGTGAAATATATCACTGGACAAATAAATGACCTAGAAAATAGATTCAGGACAGGTCATTTAAAAATTACTGAACTACCTAAAATTCGTGATCAAAAGAGAACATAGCATCTTTCAAGAAATTAACAAAGAAAGAAGCTGTCCTGATATTCTTGTGCTAGACCTAAAATAGAAATTAAAAGAATTCATTGATTTACTACTAAAAAGATATCAAAAAGAAAGCTATCATGAATATTAAAGTAAAATTTCAGGGCTCCCAGGTCAATATTTCAGTTAGAAAGTCTCTGATTCTCCACAATCAGGATAACACAGAAATAACAAATTTTCAATTGAAGAATAATGAGGCTGGAATACAGTATTCTGAAAAGCAAAGAATTTTGATTTATAACCAAAATTCAGCTATCCAGTATAACTGAACATACTTTTTCAGGGGAAAAGATAGCCATTATATGAATTAGGGGTCTTTGAAACTTTCTTGATGAAAGAACCAGAGTTGTTCAGAAAATTAGAACTTCATATATGAGATTCCAGTGAAACAAAAAAGGTAAACAGAAAATAGAAATCATAAGGAACTTAATGATGTTAAACTTTGTATACTTATATATTAATGCACACACATATATAATTTGGAACTAAAGGGTAGAGAGAGGAAAGGACTGGGTGAAACAGAAAGACTGTAGGTAGAATGGATTAAGTAATTTTGCAAAAATGAATAAAGAAAAAATCTATTACAATGGAATGGAAGAAGTGGGAGGTACAATGCAGCCACAATAAGATAAACACTCAATTGGTTATAGAAATTTACTTTTTTCTAGAATAACCTAGGAAAGAAAGAAGATTATAGAAGAGTGATAGAAGGGAGGGGAGCTTGTAGAAGGTGGTAGTCAGAAGCAAAACACTTTTGAGGAGCAACAGGGTGAAAGGAGAGATAGAATAGAATAAATGGGGGTGAGGGAATAAGTTAGTAACTGTGGGGGAAAATAATGTTGAAAAAAGTTTCTCTAAATGAGGCCTATTATCTCAAATGTAGAGAACTGAGTCAAACTTATTTTAAAAAGCACCATTCACCAATTGTTACATGATCAAAAGAATATTTTTCATATGAGGTTATCATTTCTATCTTTGATAATATTAAAAAAATCTTGTAATTCACTACTGATTAGAGAAGCATGCATTAGGACATGTCTGAGGTGTGCTGTATTGATTAATAGGACAGAAAATGGCAATTGTTGGAAGGAATGTGAGGAAAATAAAACATTACTGCATTACTGGAAGAGCTGTGAAATGATTCAATCATCATGTGGATTATTTGCATGCCTACTCTTTGATCTAGCAATGCCACTACTAGATCTGCATTACATAAGAAAGGAAAAAATGGAATGAAAAAATTATCTACAGTTATAAGAATTTTAAAGCATCTTTTTTCTGGTGGCAAGAAATTGGAAAGTGAAGGGATACCCATCATTTTGGGAATGGTTGAAGAAGTTGTGGTATGTGATTATTATGGAATACTATTCTGCTATAAAAAAATGATGATCATGATGCTCTCATTAAAATTGGAAAGACTTACATGAGCAGATGTAATGTGAAAAGTGCTGTAAACAATGTAATATAAAAATTGTAGGATGATCGACTATGACTTAATTTTTCTCAGTAGTGCTATGACACAAGACAACTATGAAAGACTTATAGTAAAAAATATTACCTATTCCAGAGAAACAATTGTTGATGACTGAATACAAATCGAAACATATTTTATTTTACTAAAAACTCAGAAACATTGAGTGATGATCAATGATGATAGATTTAGCCCCTCTCAGAAATTCAGTGATCAAGGGCAAATCTGAAGGATCTTAAGAAAATGCCATCTACATCCAGAGAAAAATATATGGAGTTTGAATAAAGGCTAAATTATATTATTTTCACTTTTAAAAACATGCTTGGTTTTTTTGGTCTTTTTCTCAAGCTCCCCTCCCCCATTCTGATCCTTTTTTCACAAGTTGACTAATATGGAAGGAACTATGTTAAACATGATTGTACACATATAACTATCTCAGCTTACTAACTGCCATGGGGTTGAAGGAGGGAAAAGACAGAGGTAGAAAAATGTGGAACTTCAAAAAATAGAAAATAATCAGTGTTGAAAACTATCTTTACATGTAATTGAAAAATAAAAAGAGACACTATTGGCTCTAAGAAAGAATTGCAAAAAGGGGGATATTCAGTAAAATCACTTATTGAAACAAATTCATCTTTATCTCACCTCTCATAAAAGCATTTACTTAGTTAAGGCATTCATTACTTCTTTAGTGGATTATTGCCTGATCTAACTTTCTTCTCTTCACTCCCTTCTCCAATACATCTTTTAAATAGCTTCTAAGATAATCTTCCTAAGGAACAGGTCTGACCATAAGCCTCTTCATTATCTCTAGGATAAAAGGCAAATTTCTTTGTTTGGTATTGAAGGCTTTCCACCATCTAACTGCCACATAATCTTGCCCAGCCTAGTTCATAACACTGCACAAAAATATTGATACTTCAGGAGGCAACTAGGTTGGGCAGTGGCTAGAGCACCAAGACTGAAGTCAGGATGACCTGAGTTCAAATTTGGCCTCAGACACTTAATAATCACCTAGCTCTTTGACCTTGGGCAAGTCATTTAACCCCATTGCCTTGCCAAAAAACAAATCAACACTCCAGGCAAACCAGATCTTTATTTTAACTTTTTATCCCCTCTCTTCCGTCAGTAGATTTACAAAAACTATCTTCCATAACTGGTATGCATTTTCCATGTTTCTTTGTCTCAGAATTATTGTCTTCTTTCAAGTTGTATTTGTTAAAAAAAAATTAACGAAACATAACTTTGAACCAGAGGATAAAATAGACATTGAGATAAGCATTTAGTAAATTAAGGGGTGAAGGAAAGGGATCCACTGGGCTAGTGAGGGAGAAAGAGGCAGATTGGAAATTTTAGTAAAAAAAAAGAGGGAAGAAAGAGCTTTTAAGTTAAGAAGAACATTCTTGAATCTTAACTTCATTGGGTTTGGCACAGAAAGGAAATAGAATGCATTCTCAGTTGCTTATAGAAATCTATTTACAGGGAAATAGGAATGCAGAAAGAAATAAGGAAAGATAAAGTTAGAAGGGAGGTCTGATTATCTAATGTCGTAGGAACAGAATACTTTTGAGGCAGGTGGGATGTCCCCGGATATAGCAGGCAGCTATGCTTCTGGTAAGCCTTGAGCAGAAATGGTGGAGACTCTGACTGCACTGCCTGCAATTTGGCTTACTGTCTAGTGCAGGCTGATTTACATCACCCTTGTGTGAAGCTTCTTATTAAGAGTATTCTATGGAAGGGATGGCCTAGTGGAGCCTCCAAAGATATGCTAGAAATCTCCAGTGAATTCTTCACTTGCTGCTTCCCTCCCCCAAGCAGAGTTGTAGAGGGCGTCATTTCTCAGAAGCTCCTCATAAAAGGATTCCTTATATCTCAAAAATAAATAAAAATAAAATGAAAACAAACAAAAAACTAAACAACAAAAACAAAAACACTTTTGAATATGAACAGACTGCAAAGTCAGAAAGTCAAGGATAAAGAGTGGGGCATAGTAGAATGGAGGAAAATATACTGTTATCATTTCAATTGATTTGAAAGTGATGAACTCATCTATAAAATGGAAATAGATAGCAGAGTGGATTATATGGTTTAGATAAAAAGGCCGATACCATGATACCACAGGCACAGTAGGGGGAGCAAGGAATAGTTAACCTATCAGATCTGTGGATGGGAAGGAATATATGACCAAATAATAAAGATAAGTTTTGAGTATAATTCTGGTTATATAAAACTAAATTAAAAATTTTGCATGAACTAAACGAATGAAATGACTATGAGAAGGAAAGCTGAAAATTAGGGATTATATAGAAAGTTTCTCTTATGAGCATCTCATTTCGCAAACATAAAGAACTGAGAAAAATATACAAGTCACTGCTCAATTACAAATCATGAAAATTCAAAATTTTAGAGAAAGAAATCAAAGTGATCTATAATCATATAAAATGCTCTAAATCAAAATTGATTAGAGAGATGAAAATTAATTTCACTCTGGATGTAATTATATCCATCAAAAAGGCTAATATGACAAAAAAGAAAACAAATGGAGAAAAGTGATAGAACTGGGGCACTAATGTACTATTTTAAAAAAAATTTTTATTTACATAAGGCGATGGGTCATGTGACACCAAGATCACACAGCTAGGCAATTATTAACTGCCTGAGGCTGGATTTGAATTCAAGTCCTTCTGACTGCAGGGCACCTAGCTGCCCCAACACTAATGCATTTTTGGTAGAATTGTGAACTTATATTCCTATTCTGCAAAGCTATTTTTAACTATGCTCTAACTAGCCCATAAAATTTGAGCCAATAATAAGACTAATTGAAATATAACCCCCCTAAAAGAGAAAAAAAATAAGAGAAAAAGGAATTATATGTACAAAACTATTTATAGAAACTGTTTTTATTATAGGAAAGAATTAGAAACTGAGGAGATCTCATCCATTGAGGAATAAACTGAAAAAGTTATTGTTATGTAGTTTATGATTGTATTATGATGCTATTGTGGTAAATGAAATGAGCAAGATGTTATCAGAAAAACCTGAAAAGATTTACATGACCTGATGGTGCAGAGTGAGTTGAACTTAAGTAGCAGAACAGTATACACAGTAGCAGGAATGATGATCAAGTGTGAATAACTTAACTATCTTCAGCAACTCAGTGATCTAGGACAATTCTTAAGAACCTATTAGGGAAAATGTTATTCACTTGCAGAAAAATAAATGATTGATTCTGAATGCAGATTAAAGAAACAAATGTCAAAATTTTCTTTTTTTCTTCATTTTCTTTTACAGCACAACCAATATGGAAACATGTTTTTCATAACTAAAATTGTATGACCTATATTACATTGCTTGTTTTCTTTCTCAATGGAAAAAAAAGAAGGAAGGAAAGTTGGAACACAAAAATTTAAAAGAATGAATGCAAAATTATTTTCATTTATAATTAAATAATAAAAATTACATTTATATTTTTAAAATACATCTTTGATAATATATATCTAAAATGTATTAGAAGTAACTAGAATTACTAAGCACTGAAAAGTATCACCAATGAAAAAATGACTCTAAAGAAACAGGAAACTGTCAATGGTGTGAGAGGCAATCCCCAATTAGTTCCTTGTTTTACCTTTTAACCTGCTAATGTTAAATCTAATGTACATGCCACAATTGAATGAATAAAGGACTATCGAATGAATGAATTCAAACATTATTAAGTTCTTTCTATGTGCTAGACATTGTACTAAATTCTGAGGACACAAAAAGAAGCAAATTTGATAGTCTATGCTCCACAGAGCTTCCAGCCCAATAGTGGAAGAAAACTCATAAAGCAGAGCTAGAGATAAAAAAGCAATTTGAGGGGAAGTTATAGGATCAATGTTATGGTAAGAAATATGAAGTGGACCCATGATTATGATATAAATGATGAAGGTTTGCCCATAATAGTCCAGTTAGCTTGGGACAGTTTTACAATGTATATAGGAAAAGAACACAATCAGAAGTTAGATTTTTGAATTGTATATGGAGAACTGTCTTCACTACAAGGAAGGTTAAGGATGAAATGATACTAAGGATATGCTGAAAGAAGCATAACAATTTTGCCTTAGATAATTATTATAAGAACATCATTTGCCCCTTAATTCATGAGAAATGATAAAAAAGTAAAGACAAATGATTAAAAAGTAAATAAGAGAAAACATTGATTTGTTTAAAATTGAGATTAAATATTCTGGTAGTTATAATTTTATAGAGAAATGCATTTGCTTTAAAAGTGATGAGATCAAAATATCCCAGAAACTCTGTGGAGCAGAATTGTTTATCTTACCTAGCAAAAATAAATTTCAAATAAAGTCAACAGAAGGTTCATTTGCAAAACATTATAGTGAAGAGTGATAGATGATTACATTCATGATCACACCATAAAAGAGTAGAAAGTGATGAATGGAAATTAAGTCTATGAAATTGGTCACTGTGCTCATTTAATTGATATAATACTAAGAAAAACAGAGCACAATGGAACATCTTTATCAGCATTTTTCATCAATCTATTGCTATAAGTAACAGTAGAATCAAATATACTTCAGAGACTTCTAGAATATTCAAGTTATGAGGAGCTTTGTGGGTTATTTACACAAGGTTATGTTCTCTACAAGGTGAATTAAAATGGGGATAGAAAATTGGGCCTGCAGTAAGAAAAACCTCAGTTCAAATCCATGCTCAGATTTTTATTTATTATGAACTTGAAAAAGCAACTTTAAAATTACCTCACTTTCACCAACTTTAAAATGGAGAATGGCAACTACCTCATAAGATAGGTATCTAATGTGAGGATTGAATGAAACTATTAAGTCCTTAGTACTAAATAGTTAATTTTTGCCCTTCATTCTCAAAGTGTACCAAAACAACATCACTATGTTATAATCAACTTATGGTGTGTCTGACTGTGGTTCCTCAGAACAATAGGAACTCAAAATGCTGAGGTTGGGCGCAAATAGTCCATATGAAGATTTGAGTTGGATTCTTTAAATTTGCACCTTCCCTATTTCTTTTGAGAAACTTCAATTTTACTTTGTTCTTTGAACACAACACCTCCTTTGATGAGGATATCCATGCTAGGTGGTCCTGTGCCAAAGACTCCCTTATCTTGCAAACAATTCCATAGTTCTTACAAAAGTCCATATCACTTTTGCTGACCATCATATGAGTGTGAATTCTCCATAAAATAATGCATTATGTAAGTAGGTATTTGGCATTGAAACAATGTCACCAACTAATCTGAGTTGTGCACTCTATGGTGGAGTTTGAATATTTGACAGTTTAGTTTGAGAAAGGATCTCAATATCTGGTATCTTATCCTCTTAGGTGATTTTCAGAATTATCCTAACACCATTCAAATGAAAGCAATTAATTTTCCTAGCATGGAGCTATTAGACTGTTCAGGTTTCACAGGCATACACAGGTCACCACAGTGGTCTGGAGACCTTCAGTTTGGTAGTCAGCCTGGTACTTCTTCTCTCCCACACTGCTTTGGAACCTCTCAGACACAGCAATGTGTTTTTGAAAAGCTCCTTATGAATGTGTAAGTCTTCGGGAAGTACATTGCTTTTTCTTTATTCTGTGCTTTTTGCAGTCAAGCAGAATAAATAGCACCCCTTTATCAAATATGAGCCCTGCAAATACTAAAACAACTAAATCATTGTATCTTTCATTTTTATAAGGCTAAATATTTGCAATCCTTTTCTCTATCATGTGAAAGGTAATCATGACCATTGACCATACAAGTTACACTACTCTCCTCATTGTCTGACTTCATTGTTTTTAAATAAATGTAATGATGAAAACTGAATACAGTCCTCCAGATGTCATCCAACCCGGACAGTGTAAAGTGGAACTTATTATATCACTATATTGCTTGCAATTTATACTATGCAGAAAATAAATGTTGGATTATATTATTATATGAAATCATCCATTTTCTCAGATTCAAATGTCTTAAAGTTATTTTTGAAGAGACTAATAGATAATATAATTAGTCCTAAGGTATTCTTGCTACCTTGCTTAGATGGGACTCATTACCACATAATAAAAACCAATTTGAGCTATGGCCCTAGCCAGGACATGTTCTTGCTATTCTCTAACCTCCTTCCTGCAATTATGAAATATCAGGTAAGAGGAGAGAACACTGAGACCAACTCTCATTAAAATGTCCACCTTTTGCTGTCCATTTGCCAAGGAAAGTACAAATGATTTATTGTTGCATCAATCATAAAGAAGACATACCGGTTCCTCTTTCCTTCCATGAGAGAAGTGTGCCATCTTGTGAAGATATCTTAATAAAAACCATTTTAATCACTATGGACTATGTATTCATGAACCATTAATAACAATTTGGGGGCTCATTCAGGACATTAGCATAAATCTCTTTTCCTGGCATTTTCCCAGAAGAATAGAAGAAAACTGTGTGCAAATGGTTTGATTTCAAGCCCACTTTCTTGGTGTTCCCTATGGGGAAATATCTCAGAGATTTCTGGGAAGACTGGTCCAGGTTTGGAGTCAAGAATGATTAAAATGTCTGGGGAACGGGGTGGCTAGTTGGTGCAGTGGATAGAGCACCAGCCCTGGGGTCAGGAGTACCTGAGTTCAAATCCGGACTCAGAAACTTGATAATTACCTAGCTGTGTGGTCTTGGGCAAGCCACTTCACCCAATTGCATTGCAAAAAAAAAAATTCTGGGGATAAGAACCAGGGTAAGGGATGGATTTCTAGGGTGGTGTTGTTGGCCAGAACCACCCTGGAGTGGCTGAGAAGTACTTCAATTGGGAGATCTATCCACAAGAAGAAACCAGATGATAAAAAAGGTTTCCAGGAAAGAGGGAGGGGGATTTGGGTTCTCTCTCCAGGAAGTTTCCCAAAATCTTAAAGGGAGAAGGTTGTCTCCAGATGTGAGGAAGAAAGGAGCCATGTGGTCAGTAGCTGGAAAGCAAAGAAGTCAACAGTATCCATTGCTGTATGAGTGAGTTTCAATGTTCCTGTGCAGGGGTGTATGTATTTGTTTTCGTCCTATATCTGGTCTTGTGCAAGTGTTCTGGGTTAGGTATTTCTGGGTCTGGGGTCTCTGTCCAAGTTTTAAACTGGAGGAGCTGGAATTTGAGTCCAGGAGTTTCAGAAGGTGGAGGGGAAGGAAGTAAGTTTGTAGTGCCCCCTTGCTGGAGATCAGCCCCTCTTTCACTGTGCCACTGGTAGCTGTACTGGCATGTGTAGTGAAAGAGAAAAGGGGAGAGGGATTCTTAAGGAGAAAAAGCTTTGGTTTGGGGAAAGTTTAGAAGACAGAAAGAATTCTTAAAGAAAAGATTGAGGAGTTATAGGAGAGAAGATTTCTTATTATTATGACTGGGAAACATCCCATGTTTTCTCCTTGGGTTGGGGAAAGGGGGTGGTAAGTTGGACATGTCTTGGATGTGTAATGATCTTGATCCCATCCACCAACTTGTTAAGACTTGAACTCTAAACTCAATTCAACCCATGAGTGGGGTGGGCAGGAGATTTAAAGTGCTTAAGCCTTAAAGTAAAAGACCCTGCCACTAGTGGGACAGGTGATTGGGAAAGGAAGAAAATACAAAAAACAACAGGGTTCAAGAGACACATCTATTGAAAGGAAATCATGTTTAATGATTTGCTTTGTCCATGTGGTCTAAATGTGCTGCATTTCTGATATTTAACTGTTTTTAAGATTTCAAAACAGGAGTTTTGGGAATCACTCTGAAGATTTTAAAAGAGGGATATTAGTGTTGTTGCATTCTGACAAAATTTGTACAGAATGGGAGGAATTAAATAACTTAGATTGTTAATGTGGTTTGGGATTTTAAACTCTATTGTAATACCTTTTGCATTAAAGGAAAGTGGCATTGGGTTAACTAAGAAGAAAAAATACCTATGTTATCAGTGATATTTACTGATTTATTTTGGGGGGAAAGCACTAATTTTTTTCATGTTAAGCCTTAATAATGCTACCAATTTTATTTTTATTTTGGATAGAATTTTTGGAATGTGAACACTGGATTCTCTGTACAGGTACTCTAAAGCTTTTATCACAATAAACTGTTGGGAAGTCTGGCTGTAATTACATTGGGTTTTAAATTTATCATTTGTATGACTTTGGATTCTGAGAGGATCTGGGTAAAGAGGTCTGGAAGAAAAAAATGAAAAATAAAAAAAAATATACCTCTAAGTATAAAAGTTGCTGTCAGCTGTTCCAGATATTGTGGTGCAAATGGAGGCTAACCATAAGAAGCACTTGTTGCCAGGCTGGACACCATTCCTAATAAATGTTATCCTTCTTAGAGAATTGCCTCAGTCTACCATTTGTTAAACTCTGGTCATTACAAAAAGATCACATTATTTCTCTTAAATTCAGTAGGTCATTGTTTATTCATTTTTCCTAGGTATTTCTCCTCTATCTTGTATGTGTGAAGCTGATTTTTATGCTTATGAATAATACATCACATTTACCTTACTAAATGTCATTAGATTCACCCTATGTTATATCATCTCAAGACTTTTTTTTATTAAATACTCCACCATGCATTACATTAGCTATGCACCCTAACTTTGTAGTTAACTGCAAATGTGACAAGCACTCCATCCATGCTTTCATTATTGACATTGATAGGAATGAGAAATGGCATTTATCTCTAAAATCTCAAAATTTCTTGATAGATGCATCTAGAATAAGCATGTATCCTACAATCTTCTAATTATAAATATCAGGTATGGCAAAACAGGAAAAATATTTGACAATAGTTGATGCCAGTGTCTTTCAAGAATATTTTAATTCTCAAGAGAGATTTCTAACAGATGGAGAGGGGATCTTCTAGATTTTAATCTCTGTAGATAATATTATGATAATTATATCAGACCTCAGAACATTAATTCAAGATGCTCATAAACTTTGACAACAGCCCATTGCATTATTTCACAAGTCTTATATCTTGTGCTTGTTCAGACAAGCTAGACTAAAGTAACAAGACAATGTAATGGAGAGAGAGGAGTCTGCCTCTACCAGGCGATCCAAACCACTGTCCACCCTTAACTATTGTCATCCGTCAGATTCTAACAGAGCACTGAAATATTGGGAAAATCAGTGCCCTCTCCCCAAACTATTAAGTTATCTTGGCCATCAACAGTACATCATCAGTGATCACAGGATGGTCAAGTACTGTAGAAAATAAGAGTCAAACTATAAATGCCAACACAACGTCACCCAAAGAGCAATAAACAAACTTTGGTGAAATAGCATGACATGATACCCTGAAAAACAGAAACATGCAAGCAACCACCATTTTGACTATTGTCTTCACCTCAGACTTTGATGAAAAAAACCAGGATCTTTTGTGCAGGTATCTTGGTAATAGCTCTTCACGTGCCTTGGTGATAGCAATCCCAAGTCACCAGACCTGTATCCAGGACAACCCCAAGACCCATTGCTGAGGAGATAAATCAATTTAGAGAAAGACACCCCTTTCTCATTATCTCTAGGACCAATTGCTAACAAATGGCCACCAATAGGCACAGAAGTCCTGTGAAAATACTACCAAGAACCTAAAGTCAAGAACCTTGACAATAGCAGTGTGTCCAACCCAATATCCTAAGTCATTTTCCTTGGAAACAATGCTTCTAGAAATTCAACTTGGTAACTGCTTTAATAGACTTTCAATCTGAAGCTACCAAAGACTCATAAAATAAAGTCTTGCTATCAAAGTCCTTAGAATTGTCAAATGGTGCAGTATTAGAAATGGATGAATGATTTAATTAATGGGAAAGATATTAAAGATGATAAATAATCATTTTTATTTTACCATAAGGAGTATATGATTTTTTAAATCTGACTTTCAAACAAAACCTTTGGTAATATTCATCTTTGCCAGAAGAATGTGAGCTCTTTGACAAGTAAGGGCTAGTATAAGACTTTGCTAATAACAAGTATTTCATAAGGGTGTCTATTTAATCATTCGCTAATCTGCTACTTCTATTTGAAGATGAATTGAAATATTAATTTAATAGCAGAAGAATGAAAGATTGCATTTGAAAAAATCTGTGAATCCAACAATCCCAGGCTAATTTAATATTAATATTCTTTAGATAGGATTATATACTTATGAACCATATAATACCTAATCTTTAAAAAAATGTTAATATAGACATACATGACCATATATGATTAAAGTTTATCTTAGACATGAATGGTAGAAATAAGAAAACATCAGAACATAATCTATGGTTATTTGCATTTAGAAAATGTGGTTTAGCCAGCCATGCTCCCTCTCCACATAGGTTATTAGGATACTTTCTTATATTCTATGTTGGCTGACTCCAGTCTAAACTAGTCAATCAAAATAGAAGGAATAACAAGGAAACAGCAATTTACAATATTAAAACTTTCTTAGAAGTCTAAGCTCAATTCTATTTTGGTTAGAGTTACTCATATCTATTGCTCTACCATTCACAAAAAAATTTAGTTTTATTTCTTTCTTTATGTCTCTGTTTGTCTCTGCCTCTTTATCAAGTATACACACACACACTCAGATATACATATATAGACATGCATGCATGCATGCATACATACATACATAGTTGTATATGTACATACCTTCAAAGAAACACAATGGGTATGTTTATGTTTCCCTGTATATATCTGTCCATATTTGACTATTTGTCCATCTAACAAAAGAGGCAGATAGAGCTATAGATATAACAATACAAGTACAGATATGTATAAATGCAAATACACACACACATATATTGTTTTATTCTCTTATATATTGGAATAGTTGCATACAAAAGAGTTGAATATATTTATGAGTTCACAAAATGGATCTCTTCCACAATTTTCCTCTGAAAAAAAATTATTGAGCATTCACATATTAGAGTTTATTAAATAATAATTCTTTCATTCATTCTTTAAACCATGTTCACTTCAAAAAGAAATATCACCTATCAATTATGAGTAAATTATGCTTTAAAATATTTGTTTCCCTGTTCATTCACTGCCTCAGATTGGTCAAATAATAAGTGAAAATTGTGATTCATACACACACACACATACACACACACAAACACACACACACACACACACACACACACACATATGCATTCGAGCAGACCTTCTTATATCATACCAAACTTCTATTTAGATTACAAGTTGTTCAGCTGTGAATATCAATTACTTAATTCTTTATCAGCTCTATACAGTTAGAAACACATAGTTTATATTCTTAAAATTTTTCTACATTTATAACCATTTTTACTTCTTTTTACAAGAATTCAATTTTTGCCTTAAAATTTTTGCTTTCTCAAATTTCATTAATGCAAATCCTGCTAGAATTTTAAAATCAAACAGATACTTAAAAGCATATAAATGATTGTACTTCATTCATTATTATAGGCATACATGTATATGTGAATCACTAAGGAATTAAATAATCATTTATTATAAATCAATGCAATGTTTTATCCCATTTTACTGGGAACTGGCTAAATAAGGCAAAGAAAATCTTTCCCTGCCTCAAAACCTTTCTAACTGTCTCTGAATTAAACAGTTTGATATGATTTTGCCCTTTCAAAAAAGTGAAATTTCACTTACAGTTAGAAGTTTCATTTTTCATGATTTGATTAAATACAGACTACTTATATCTATGCACTGACATTAGCATTCAGCAGCACTCTCATTTTTGTACTAAGACATGTGGATTCAAATTAGAGCTGCATGTTAGACAACGGCTTGCATAAACCAAGGCTTGTTAAGGCAATGTTAATGAGCCCCCATTGTATTGAGCATCTTCACCTTTTAGATTTTTCAAGTTTGTTCAGATCAGGGTTGGAAGAACTGATTAATGCTGAAAGAATGCCAGGAAAACCTCTACAGAACCAGTGCATTGTAGAGGATTACTGAAAGGTGGAGGAAAGGTATATGCATGCACTTGGCATTGGGTTAAAAGCATAAAAGTGAGTCACCAATTTATCTCCCTTAATGAGATTATAATGCTTCTTCTTGTTCTATTCAGAAAATTTCACCAAAGACAATTTTCAGAATTGAGGTTGTTGGGTTTTTTAACCAAAGCAACAATGACAATAATAGTGAAAAATGTCTTCCTTCTTTATTAGAAGCAAAACAAAATATATTTTCCATTATTACAACTCAAAAGAATTATATATATGTATATATATATATTATAATTATAATATATAAATGTATGTATGCACACACACCAATTAATCAAATCTTCACAGAAACAAGGAGAAATAAGCAGGATAAGTAATAAAAATCACTATTTTCTAGATCAAAATAAAAGTTGAAAAACAGATCCATTAGCAGACTTCACCAAGACCATATTTAAACAACCAAATAAGCAGCAGCAAGAAAAACAAAAGAAAATAAATCAGAAATTTAATGCATAACTCTTGTGAAATCCTTTTTTGAGATCACCAGTCTGCTCAGAAAACACTTTGCAAGATGTCCTTGGACTGATCTGGTATGTTTTGTTTACGTATTTTCCTTTTCCTTTTCAATATATTCTATCCAATAAAACTAGACACATTGAGGATAAGAAAAAAAATTAGAAAGGAGGAAAGAATTTTTTTTCATCTCTGGCTTTTGTAATATAGTGTGAAACTAGAAAAAAAACTGTTGAATAATATAATTCCACTCAGTTAAACATGAAATATAATAAGCAAAAATGCCATTATTTTCATGATTTTTTCTCTCATAGAGCTTAAAATATAGGAGTGATGTGAAATATAAAATGATATACACATACAAAATATTATGAATATATATTTATATAAATAAATATAATACATTAATTTTTAGGGAAATTGTCAATAAAGTACCCAAAAAGACCATGAAAGAATTTTTGAAAGAAAAGTCTAGAAGTGGTGAAGTGGTGATAATAGGTAAAAACTTGCTTCAGCATATACATATATATATATATATATATATATATTATTTTTTTAGGTTTTTGCAAGGCAAATGGGGTTAAGGGGCTTGCCCGAGGCCACAAATAATTAAGTGTTTGAGACCGGATTTGAACCCAGGTACTCCTGACTCCAAGGCTGGTGCTTTATCCACTGTGCCACCTAGCCCCACCCCAATCATCAGCATATATTAATTTGCCTTTTATCTGAGAACATAACTCTGAGGATCTTCCTATGTCCATGGACAAGGGAAAACACATGCATAAAATATTAATGATAATAAAAATGAAGAAAATAGCCAGTATGTGTCTCACCAAAGCTTCTCTATTGCTCAATTCAATTAATCTTCTGTGCTATCTATGTATCTATCTCTCTATCCTTCTATTTCTTTATCTATTTATTTCTCTATCTCTATCTGTCTCTCTACCTATCTATACATCTCTCTATTAATCAACATTAACTTTTTGAGTTTATCACTAAAGATCAATAAAATATTTATTAATTAATAGAGATGTAGAGAAAGTAGATATACACCTGTGATCATCTATACCTATATATCTATCTCTGTGCTTACATATCTATGTCTAGATTTATATGTGCTGATATCTATCTATATATGTCTACATCTAGATATCTATTTATGTATATAAAAATAAGTGTATTTGCACACACGAAGCTGTGCAAAACAATTTCAACAGAAATAAAGCACTAATAACTGGGCAATAAAGGAAAATCTTATAGACTATACACTATAATTTAGTTGTTCTTAGAAGGAAGTCAAGGTTCTATTGAGATGAAATGGGGATGGGAATGCATTTCACATATCTGAACATCTAGAAATAGGCATATGGCGATAGGATTTTATGTGCAAGAGAGTGAAGACAATTAACAGACAAGCTTAATTAAACAAAATAGATGATCTGCAAAAAAAGCTATAAGAGAGGTAATTGGGATCCAGAACCTGGAGAGATTTAAACACCAGAGTAGGAATTTTTGAGTAGAGTTATAATTTGACCCAATGTCTGTTTTAGAAATATCAATTTGGAAGAAATGTAAAGGATGAAATGAAGAGAAAGATAAAAAAAAAAGAAGAATTAGATTATTACAAAGTGTTGATAAAAAGTTTCTAACCAAAGGATATATATATATATATATATATATATATATATATATATATATATATATATATATATGGAAAATTTGGTCCAGGGAATGATTTTGTAGCAAAATAAAATTAGTTCTATTTTGACATATTAAATTTACAAAGTCTAAGGTGCAGGTAGGGAAGTTCATCAGAAATTTGCTGATGTGGATGGCATTCAGTTCGTCTTAACATATATATTGAAATAATTTTCATGTAAATCATAATGAAAGACATAATTGGTTGCATTAATAAGAAGAAAGTACAATGGAAGAATTGAAGGTCCTAGAAAGAATATTGTGTAATAGTGACATGCCACTGGAAGTGAAAAGGTAATCTTTATTTTAACACTGCTTCATTTTATTTTTGTTTTTTCCAATTACATGCGAAGATAGTTTTCACATGTTTTTTATAATACTTTAAGGTACATATTTTTTTTCTCTCTCTCTTCCCTCCACCCTCAAAAGTTATGTGGTTTGCTTTCCTAAAATTGAACTATTCTTTCTTAGCTGGTAGCAATTCTATCAGAACATGGTATATTATGCTGGTAATAACTTGTTATAATCAATTTACTAAAATTTTATTGAAAATTTTTGCATCAGTGTTCATTAGGTCTATAATTTTGTCTATTTTTGTTCTTGGTATATATATATATATATATATATATATATATATATATATATATGGTATATATATATATTGGTGTGTATATATTGGTGTGTATATATATATATATATATATCAGCATCAAATTGATGTCAAGAAAGGAATTTGGCAGAAATCTATATCTATTTTTTTCAAATATTGTATGTAGAATTGGAATTACTTTTTTTCTTAAATCTTTGTTAGAATTCATTTATAAATACATCTGTTTCTAGAGATTTTTTCATAGGGATTTTATTTATGATTTTGTCATTTTTTCTGAAAAAGAGACACTTTACTATATAATTCTGTGTTCTGTTAATCTGAATAGCGTATATTTTGTAAATGTTCATACATTTCACAAGCTGTATCACTGGTTTGCTGATGGTGAGCTGGGTTGTAGCCAAGAACTAACTTCTGCGTTCTCTGTCTTGCCTGCTCTGGGTCAAACTGCCCTTTTAATCAAGTGGGACAGACCTTTCCAGAAGTGCTTCTAACATATATTAAGTTGGAAAATTCTCCACTTTGTCCTTTTTTGAATTTTTGTGAATCCAGAATCTGTTTAGATGCTTGAATAATACTATTTTTCAGAGAAGCTTGGAGAACTCAAGGAAGTTCTTGGCTTCTTTCTGCCATATTGCTTCCTCTTTCCAGAAAGGATAATCTCATAAATGAAGCTATTAATATGAATAATTATACAAAATAGAAGAATAAAGAGAAAACACTGCATATGCAGAATGGTACTACAGAAAGAGTATTGGATTTTAAATCACAGGCTTAGGTTCAAATGATATGACACTATATCCTATGAAATTTGACTTAAGTCTTCTTACCTTTTTTTTCTCAATTATCTCATCCTTAAAATTAAGCAATTCTAAATCTGTTTAAAGATAGAAGACAATGGTGTTCTTAAAAGATAGAAAGAAAATAAATTTTTATGTATTGAACTTAAAATAGAGAATTTTTAATGTTTTATTAGAAACAATTGAATCTTTTCCTGTAAAAGTTATGTCTACATTTAAATGTTCAATTTGCTTATAAATGACCATTATAAAACCATTTGAATAAAAACTACCCTCCTCCTTCCTTGTCCTACCTTAAAGATCTCCCTATACATTCTACGATTGAATACTTGAGTAAAAGCTTGAAACAAATATTTATTACTAATTACAGTAATTGTCAGTATACAGTTACATGCATATAAATACACACACATATATTTATATATATGCATTTATACATATGTGTGCATGTGTTACTACATTAGTACATTCAAGATACATTCAGAATTCATGTGATTTTACTTTATAAGGCAAAAAAAAACTTTCATAGTTAATAGAAAAGAGTTGAATCTTAAAGGAAACAAAGGCATGGTATTTAAATGAAAGACAATAGAAAGAGTATTCTAAACATAGCAGATATCCAGTATAAAAATATCAAGATTAGAATCAGGGTATATCAGGTACATTTTAATTCGACCCACATGACTGTACAGTAGTGTTCATGAAGAATGTGTGGAGGGAAGTAATATATTAAAATACTAGTATGATAGGAAGAGACTGAGTTGTAAATAACCTTAAATGCACTTGAAGACTACCATACTTCCCCATGTATAAGACACACACTTCTTTGAAAAAATGTGGGATCCCAAATTTGGGAGTATCTTACACAGCGGTTGTATATTTCTTTACTTGCATTTCCCATGTTTTCACTCTTGTTTTGGTGCTCATTGTCTTGTACATACAATGTTTCGGTTTAACAAGGAGTTACATATTCATCTTATGGTACTAGTGGACAATGAAGATGTTGAATAATTTTTCAACAAAGTAATACATAAAATAAAGATAAATATGAAATGAACTCATGAAACCATTACCACTTCAATGATAATTTGTTTTAGTGACAGAATTCATGCCAGAGTGTGATAAAAATCATAGAGATTTTAGATTAGCTAGAAATTTTAGTATAGCTATTGATCCTCTAAATTTGAGATCTTTTTCAAGTCTGAATGAATATGAACCTTGAAGAAGTGCATCATATAAATCTTATTCTCAGTTAAAATAGAACAAGAAGAAAGAAGGAAATTTTAAATGGAAAGATGATTCCCAGTTTCTCCTGGAAAATGCAAAAAAAAAAAAGATAATGGAAAAACTGCCACTATCATGTATCCAAGAGGCATCTAAATACATCATTTTAAGAGGCATTAGCTATCCCCAAACTGCAGTTCTCATATAAATTTGAAAAAATAATCAACATGAACACGATAGTGGTTTATGCATCAATATTCATTGCATAAAGAAAAGATGTAGTTTAATTCTGCAGAAAAAGTCACTAAAGCCATATAATTTCAATCAATATATTCTTTGAGACACAGTTACTCAACACAAAAAGGGGAATATGTGAGTTATTTAGCAATAAATATAGAATAAAATGTAGACTAGAAATACCAAATAGGAGAGACCAAAATCTCATACATATATCATAAGCCTCAAGCTGATCTGTCAATATATCATGAAGAGTTCTTTTGAGAAAAAAATCAGGAAACATTAGATAAGGGAACCATTTAATAACATCACAGAAATAGAAATATGTATATTTTAACAGATAAGATATAATTCACAATTGAGCTGGGATTGCTCAAATCAACTATCAGTCTGCCAAGTTGTTAGAACAAAGATCAACATCACTATGAAATGAATATGATAGTAGAAGTTAACCAATCCAATTCTACTTATTTAAATAAATAATGAATAACCAAGATTACTTGCACGAGAAAATACATAGACCCAGATTTCAATAATTAGAAGCTTAAATTTACTTCTTTTAAAAATACCCTGTAACATGGAGATGAATGAACTAAAATGTCAATACAGATTTTTAATGGAAAGATGAAATGTTGTTATTGTTTTTCTGTCATATTTGACTATGAGTTCATATGAATGTTTTTGGCTAAGATCCTATAGTGATTTCTCTTTTGATTTTCCAGCTCATTTTACAGATGAGAAAACTGAGACAAACAGGGATATGTGACTTACTCGGATTGACACAGTGGTTAAATGTCAGAATTCATATTTGAATTCATAAAGAAGTCTTTCTGTTTCCATGTCTGGCTCTCTAACACACTGTGCCCATAAAGTGGTTCTAAAGATATAATAGGCAGGGTAGAATTCTCTTAAAAATATTGAGTCACTAAGAAAATTTTTAAGGACAAAACGAAGTTGTGGAGAGAAGCTTAGAAATTATCTCAGTTTTTTCCAGTTTCCCTCTAAGACAACTTTAAATTAAATTCTTAAATAGACTCTTCAGTGACAGAACCCCCCAAAAAAAGATGGAATGAATTTTTTCCTGTTTAAGATATATTGGAGGGTCTCCAGGAAAGGTCTGTCTCACTTGGCTAAAAGTGGACTTCAACTCAGTGCAGACAAGATGCAGGGAAACTAGTGGGAGACTTTAAACACAGTGAAGATCAATGAAGAAGGTCCTGGATCCCAGGTGAGCTGGTCAGTGCTATGGAACACTAACAATGAAGGTTCAGCCCCAGGGCAGAAAATTCTGTTGCTAAAGGCAGGACTGGTCTAGTTGTTCCAAAGCAGGAAGCAAGTCACCAGCATTTGAATGCTGAAAGTCAGTGACCAGATTCCTGGCCCCAACCAAGAAGAATGGAACTATGTCCCCCGTGCATCAGGAATAAGTTAATAGCTTAACTTAAATAATTATTTTTTTCAGTTTTTGCAAGGCAAATGGAGTTAAGTGGCTTGCCCAAGGCCACACAGCTACCTAATTATTAAGTGTCTGAGACCGGATTTGAACCCAGGTACTTCTGACTCCAGGGCCAGTGCTTTATCCACTATGCCACCTAGCTGCCCCTAGCATAAATAATTATTGAAAAATCAAAAAGAGTCACAGTCATAGGGTCTACTGTGATGACAGTGAAGATCAAGAAGTCATTTCAGAAGAAGAAAGCAGTGGCAAAATGTCTATAAGTGAAATCTCAAAGAGAAATACAATGTTCTCAAATCCAAACTTGAAAAAGATTTAAAAAATCAAATATGAGATAGAAGAAATTTTTGGAAAAGAAATGAGAGTTGTGCAAGTCTAAGGATATGAACAGGTTGTTTTCAGATGAAGAAATTGATGCTATCTTTAGTCAGGTGGAAAAATGCTCAAAATTTTTTTGATTAGAGAAATGCAAATTAAAATAATTCTATATTATATTTGTTCCCTCTCACGTGGAAAGGGTAAGGGAAAGGAGTGTAGGAGGAAAACAAAATGAAACTCAAAACCTTACAACAAATGATTGTTTAAAAGCACTTTTGCATGTAGTTGGAAAAATGAATGAAAAAAAATCTTTCATCAATAATGATTTAAAGTATTATTTTTCATATCACTATAGATAACTTTAATTTCTTCATCTGAGAAGAGTTAATAAATGTTGATGGTCACAAAATCTTGCTGTTATTGTCTACAATATTCTCCTGATTCTACACAATTCACTCAATATATTATCCTGGTTTTACTTTCTTCACTCAACATCAGTTCATGTAAGTCTTTCCAAGTTTTTTCTGCAATAAACTTGCTCATTATTTCTTATATTCTCCTCATACATATCAAATCGACTAAACTGACCAAAAGGCAAAGTATCATTGTTGGAAGAGATATGAGAAAACTGGGACATTTATATACTGTTGGTGGAGTTGTGAACTGATCCAACCATTCTGGAGATCAACTTGGAATTATGTTCAAAGGACTATAAAACTGCATACCGTTTGAGTCAGCAATACTCTCTTAGGTCTATATGCCAAAGAGATCATAAATAAAGGGAGAAAACACTCAAGTAAAAGTATCCATAGGAACTCTTTTTGAAGTGACAAAGATTTAGAAATTGAAGGATTATCTGCAAACTGGGGAGTGACTGAACAAGCTGGGATATATTGTGAATATAGTATTGGTTTCATAAGAAATAAATGAGCATGTCTATTGTAAAAAAACATGGAAAAGATATGAACTGATTCTGAATAAAGTGAGTAGAAACAGGAGAATATTGTATAAAACAATGGTAACATTGTGTGATTATTGGCTTTAATTAGCTCTTCTCAGTGATGAAAATTCTTTTTCATTTATTTTTCCAACTATATGCAAAAATTATTTTCAACAATAATTTGTTATAAGGTTTTGAGTTTCACATTTTTCTCTTCCTCCTTCCCTTTTATCTTCCCTTTGACAGGAAGCAAGATAACAGGGGTAATTCATGTATAATTATTTTAAACATATTTTCATATTAATCAATTGTGAAATAAGAATAATAACAAAAGTTTAAAAAGCATGAATGAAGAAAATTATAAGGCTTTTTGAGAATTGAAAATATTAAGCTTTGGTTTGCATTCAGAATCCATGGTTCCTTTACTGAATGTAGATGGCATTTTACATCACAAGTCCTTTAGAATTTTCTTTGATTATTGATAAGTAAGTTCATCATACTTGATCATTATATAATGTTGCTGATAAAGTATACAATATTCTTCTGATTCTGCTCATTTTACTCAGCATAAGCTCATGCAAGTCTTATCAGACCTTTCTGAAGCCTTGCCAATCATTATTTCTTATAGATAATCAGAATAATAATATTCCATCATATTCACCTACCATAGTTTGTTCCATTTGTCCAGTTATTTGGATCTTATTTCAAATGTGTGTAAAAAGTGTTATGTAACTGTTATTGCTTCTGAATTTGTCTTGGCAGATAGATTCTCAAGTATTTTATTTTGTCTATAGTTACTTTAAATGAAATTTCTCTTTCTATCTCATTCTGCTGGGCTGTTTTGTGATATTTTGTGATATGTAGTCATGCTAATGATTTATGTGGCTTTATTTTATATCCAACTTTGCAAAAGTTGCTAATTATTACAAGTTCTTTTTTAGTTGATTTTTTAACATTCTCTAAGTATACCATCATATTATATATATAAAAATGCTGGGGATTTATATGTGTTTATTTTATATCCTGCTTCTTTGCTAAAGCTGATAATTGTTTTCAGTAGTTTTTAGATGATTTTCTAGTGTTATCTACATAATAATAATATCTGCAATGAGTGAGTTTTGTTTCTGCATTACCAGTTGTGATTTCTTCAGTAATTTTTTTCTCATTGCTAAAGTTAATATTTCTAATACAATATTGAATAATAGTGGGTGAAAGGGGGATTCTCATTTCAAACCTAATCTTTTTAGAAATGCTTCTATCTTATTCCCATTGCAAATAATTCTTGTTGATGATACTGATATAAAAAAATCTTAAAGAAAAATTTAGCAAAGAGATTATAACAAGTTGTTATTAGGATAATATAACATGATCAAATAGAATTTATACCAGATAGGAAAGTATGGTACAATATTTGGAAAAAATTAACATAATTAAACACATCAATAACAAAACTACTAGAAATCATATTATTATCTCAAAAGCGGCTGGAAATTTGTTGTATTTGAAAAAATGAAACACCAATTCCTATTAAATAATGCTAAAGTTTATAGGAATAAATGCAGGTTTTTAAATAAAATAAGCAATTATCTATTTGAAACCATCAATTAACATTATATGTAATGGGTATAAACTAGAAGCATTTCCAATAAGACCAGGAGTGAAAAAAGGATGCCCATTTTCACCATTACTATTCAATATTGCATTAGAAATGTTAGTCTTTGCAATAAGAGAAGAAAAAAATTCAAGGAATGAGAACTTTCAATGGGGAAGGAAAACTTTCACTCTTTGCAGAAAATGGTATACAAAGTTAACCATAGATAATCAGCTAAAAATTATTGACAACAATTAACAACTTCAGCAAAGTAAGAGGATATAAAATATACTTACAAATAATCAGCATTTCTACATACATAAATATGAGCAATAAATTCCAAGGACAGGAGATAGAAAGAAATATTCAATTTAGAGTAAATGTAGACAACCTAAAATACTTGGGAATCTATTTTCCAAGGCAAACCCAGAAACTAAATGAACACAAATATAAAATATTTTCCTCACAAATAAAATCAGAGTAAAACTATAGGAAAAATATGAATTATTCATAATTAGGCCAAGCTAATATCATAAAATTAACAATACTGATCTGATTAAATTATTTATTCATCAACATAATAGTCAAACTGCAGAGAGCGAGGAAAAAATATTAGCAAAATTCATTTGGAGCAACAAAGGTCAGGAATATCAATGGAACTGAAGAAAAATTCAAAGGAAGGTAGCCTAGCTATACCTGATCTAAAACTATACTATAAAGCTGCAGCAATCAAAACTTCCTGGATCGGTGGGTTAGAGTAGGTTCAAAAGAAACAGTAGTAAATTGTAGAGTGCCAGCCCCAGGGGGTGATATTCATATATCCTTGATGACTTTTCCCATCAAAGATATGTGTGGATTATTGCTCTTTGTATTGATCCATTGCCTCACCAGTGAACCCTGACCTAGGATAATCTGTGGTTCCAGGAGTAGTTGTAAAAGGTTTCTTTGATAGAGAAATATGCATATTTATAAGAACAGATATTATAAATTTACCCAGGCAACTGTCAAACTGGGTCTCCTTTAACCAGTCATTCCTGAGATAAGTTTTGGTATAAAATGTCTGAGTTCCTAAAAATAAATTGGTAGATTTTCACTTCCCAACCTTTCGTGTTTGGGTATGTTTTTCTCCCCATCTGACTCTTGGAAATTCATGTCCAGACCCATACCAGAGCTATTGCAGGCCACAGCTGGCACCCAAACAGGGACCAACAGATGAACTGAGAGATAGACAGAGACAGACAGACTGACGGACAGCCAGACACGGAGGGGAATCAATATAGAAAGGAAAGATAAAGTCTGGACACCTGTGGGTCAAAAGATCACTCATAAAGGGACAGCAGGCAATTAAGGTAAATAATTTTTCATCAGGTCTAAAATAGAGAGCATTAAAATGGGCCAGTGATGATCTAAGAATAGAGGATCTTATTATAAAGTGCTAAAGTAGGTACTAAAAAGAAAGAGGCTTGTTAATAACAACAAAACTATTGGAAGAATTTATTGAATGTGTAGAAAAATGTCCTAGGTTTCCAGCAGGAGTATTAAGTATGGAAAAATGGGGAAATTGTAGGGATAAGGGTTCTATGAATATTGTTCAAATAACCACTTGAAAAGAATAGATAAGGGAGAGAAGGTTTCTTGGGATATGAGAGAATCATTGTTCTCTTTTCTCATACTTGAGAGGCCTGATTCAAAGATTCCAGGGATCGTTTTGAGAGAATACAGTAATTTCGATTTTAAAGCATTTAGAGAATTAAAAGCAGCAACTAGCATGTATGGTAAAGCCAGTCTCTATATGTTTTGAATATAATAGAAATATTAGGTAAACAAATATTAGCCCCAGAAGACTGGAACATGATAGCAAAAATTGCTCTTACCCCAGGAGATTATTTAATTTGGAAAACTGAATTTTTTGAGGGATTATACTAGTCAAACTAAAAGAAATGAAAGAGAAGGTTTAAGAATAGCATTTGGAATGCTCTCTAGCACTGGTCCATAGGCAGGAGTAAATAATCAATTTGGGTATGGTTTACAGGCACAGGAACAGGCATGGCTAAAATTACCTGAAAAAGAAGGATGCAATTGGAGTGAGAGATCAGACAGCTTGTTTGCTCGTGGCTTGCTTATCTAGATCTTGAAGTTAACTGAGAGAGATGAATTAAGAAAAAGCACTAGAAAAGAGAGAGAGAATTGTTTCATGAAGACGTGATGAAATAAAATAACATGTTGAATTTATTAAAAATGCTATTTAATTCCAAAAAGACAAGATATAATCAGGTTCATTTTAAAATACGTAATTTTATTATTACCAAAAATAATGGGACGATTGAGAATAAAAAAAAAAGAGCAACTACCCTCCCAGAAAAGATTTAGGTTGAAGTTATTTGGTTATTCTAAGCTGATAGGGGACAGGGTATATTTTTTATGTTTAAAATCAGGAAGTGTTGGATATCAAAACCTTTGAATGGAAAAATGTATTGTGAAAAATGGAAGGTTCTCTGCATTTTTCATGATTTCTTGGAAGACTTTGGTGGTGTTATCCTGTTGTTTTTTTTGTCTTTGTATAAGGTTTTAAGGAATTCTTTAGTGTGACAGCAGAGTGGGGTTTCCCCGTATTTTGGGGGCCTCGTCTGGTTCTAAATGCTCTGACTCCATTTATGCATCTATATCTGTTTATTTTAAAATACAGGCAGAGAGTAGCTCATAGTTGTCTCTCAGGCCTGCTGTTTCTCTGTGTTCTGATTGGCCAATCTTCTTTCAATTCTTTCATTTCAAAATTAGATCTTTTTTTCCAAAAACTCATGATTGGTGCCAAAAAAGGAGGTTTTCCTGAGAATCATGTTGTTTTTGGAGGAGAAGGGGTATCTATTGTTTTTCTCTTATTTTCTAGTGTCTCTTTTCTGGTCTGATAGACTAATAGAATTTTATTTACTGATTTGACAAATTATACTTAAAAGGGACCTAGGAGAAAATGAAATTGTCGCTATAATAGTTTTTGGACTGGAGTTAATTAACATGATAAATAAATACATATATATATATATATATATATATATATTTGGGGGGTGGTGAACAAGTAAAGATAAATAGTAAAGGTAAACAATTAGTGCATAGTACCCTGATATCTCAAAATGTGAGGAATCTCCAATTCCCAGAACATTATTTTGTCAGTGAGGATAGAAAGCTCTTTTAAGTTAGAGCACTGAGAAGTTAGAATAGCACTGACACAGATAAGAAATATTTGAAAACTTTGATATTTTGAAAAGTAAAATAATTCAATGTAATTTTGAATATGAATTTGGAGTTTATGAGATTTTTAATAGAGCTGTAAAGAAAATCTTATATTAATAATAAGGAATTTTAGAAACATCTGTTCTAAAAAAAATTATGTATTACAGAGTTTAGGGACTAAAAGGAATATATATTAAATTGAAATGTGTTATGTATAATTAGCAAACTTTTCATAAGAACAGATTCAGACAATTTTTTGAAATATTAATATTGTGATACAGTAACAAACAATGGATGAACTGAAGAATCATCCATACCCTTTGTCAACATTTGTTATCCTGTTACAAGAAAACTGGAGAATACCTTGCCAACAAGGTTATATTTCTCAAAATATTTTTGGATCAAAGAGAGATCGTGAAAAGCTGTGCTCTTCCACCTAGTGTTTCTTAAAGGGGATGTAAGATCATGTAAGACCAAAGTAACTTAGTTAATATCTGTTTTTTAAGAAGAAATTATATTTGTATCCTCTAACCCTGGCATTGGTAAAAATTTTATATTGGATTTTTTGGAAATTATATATATATATATATATATATATATATATATATGTGTGTGTGTGTGTGTGTGTGTGTGTGTGTGTGTGTGTGTGTGTGTGTATGTGTGTATACATATATGTGTAAATATATAAAACTAAATTGGAATTTTGAAGTTATACATATATATAAAACTAAATTCATAAATCTTATTTTCTTTTTGAAAATAGGAGTGTATTTGAACAGGAAGAAAATAACTTTATAAAACAGAGATGTGAAAGAAATTTATGTTCAACAGATATTTAGTTATAAAGTTAACTTTAACAGAATGAGATGTCAGCATGGAAACATTATGCTTATATAGGTAAAGAATTTAATGGTAAACTTAGAAGAAGTTTGTATAAGAAATTGGGAAGTCATATATTAACTGCAATTATTTCCAATAATACTGAATAAATGTGAGAGGCTTTGAAAAATGATTTGGAGATTAAAAATTATGTAACCCATAGTTAGTTAATGCACTGATGAGCACGATGTTGAAAAGTTTCTGATCTAGTTTTATCAGTATAAGATATTTTACTGAAATGATGTCAAAGCCCAAAGGTAATGACTGATTGCTCTCTCGTGGTAATAAGGGAAAATATCTGAAGTTATGACACTATAGGTTTCCTGAAATTTTAAAAAAATGCAACGGCCCTTACTCTAGACCTGTAGGTCCAAGTATAAATTCTATTTAAAAATATTTTTAATCAAAACAAAACAATGAATTATATGCCCAATTAATGGTATTAATAGAACAGCCACAAACTTAACATTTTTACAGAAGTAGGTATAGTTATAATAGAAACAGCTTTTATTAAACATAGCTCTGATGAAGAAATATATCAACTATATCAACTCTTTAAAGATTTACAAGACATTATAAGAGAGAAATATAATTTTTTAATTGAATACATACATTCTCAAACTGGACTTCCTGGGCCTATATATGATGGTAATCATAGGGCTGATCAATTAACCCTTTCACTTCTCATAAGCTTAGTAGAAGAGCAAGCTAGGCAGTGTCACAAAAAATTTCACTAGAATGCCTCTTTATCAAGGAAAGACATCAAAATCACCAGAGAGCAAGCAAGGAATATACTAATATCCTGTCAACTATGCATTCCATATTTACCTACCCCTCTAAATTATTCTAAGAATCCTAGAAGCCAGGTTTCTAATGAATTATGGCAGATGGATGTGACTCATTATACATCTTTTGGAAAAATGAAATTCATTCATGTTACTATAGATACATTTGGTTCCTGTGCAATGGCAATGGCATGTAGTTCAGAGGCTATAGAAGGTGTGATTGATCATTTATTCCATTGTTTTGCTATTGTATGGATACCAAAATCCACAAAAACTAATAATGGCCCTGGATATACTTCTATGGCATTTAAACAATTCTGCCTATATTACAACATAGAACATATTACAGGTATTCCCTATAACCCCACTGGTCAAGCCTTAGTAGAAAGAAAACCTACAGATCTTAAGAGATTTCTGGAAGTGCAAAAGGGGGACTATATAGGGACAAAGAGGAAACAAGAAAGGTGAGCCTTATATACTATGAATTTTTTAACATTCAATGATAAATAATTAACACCTGCAGAAAGAACTTTTAAGGATAAGGAAAATGAAGAGAAGGACATGGTCAAATAGAAGTATCCTAAGGCATCAACAATGAAAATGACTGGATCCATTATTAACCTAGGGTCAAGGGTGTGCTCCTGTTTTTGTCCAAAGATGGAGAAACTCTCTAGGTACCAGAAAGAAACATCATAACACACATACCAGATGAATCAAGTAATACAGAAATTGAATAACTTGCACTTAAGAAATCAAAAATGTAAAGATGAGAGGAGAATATGTCATGGACATATGGGACAATTTATGACTCATGAACAATTTGGGAACTGTAAAAGCAATTGAATATTGGACTTAGGTTCAAAACCCTCTTTGGGTCATTGTTGTACAATGGTGACAGAGTGTATGGCTGAAATTGTATTAATTGGGCAAGATGCAGATTATTTGAGATATAAGAAAGTTACTACTGGAGATATCAAAGAGATGCTGAGAAGACAGGTTAGGCACAATTTCTCTGGGTAAAATAATATGACACCTATGTTTTTTGTAAATCATGTAGTCTTGAACCATGTGCTAAATTAAGTAAAACTAATCATTCAACTTGTCTAAATATTTACAACAGGGTGGGATTTAGGACTTTAGAAATATTAGGAACTCCATTTGTAGAACATACTGAAGGTAGAAAGATATCTCCTACACAACCTCCTTGTTTAAAATTACATGTTTGGGACTTCAAACATGAACGTTTTCCACCCTGGGTTGCCTGTTATACTCCAAATAGCAGCATGCATGATCATTCTATTCTGCTACAAGTATGGAATTCTCCTAATAGAGTTGTTCCATAGGGTATTCCAGGCTATATTAAATCAATTATTTACCCAGAAATAGGGTTAACTAATTCAGAAATATTGAAGGCTATGGTAGCTATAGATAAGATAAGGTATATACAATGGAATGTTGTTGGAAAAATATCGTATACAGAAAAGAAAATAACTGCATGCACAGGACCACATTTTGCATTTATGATAGGATCTTTCAAAGAAGTGAATATTACCCGAGAAAAAGGGAGGTATAATGTTAACTGTTACAACTGCACTATTTGAGCATGTATAAATAAGCAAGTGATGGATGATGATGATGATGATGTTGTTTTATGATAAGACAACCAAAATTTGCTGTAATACCTACCAAGGTAGAAGGCTGGTATTTGTCTCCTGCTGATGAGTTCTTAGGAAAAAAAATGAAAGAAAATTAGGCAGAAGAGATGTGTTAGTTGTCTTGTGTTTGGGACATTTAGTATTGTGACCACCATTGTAACAGCCATTTCAGTGACTATTTCTGCACAAATAGGAAATAAGGAAAAAATAGAAGCAAAATATACTCAAGAATTATCTGAAAATGTTATTAGAGTATTGAAGGCTCAGGAGAGAATTAATAAAGATCTTTATCATTTGATTAATGTATTACAAATCTATGTAATAAATATAGGTGATCAGGTGGATGCAATTGAAATGAGATTATAGCTACAATGTGATTATAGATTTTGTGATACTTGTATTACTCCTTTGAAATATAATACCTCACTTATTCTATGGGATAATATAGAAGGTTATTTGAATGGAATATGGCATATTGATTCTATAACTATGGATATGATTCAATTGCATGAAATTGCTATTCATATTGCATTGGCACATAGAATGGAAATGGACTCAGGTATTGATAATTTGTTTAACTTTGTTAATATATTTCACTCTTTTCTTTTTATTAACCAATTAGTGAGCATGGTTCCTGGTCTCTTTGCATTAGTATTGATATTGTGTATTATTCCCATTTGTCTCAGATGTCTTTCTTCTGTGGGACAAAATATAAATAAAGTAACATGCTTGGGTATGTTTTCCTACCTGACCTAACTCTCAAAAATTCATGTCCACACCCACACTAGAGCTATTGTGGGCTATAATAAATGTCTTTAATATTCTACTTTTTGACAGACACTAAATCATTAGCTTTTTGCATAAGAACTCACTGCTGGTATAACTGAAAAATAGTATGGTAAAAACTCGCATCTCATGTCCTATACAAAATAATGTCAAAATGGGTACAGGATTTAAATATAAAGGGTGATACCACAGACCATTTAAAGAATGAAAAATACTCTGTCAGGTCTATGAAAAAGGGAGAAATTTAAAATCAAGCAAGAAATAGAGAACAAAATTGCAAAATGTATAATTTTGATTATATTAAATCAAAAAGCTTTTGTGCTACTAAAGCCAATGCATCCAGGGTTAGAATGAAAAGAGAAAATTGGAAAACAATTTTCATTGCTAGTATTTGTGATAAAGGACACCTTTTGAAAATTTATAGAGAACTAAATCAAATTTATATAAAATTACAATTCATTTTCTATTTGTTAAAGGTCAAAAAAATATGAACAGGCTGTTTCAGGTGAAGAAATTAAAGTGCGCTCTCTCTCTCTCTGTACATATATATATATATATATATATATATATATATATATATATTATATGTATATATATATGTATATAGTCATATGAAGAAATGATCCACATAATTATTGATTAAAGAAATACAAATTAAAACAAGTATAAGGTACCAGTTCATAACTCTCAGTTTGACTAAGATAACATAAAAATGAAAATTATCAATGCTGGGATAAATATAGGAAAATTGGGACATTAATGATTATTTTTGGTGGAGTTGTGAACTGCTCCAGCCATTGTGAAGAGAAAATTGTAGAAGAAGCAATAAAACTGATCAAACCCTTTTACCTGCTATATGCATACTCAACATATCTTCAAAAGAAATCATAAAAAATAAGAAAACACTCACATGTTCAAAAATATTTTTTATCAATTCTTTTTGTAGTGGCAAAAAACTTGAAATTGAGGAGATGCCCATCAATTGGACAATGACTGAAATTATGGTATATGAATTATGTGGTATGCTATTGTTCTATTAAGAAATAAGTGGGGGAGGCTAGGTGGCACATTGGATAGAATACTGGCCCTGCATTCAGTAGTCCCTGAGTGAAAATCCAGCCTTTGACACTTAATAATTGCTTAGCTGTGTGGCCTTGGGCAAGCCAATTAATCCCATTTGCCTTGCAAAAAATAAAAAAAAATAAGTGGTTGAACATTAGAGAAATATAGAAAGAATTACATGAACTGATGCTGAGTGAAGGGTGCAGAATCAAGAGAACTTTGTACACATTAACAACAACATTGAGACATGATTAACTATGATGGATTTACCTGCTCTCAGCAGTTTAGAGATCATGAATAACCCTGAGAGAACTCGTTCAGACAATGAGATATACACGCAAAGTGGAGGAAGAATTACTTTGGAGTTTGAATGTTTACAATATTCACTTTTTTAATAACTTCTCAGATATTTCCTTCCTTTCTCATGCATTTTTCCCCTTTAGTTCTAATTCCTATTTACATATGTAAATATGGTAAACACAAATGTACATGTTAGATTTTTACTAGACTGTTTGCCACCATGGAGAACGGGGTGGTTTGGGAGAATGGTAGACAAATGTGAAACTCAGATATTTACAAATGTATGAATGTTGAAAAAAACAACCATAACAAATAATTGGAAATTAATGTAAAATTTTAATTAAAAAATAGTTAGACATGGCTGAAAATGATTGAAAAACCATAAATGTTGTACCAAGGATCACAGACAGATTGTCTGCAAGAATTTATTTAACACTAATCATGATTTAGGTATTTTTCTAAACATTTGGAGTACAGAGAAACACAATGAAAACAGTCAGTTTCTTCAAGTAATCTGCAATACATCAATATCTAGGCACAGAAATAAATTTATAGTAGTCAGAAAGGCATCTTGGAGGACTCAGAGTAAGAAACTAGAAGACTGAGGTACTAAAAGAGTTTTCTTATTGATAGTAGAATTTGATTTGAGTCTAGATTAAGCCTGTGAAAGCTAAAAGGCAGAAAATAGAGGACTGAATATTCCATGTATGACACATAGTAGAGAGATGGAATATCATTTATCAGAAATAGCAAGTAGATTTTACAATGTTTAGAGGTTTTAGAAAGACACTGGATATTATTGAGAAGAGAGTTGTGGGATAGATTCAGACTCATGGTCTGTTTTTGTCCAATAGGGTAGATTTTAGTTTAAGAATACTCGAGATGTCAGAACTAATTAAATGTTCTTGTAATGGTCTTGGCAGGGCACAATAAGGGTCTAATCTTTGGAGGGGATTCTTTGAATGAATAAATATTTTGAAGCCAGTATTTATAAGACTTGACAATGGATGTATGGAATGATTAAGAGTGAGGGACACTAATGAGAGGTCATTAGAATGAAAAATGAAAAGATTAGATGAATTCAACCAAGTTTGCATAAAGGGGGATCTATTGGAGACAAGAACCCAGATGGTAAGGCATTGAGGAATCAGTTCTAGGTGTCTGAAAAGAATAGCAAATATATTGATATATCTTATTTATATAGAAAATGGCAATTGAGAATAAATAAACATGGACATATACAACTTACTCCAATTTAGATAATAATTTATGAAAATATAAAACAAAGGCATCGTTGTGGAATTGTGAAAATTGAGGCAGGCAGATTTCCTCATAGATATTGCACAGAGGACCTTATCTTTGCAATTTTTCAATTGACTGCAATATATATGGAATGCAAGATACCATGGAGGTTAATTTTGGTGATTATATTATAAGATTGTACTAAAACAAAACATTCTCCACATACCAAATAATAGACATAATTTTATATGTTCATCTTCTAATATCAAGTAAAGCACAAAACTTGAAAATGTTTGTTCATAAAAAAAGAATTCACCACTATTGTGGAGAATGGCCATCACAGAGACCTAATTTAAGTGAAATTCTCTTTGAATGGTGACATTCTTCTTATCACAATTCCTGGATGCATTATGTCTAGAAATATTTTAGATACACTGCCAGGGATCAATAACAATTCAATGGAGTTGGGTCTAACAATTCATAAATTGAAAACTGAGTTTATGAACAGTGTTTATTGTACCTATTTTGATGATTAGCTTGTGGGACAAACCACTGAATTCATAACTCAGTGTGTGTGTGTGTGTGTGTGTGTGTGTGTGTGTGTGTGTGTGTGTATAATATGTATATATATATATATATATATATATATATTAATTAATTAAATAGAAAATACACATGAACAACAAAAAGGGATCAGAATGCGAGTTGGCCAAATGACTAGGTTTTTGTAATTTTCTCTCTACGATTTCAATTTTTTTTGGATTCAAAGTTTCACTTTAAAAAGGCAATATATGACCTATTATGTTTTTTGTGACTATCAATCAGTCATTGATTTTAAGATATTCAATCACTGAAGATTTAATAACAAATTTTACCCATAAAACTATGATATTTGTTAGGATATAACAGATAATAAAGTACTATAAAGAATATAAAGAAATATGAGAGAGAGTTAGGGAGTGAAGGAGATAGAGATGTAGAGAGACAGAGCAAGAGAGACAGAAAGTGAGATGGAGAGCAAGAGTGAGGAGAGAGAGAGAGAGAGAGAGAGAGAGAGAGAGAGAGAGAGAGAGAGAAAGAGAAAGAGAGATTGGGTTGAATCCAATAGGATTTTAAGAATGGATGAGAAAGGTCTACAGCACAATATATTGGCATCCATATAGTGAAATAAGGAGATTGTCATGGACAGAAATCACAAAGGGTGGATAGGCATTGATAGAAGGGTGGATAGGCATTAAAAGACCTCCATCTGCATTTTTCAAACCTAGTATGTCATTTCTTTATATAGGTTACAAAATGCTCCCCCACCATCCCCTGTGTCATTAATGCACTTGAAATGCCTATCCTTCTCAATTTATCATCCAGAGTGCAATCTTGCCTTAAAGCTCAGTGCATATGCCACAACCTTTCTGTAGCCTTCCTTGATTCTCTCAGCTGTTCAAATTCTCTTAGATATTTCTAAAGCACTGTTTCTGATTTCTTCTTTGTCAACTTCTCTCTCCCCCTTATAATTTAGATGTCCTAAAGTTTAAACACCATACCTAGTGGAGTGTAAATTACTTGATTTCAGATACATTTTACCTTTGTCTTTATATCAATCTTGTCTATTGACATGACTTGGACATAGTAGGTCCTTACAAAATATTTGTTGGATGTTATGTCCTTTAATTTCTAGAACCAATTTGCCTTTATTGCCACAGCTTGATGGACCATTCTACTTAGAGCTATCATTCTATAAGATCTGAGAACAATATAGCTCACTTTAAAGAGCTAAAAATATAGTAACTAAATTCATATGGAGGACACAAATCGCAAGAATATTAAAGGAATTAATGAGAAAGTGCAAAAGAAAGGTGGCCTTGACATACCAGATCTAAAATTATATAATAAAACATCAGTCCTCAAAAAACTGTCTGTTACTTACTAAGAAATAGAGAGGTGGATCAGTGGAATATATTAGGTACAAAGGAGAATGCAGTAAATGAATAGAAATCTGCTGTTAAATCCAAAGAATCCAGCTTCTGAAATAAGAACATCCAAATCAATAAAAATTGCTGGGAAAACTGTAAGACAGTATGGCAAAACCTAGGAATAGACCAATGTCTCACACCCTATAACAAGATAAGGTCAAAATAGGTGAAGAATTTAGATATAAAAGTTAATATTTAAGTCAATTAGGAGAATAAGGAATAATTCACCTGCCAGATCTATGAAAAGGGCAGATTTTATGACCAAAGATGAGAACAAGAACAGTGTAAAAAACTATTGGGTGGAACTTCTGGGGTGGAATCAAGTAGGTGCTGTAATGCTAATCTGTTTCCTGAGCCTTTCCCTACCAAAGATAAATGAAGTCTCTACTGTGACATTCATACTACAGATCCCACCAAGAAAAAAGAGAAGATTCAAAGATATTTTCAACTGTAGACATCATGGAGAATATTCAGTAAAGTCTGTCTCTTTGGGGGAGAAGGGAAATTAAAGTCCAGGAAGCAGAAGGGCAGGAAGAGCCAGTAGGAGGCTATTTGCCGCAGTGCAATCCAGTTCCGGGCACCTTAATAACAGCAGAGGAACAGGCAGCTAGGGAGGATCCCAACCTTAAACAAAGTCTGAACCCAGAAAACACCAATCCTCTGGATTTGAACTGGCCATAAAGCAGTCAAAAAACAAACAAAAAAAACAAACAAGAAACCTCTGAAAATGCAAGTCATGAATGGCATAGGCATCATCTTGGCCAACATCAAGCCAGGGATCAGACCACAGCACCAGCAAATTTTTTTTTACTTGGAAATAGGCATGTACAATTGGATAGAAATAAATAAATTTAATATTTAAAAATAAATTGCATAATTTGAGTGCATCATATGTGTGTGTGTGTGTGTGTGTGTGTGTGTGCATGTATTTATCTGAATACAAGTACAACTTAGATTAAAGGAACGTGGCAAATTAGGAAACAATTTTCACAACTAGTATATCTGCCAAAGGATTCATTTCTAAAATATATAGAGAATTGTCAAATTTAAAAAAAAATCAGCTCATTCCCTAGCCAAATGATATGGAAAGGTAAATCTCAGACAAATAAATCAAAGCTATCTAAAGTTGGGCAGACTAGGTGGTACAGCGAATAGGGTACCAGCCCTGGAGTCAGGATTACCTGAGTTCAAATCTGGCCTCAGAAGCTTAATAATTACCTAGCTGTGTGGTCTTGGGAAACTTATTTAACCCCATAGCTTTGCAAAGAAAACTAAAAAAAATACTATCTAAACTCATATAAAATTGCTTTGAGCCAATATTGATTAAAGAAATGCAAATTAAAGCATCCCTGAGGTACCACCTCATATCTTTCAGATTAGCCCAAAAGAATAGAAAGGATCATGATCAATATTGAATGGATGAAGAAAATCTGGTATAATAATGCATTTTTGGTGGTATTCTGAACTGATCCAATCTTTCTGGAGAGCAATTTGGAATTATGCCCAAAGGGGAATAAAATTGTGTATACCCTTTGATCCTGCAATACCAACACAGGGTCTGTATCTTGCCGATATCATGAAAAAGGGGTAAAGAAATGACATATTTGCAAAAATATTCTTAGCAGCAATTTTCATAGTGAGAAAGCATTGGAAATTGAGGGGATGCCCATCTTTTGGGGAATGGCTAAACAAATTGTAGTGTATGTATATGTTGGAACACTATTGTTCTATAAGATATCATGAGGGATGGGATTTCAGAAAAGCCTGGAAAGACTTGCATGAATTGATGCGGAATGACATGAGCTGAACCCAAAGAACATTTTACAAACTAAAAACAATAGCAAGTGATGATCAACTATAATGGACTTGTTCTTTTCAGCAGTACAATAATCTGGGACAATTTTAGGGAATCTTTGATGGGGATTACCATCCATATCCAGAGAAGAAACTGTGGTATTTAAAGGGAGACCAAAGATAAGTATCTTCAATTTTTCAAACTTGTCATATATTATATCATTTTTTATCTCATGTTTTCTTCTTTTAGGATCTGATTCTTCTCTCACAACACATTCAATTTAGATCTATGTTCGGCATGGTTGCAAATGTAAAAACTTTATGACATTGCTTTCTGTCAGGGAGAGGGGAGAAGGAAGGGAGGGAGGAAAAATTGCAAAACTGAAAATCTCTCAAAAATTATTGGTACAAACTTCCATTGTGTGCAGTTGAAAAAATAATCATATAATAAGAAAAATCCATGAAAGGTACCTGGAAGTATTAGGGCTATAATGCAAATGTGATAATTTTTCAGTATCCTAATAAATTATGATTTAAGCTTATGACTTTGCAAGACTCACAATATGGGAAGAAAATAAATCCAGGCTCCTAAGGAAGAAGGATGAAGAAACCAGGATAAGATTAAGAAATCAGGACATTCTACAGAGTAGATCTAGAATGAAGTATATTTCCAAAAATAGATCCCATTCACCCATATATATTTATTGTATCCTGAGATTTCTCACACTTTTGCAAATTGTTGTTCTCTGAATGACTGAAGGTGATGGGATGATGATTCATCTACTATTCAGGCAGAGTACAGAGGATTTCAGGGGAGAAATGTTTTTCTACTGAGGTTATAATTTTGAAAAGAAATTCCCATAAACATCAGTTGTTCATTAAAGAAGATAGTAGCAGAAAGCCTTCTCTCATTGTGAGACTGTATTTTCATTACAAAAAAAATAATAATTCTGTCTCTCCTTCCCCTTTACAAAAAATGTACGTTTAAGTATGCATATTTTTGCAACCTCTTTTCTAATAATTTCTGGTCTTCATTTTGAAACTTTCTCCCATTTCAACTTTGAAAGAAACATGCTTACAGTAAAGATTGTTAACACAATATCACACATGAGAAGTCTACTTTTAGAAGCAAAGTCCCCTGCAATTGTTTAGGAAAGACAGTTTGCTATTGTTTAAAAGGAAGTGGGAAAATACACAACACTCACAAAAACCCAGCTATTCTCTAAAAAACAAATCTAAATGAAAAACGAAAATGTAAAATCTAAAATATCATCTGTCCAGGTACTATATAGAGAATACTAATTCTAGAGTGCAACGAACATGACAACCTGAAGAAGAATCCATTCAGTAAAAGAAAACCTAAGGGACCTAAGAGAACTCCCCTCCCAAAGAATTAAACAAAGATTTTACTTTATTCAGGGCAAAATCCTAAATTTCATGACGTTAACTACATTACCCTCACACTGGAATTAAGGTAATGGATGGATGATGACAAAATTTTCAATATTACTAAGTACTATATTGTGTTAAAAGTCTTTTATTCCCCTTTAAAAGAAAAAACAAATCTGTGGTGAGGGGATTATGGAACTGTCAGAGCCAACTTGGTAAACCTGAGCAGCCTCCAGAAGAAAAAGATTTCATTTGCTTTGGTTCCTGTTCAGAACAACTAGATCCATTGAAGTAATCTATAGTGCTTACCTCTGACCTTGCCAGAAGCTTTTCTAGCTATCCAAGTCTTTCCTTATTCCTTATCCTTAGCCCTTAGAATCAAAGAGCTTTAGAGTTGGAAAGGACTTTAGAGATCATTCAGGTCAATCTTCTTTTTTAACACTTGATGACCTAAATTCTTATCCATCAGCTCTGTGATGATGCCTGTCTGAGTTCACCATACAAATATCTTCAGCCCAACTGATAGCCAAGAACAACACTGAATTGTACCTGTCTGACCTGATCTTTGACTGACCCTTATCTAGGCCACATAACTATGCCTAACGCTGCTCCTCATCCCATCAACACTCCGCTCCTATGTTCTATTCTGACTTTTTATATAAAAAAATCACATGTACATGGAGTAATGGCCAGCTATATATATTTGAAAACAGAAATTTCCACAGAGCAAGATTTGGCAAAAGAATTTGGAAGAACTATGAACTAATTTATTCATAAAATCATGTTTTATAAAATATTTCATGGAATTTAAAATTATTTGTGAGTTAATTTGAGGGATGGGACTCACATTGGAAAGTCAATAATGTGTTAATGATAGTTGAAAAAATCATTTTATCTAGGTATCATTAAGTTTTGGTATTCATGCATTAGCTTATTTAAATTGCATTTCTTTTTTTTTCTGTTTTTTTTTTCAATGCAATGGGGTTAATTGGCTTGCCTGAGGCCACACAGTTAGATAATTATTAAGTGTCTGAGACCACATTTGAATTCAGGTACTCCTGACTACAGGGCTGGTGCTCTATCCACTGCATCACCTAGCCACCCCCAAATTGTTTTTCTTCATATTTATTCCCATTCTATAGAGATAAATAAAAATCTACAGGCAAGGGTAGACCTATTTATAGTTATTTTTAAACATATATCTAGAATTGAATGATAGAAACCAAATATGAATAATATTATTTTTGAATTTCATAATTTGAAAAAGTTTTCAATATATATTATCTCACCACTTAATAGGTTTATATTAAGCACTTACTATTTGCTGAGTATTGTGGTATCTGCTTTAGATGATAAAACAAAAAAAGTTAGTCTCTATTTTTAAGAAGCTTCGTTTCTACCTTATTTTGATGCATATTATTATTCCCATTTTTAATTGAAGAAACTATGGAAAAATGAAAGTATTTTACCAAGATGATAGCAACTAATAATATAAGCAGAATTAGAATTCATATATCATAATCCATGTCAGTTATTAAACTATAGTAGCCTTTTCTAAAAGAGAGGTAGCTAAAAGGCTATATTACCATCAATGGTTGGTTAGTTTCTGCTTCCTTTATTAACTCATTAAATTTCTCTGTATCAAAAGAACTGTTGCCAAGTTACTGTTTTTACAAAAATGAATTGCCATCTGATTTTCTTTTCTTCCCACACTGATTGGTCTATAGAAATTCCTTTTAAATAGAGATGACAGGTGAATTTAAAAAAAATGTATAAATTATTACTTTTAGAATGTGAAATTCAGTATAACTGACAAAAGTAGTCCAAATCTTGCCTATTAAGCCACAGATATATTTTTGTTTTCTTTTCTTTTCACTTCATGTGATTTTTAAAATTTGGAGATAATGAATTTCCTGTTTGTGAAAATTATTTTAAATATCTCCTTGCTTAAGAGATTATAAGTTAATACTTAAGGTTTTGTTGACTAGGTAAATATGGCATATGAATAGAATTCATTCTTAATGTTTATTAATGAAAATTGTAAATTGCAACTACATGGACAAATAAGTGTTAGAGGAGGAACAATGTACTCTCTGAATGATGGAAAATGAATAATATCTAAGGTTGCTGTCTTATTTCAATACTTCAAGTATTTATTATACAAATATCACCACCATCATAGCAGGTTATCTTAATTAAGTAAATATTGTGAAGTACTCAGTTCAAAATCTATTGTCATCTACTGCTCAGGTCTTATCCTATCAAATTAAATGTTTGTCCTTTGATATAAAATATATAGTGTATATTGCTCAACTCATTCAAAAGTATCATTAACATTATATAATGATCTTGAACTTGTCTTCTACTGGCATATTACTGTAGAAAATAAGGTTATCTACAGATCAGCAAAGTAGTACATTAATCTAATTTAAATTCTTCTACTATAATTGACATTAAAGAGGAGATCTAATTCTAGGAAATGCAGGCTGATTCTCATGCTGTCCATGCATGATTTTCATGTACTCTTTCACTGATATATCCATTCATTCAAAATGCATTTATTATATATTTCCTAGATAATGTTACTACTTCTTAAAGAGAACTGAATGAACGAATATCAAAAGGGAAGCCACCACCTCTGTTCAATAAAAACAACATGCCAAAGTTCATCTTAGATTCAATTGTGATAGATCATTAGCATCTGCTTCTTTTATAAACAAATGCATCTAATTTTGGGTTATGGGAATGAACTTGCATAACAAAATCATATTACGATTAAATGAGATATGATCAAAATATTTAGCACATAATAAAATGTTCCATTTCTTCTTTAATTCCCATTTAACACTATGATATGTTCATTTAGGAAAACATAAGGAACTCTAAGGCTATGATCAAACAGGCCACCAACTGTAGAATAAAATGCAATAGGATAAGAGAAAGGAGGGATGACTAGGAGGTGCAGTGGGTAGAGCACCAGCCCTGGAGTCAGGAGAACCTGAGTTCAGGTCGGCCTCAGACACTTAATAATTGCCTAGATATGTGGTCTTGGGCAAGCCACTTAACCCCATTGGCTTGCAAAAACCTTAAAAAAAGAGAGAGAACAGAAACATGCAAAAAAGATATACAAGTAATATCAATAGTTAACCCATTTCCAAGTGTGGAAGGGAGTCTTGTCAATATTGTTTGATATTACTAAAATAAAATATCTTAAAGCATTTCATTGGTCAGAAGTAACTGAAATTGAAACTATTCAGTTCTATTCTTGTGCTTTCCCCCCTTTTCATCAAAAGAGAACAGACATTTGGAATAAAAGTCTATTTGAAGTTATTTGAAGTATCTTTAGATGTCATACCCCTTTTATATGGACAGATATAAAACTAAATGTTTAAAGCAAACATATTTGCACAATATATTTTTATACCTTTAATATGTGCAAGGATGTATTCCATAGTGATATTGGAATGGAAAACAATTAATAGTTTTTTTTTTTTAAACAGGTCTCCTCTCTAATGGTGAAATAATATATTGTTGAGATTGAGAAGTAATAGACTGAACCAGGCTACTGATTTTCCCATTGCAAGGATCTCACAAGAGAAAACCTGCCACAGTTCAAGTCCTGACTTTGAATAAAAGTGAATGTGTGAAGTATGTGTATTGGAGCAGGGGATGAGAGAGGTGGGGAGAATAAGAGTGCTATTAAACAGATTCTTATTTCTCTGGGCACTGTCCTATAACTGTACATGATAGTGCATGTGCAAATATGACTAGGTAGAATGAAATTCCTGAAATTGAAGTTCTTCTTCAGGAGTCCCTTACAAAGATGAAATCAAAAGATAATAAGGAGAGGAAAAGGAAGAAGAAAGGGATTCCAAATGTGAAATTCCCCTCTAAAAGCAGATAGCAATTTTTCTCACACGTTTAAAAAGTCACTCAAGTGCATGAAGAATATGGGTTATTTTCCTAGGTTTCTGTGAGATTCATAGCACAAAGATAATAATTGACTTTTAAATGACTGCTTAAAAGTATATAAAGTAAATAACAGAGTTTCTTCCTTGATTCTCATACTCCTATTTGAAAATATTACTAACCTGTTATAGGTGAACAAATAGAATTGGAGATTTTAAGGAATTTGAGGAATCTGCTATCTATTTAAGTTGAGAAATGCACTTTGTAACTCAGATATCACATTGGAACTAAACCCTTGCTAAGAAACAGGAGCTGAATCTTTGAAATGACATTTATTAAAATCATAACCCACTACAAAGTACATTTGCTAGGCAAAACTGATTGTTGATTAATAGTAAATGTGCTTTGTTACATTTAGGAAAGTAACAATTATACAGGCAACTGTACCATCCACTTAGCCTTAAGTTTTATAGGTCTCCACATTTGCATTTGTTTTGTTTTGTTTTATTTTACAGAAGAAATATAAGAACAAAATTGAAATGAGAGACTTAAAATTATGATTTGAGAATTGGATATTCTAAATAGGTAATTGGGTTATATCTGTGGCAAATGGCTGAGATTATATATGCAAAATGATCAAATATACTTAGACACAAGTGATATTAATTTCCCAAGCTTACATAGGAAACATTTTTACTTTGCATTTTTATCATGTTATTGAAGGATCTCAACCAATTTACAAAGTAGAACATGAAAGATTATTATACAGAAGATGTCATCCAGCTGTTCCCCTTTTCCACTGATGCTTGAGGAATAAAAAATAAGATTTACTTGATACAGGAGACATTAAACATCAGGATGGTCATTTTGACAATAAATAATATATACAAACATGTGCACATAATTTTAAGAATAACATATATATATTATATATTTAGTAATTATATACGGATAGTTATATGTTACTATATAAATCAATGTGAAACAAAACAGTCGAGGCTAATGACAGTACTGGAAACACAGGCTCTCAGAGGGGGAAATAAATAGGCTATCCTGAGGAGATCCAATCTTGTGATAACAAGTTAGAGAGAATGAACCCACAGTAGTTACCCAACTAGTACTCCTTCTTTTCTTTTAAGAGACTTTATGAAATATTCTGAAAGCTACTGATTGCTTCCAGTCCAGTACCCATGGCCATCTTTGAAAGAAGTTATCTTTTTTGGAGAAAATTCCAGATTACTAGTAATATCAAAAGCTGACCTAGTGTCACCCGCAATCAGATAGGCATAGCAGAACTTTCTAGACTAGAACTATTTTCTGCCAAGGGCCATTTTGGATATTTTATAACACCATTCACATATGGCACAAAAATGACTATTTAAAATTTGCCTGTTTTATTTGGTCAAACATTTAATTAATTCAGCCCTAAAAAGTTCCTAATCTTTTTTTTTAAGTTTTGAGGCCTACCTGCAATTTCCTTTGCAGCATCAGACCAATTAATTTATCAACTTTTTATAGTCCATGGGCTAGACTTTCCCTGCCCCCCTTCCTTCTAGACCATCAGTTTTGCTTCCAGATCAACTTTCCTTCTCATTAGCCAAGAAAAATCTTGTGAGAAAAGAAAAAAGTCATTTTTACTGCTAGGGAAACAAACGGTCTAAGCAATCCAGTCTACTCCAGGCTGAAGGAAGATACCAAAGACAATATGTGCCAGAGAAATCAAACCACCTCCACTGCAATCTTACTCATCATCACTCTTCAGATGCTAGTAGTCATAGAATAAGACACTGAGTCCAAGAGCCTTAGGAATAGCCATGCTTTCAGTTCAAAAACCTCAGTTATTATCTTGGGGAACAACTTTTCTAGAGACAATATCCTTCAAAATATTTCTTCAGGTGATACAGTCACAGTTCAACAATAAAAGTTGTTGCCTCCAGAGTCTTTACAACTACAAAATGACTCTACGTCAGAAATTGATATGATTAGGGGAACTGGCTTTAAGTAAGATACACAAACAATTGCTTTGCTACTAAGTTTCTATAGAATATTTCCATCTAAATGCTGACTCTTTTAGAGAGGGGATTGCATTGTTCTTTATTTTTATATCCAGCAATTTGCATTGTGCTATGTAAATAGTAGGTACCTACAATATTTGATTGATTCATTCATTCATTCCTTCATTCATTCAACTTTCTTTATTCCAAAAAACCAAAAATGCAATTGACTTTTTTCCAATCATAATATCTATTTTTAACATTGTCATGCATTTATCTTAAAAAATAAAACTTTTGAAGTTTACCTTAATTAGAAAATATTGAGTATAGACAAAACCCAATAACATTAGCAGTTTGATCGCTAACTTTAAAATGAGTTGAGGCTTTCCAAAGAGCAAATTTTATCTGTAAATCAAGCTTCTTGAAAGTTTATTGAAATTTCCAATTGATTGATGTTTCTGGTTCAATCATTATTCAGGGATCACTTATTTATTCATTAGGGGAGAAATTACTAATATATAAAATTATATTTTAATTCTTTGGAATTTTAATGGGTATGTGATTACATCCTATCTTTTTTCTTTCATTTTTTTCTATATGTAACTAACCTTTGTTCTATCATATTTCTGCCAGATGAAACCAATGTAACAAGCTAAAGAGCTTCCTATAGGGAAAAAATACATTTCTTCACTTTTTAATGTCATGCAAGTTATTGAATTGGTAGTGAAAGTTCTTTTTTTAAAACATATTTTAATCTTTATTATGATGAGCATCATGTACCTAGCCTTGTGCATCAATTTGGTACATTTCTGCTCACTTTGCAGATGACAAATGGAGATGTAAGTTTTTCCCTTCTTATTTTCACTTGTTTTGTAACTGGTAAAGACCATTTTCAGTCCTCCTTCTCCCCTCCCATTTTCCATTCCTTCCTAGCCCTGATTTCTGCTTTCTCTGCTTTATGGTGACTAATTCTGAAAATTTCTCCATATAGTATCCATTGCCCTGATTTGGGAAGTCAAGCATTCCAGATTTGAGTTTGCCAGGAAGTGCCCCTTCTAGAGAGGCTAATGGTGGTGGCACAGCCAGAGACAATCAATTTAGGTTTTCAGCATGTGAATACTTAGCCCAAGAATTAGAAAAAAAGGTGGAAACAAGTTGCTCATTTCCACTTCCTGAAAATAACAGACAGCCTATTCACAAATCCATCACATGGCAACTCTAAAGTAAGCTACTCAGGCCATTGTGATGATCTGGAAGGCCATTGTGATCCTACTGAATCTGATTGGATGCTGTTAGGCTGTTTTTTAAAGCAACATTTTCTTTCTTTTGCAGTCTGAATAACCTTCCTATTATAGATCTACTTTGGATTTTCAAGGCGGAGTTAAAAGCAGATCCTCTTTTCAGAGTTTTTTTTCACTATTTCAGAGATTTTTCTAGGCTCTATTGATTAGTAGTTTTTGTTCTGCAAGACATGGGGAGAAATGCCTAGAAAATTTGCCCTGGCTTGGTAGTGAGGAGTGTGAATCTCAATACTTCCAATCTTTCCTAGCTAGTCCCTAATTAATACAACTTATAATACATATATACTTCTGGTATCCAGGTGGTACTGGGAATGGCCTGAATAGCCCTTTAGGTTTAAAAATAAAATTTAAGAAAATATTACAATAAAAAACTTTTACAAAGAATAATCTGATAGGTCCTTATTGAAATAACATTACTCATTTTCCCCTTCAAGAGTAATATTGCAATCAAAAGATGATATGGAATTATGTGCTATAATAAAAATAGTATGACTTAAAAGAGCCTACATTTCCCTTCAGAAATGGCAATGAGATGCTGCCTAGTTTGTACTTTCTAACTAAACCTTTGATACAGAAACTGTAACAAATTCTTTACTGTTTATTCTCAATGCTAAGAAAAAGACCCAGTTTTTCAAAGTGAAGATAGAAAAGAACATGCTAGCTAATTCAGTGGCAAAACTTTTCAGATATTATAATCATAACAATCTTGGGGGTTTAAGGGCATGGGAAAAGCAGGGCAGACCTATCATCTCCCAACATTACAATTTAGTTTGTGTAGACATGGCTTTGTTGCCTTGGACTTTTCAGAGTCATCCAGGAGGCAGGTGCTACATTTTTTAGATGGCAAGGCACCGTGTCAGCTGAAATCCTCAGGCTCATCAGTACTGCAGGAGGAAGGTGGTAGCTACATTAAGGTCATTATTTGAAGCTCTCAGGGCTTTCAAAGCATCCACCCTAGAAAATCCCATCTCCATGAGTCAAGCAACCTGTTCCTCAGAAACCTCAAGAGGAGGTGCTGCTACTTCTTGTTCAGATTGTTGAACATTTTGAGCATTTGCATTCTGTCTCTGACTTTTATGATTCCAATTAATACTTCCATCCTGTTGCTGTAGTTGCTGCCTCATGTGTGCAAACTGAGATAACATAAGTTGGCCATCAAGCAGTTCCATTCTTTGCTGTCTCTGAATGTCTACTGTTGCTCCCATTCCAATTCTAACTTCATTGGGTTCAAGAGTCCAAGAAAATAATTTTGCCATCCATTGGGGTATGCAAAGAACCTGATGAACTTTTAACACACTATTGGTATAACACATACCAGCATTCAGACCACTTGTGGCTACAACCCAAATGTAGGTACTAGAGGTTAAAAGCTGTAGCCCCAATATATAAATCAATGTCTTGTTTGTGATGGCAAACTGGCCCAGGATTTGTGTCACTTGAACTCTTGGAATGGAGCGGTAAAATGGTACAAACAGAGCAAATACAGGCCCGAGAAAACCAGAAGGCAAATTACTGGCTGTGATACCAAATGGATACTGCATAGCTTCCACAATGATCAAGTCAAACAAAGCTGACAAAATCCAGGAACCCCATAAAAAAGATGCAAATTTCCTGCTGCCATATCTTCTTTCAACATATCCTAAAGAAATATATGAGCAGGCTACTACAAGATGTATCTTTCAACTCGAGAGAATTTATTCTTCCACATTTCAATCTCCAGATCTGCAAGTCATTCTTTATAGCTTGTAGATTATATACAAAGAAATTCTGACAATGTTGAAAGAGCAATGCCAATAAAATCGAAAGGGCGCTGGGTACTTAGTAAAAGGCTCTTTGACAAAGGTGCATTATAGAGCCCGCTCCATCCGGTGCTGGTGAACTTGGTCCAGGTACGGAGCCCCCGCTGTGGGGGGGGGGGAGGGGGAGGGGGCCGGGGAGGGCGGGGGGGGGAGGGAGGGAGGGGGAGTGGAGCTGGAGGAGAAGACGCCCTCGGCGCAGGCGCAGACGCGGCGGGCCACAGTAGTGAAAGTTCTGCAGCAATTGCTAGATACAAATTTCAAAATTTAAAAATAAAATCAATCAAATAATGAGGGAATTCAGTATACTGATTTACCAATAACTTATTTAACATGATTAATTTGAAAGACTCCTAGTTAAGAATAATTGATATGGATAATATTGAAGAACAAAAAAAAAAACTTTCCATCAATTTTGATTTATTGTTTCTCCATGCTCTCCACCACTTTATTTTTTTTTGCATTTCCTATTTTATTTTTCCAATTATTTGCAAAATTGCACATAATTTCCATAATCTTCAACGTTCATTTTTGTAGTTTTCTTTCTCTCACCATTACCTCCCCCCACTCTAGAATAGCAAATAATCTGATATAGGTTATATATGTACATTTGTGTATAACAAATTTTCATGCAAATCACACTGTGAAAGAAGAATCAGAACAAAAAGGAAAAAAAACATGAGAAGGAAAAAAGA